>NC_079194.1:109190951-109547951 GCF_029499605.1 Hyla sarda | reverse complement strand
GGCATGGATATTCTGCCGTGAGCACAGTGCAGCAGAATCCTGTTAAATTCAACGGGACTCTGCTACAGGGGTATGCCCGGGCCAAATTCCGCATTGGAAATTCTGACGTGTGAACATGGCCTATGGGTCTTAAACAAGGTTAGGACTGTATGATACATTTAATATTGTAAGTACCTTAAGCAGCAACTTATTTTCTCTCCGCCGACACAAAGTACTCTTATAGTGACCCTCCCGAGACTACACTCTGGATCCGCCCCTGCCTGGAGCTATGTCTGATAATGATGAGGGGTGATACAAGGGACAGGGTCTCGTGATGTCACGCTCCGCCCCCTCGATGCAAGTCCATGGGAGGGTGCTTGGCGGCCATCACGCCGTGACATCACTATACCCCATCCCCTGTCATCAGCCACGGAGCAAACATAGCTCCAGGCTGCTGATGTATGGGGGTGCAGCAGGAGAAATCGTGGGGGTCCCCAGCGGCAAGACCCCTGCGATCAGACACCTTATCCCCTATCCTTTGGATAGGGGATGAGATTTCTAGGGGTGGAATACCCCTTTAAAACAATCAGCCAAATCAGAATCTCCTGCCACAGCCTCCGCACTCACCTCATAGCTCCACACTTGACTAATTTACAAGGCTCTGTCTATCAATCAAGGGGGGCCTGGCTGGTGAGGGGGTATGAGGATGCATGCCAGGATGTGGCACTTGAGCAGCTTAGCTCTGCCTCCTTGGCACATGGCTATGGAGAAAAAGAAGATTTTGTAAGTTTATCAACCACAATCAGCTTCAGGAAAGGTACACTTTGCTTTCATACTCTAACAGCTATCCAATGGTGTCTGCAGCTCTTGGCAGCAAATACAGCTGATCGGTTCCCTTTAAAGGGGTTATCCCACAAGCCTAGATAAATAGGGCATAACTTTTAATGTGGGATAACCTCTATAAGTTGTATATGATTAGCCTCCACAAAGTGGCATACAATGGGCAGCAGAGTGGGTGTATGATCATCTTATATGCACCCTTTACTTATTCGGCCTCCCTGCTGGATTGTGGGGCTTGTGATGGAACCCCAAGTGTCACGATGCCGGCTGGCAGGTAGTGGACCCTCTGTGCCAGAGAGGGATTGGCGTGGACCGTGCTAGTGGACCGGTTCTAAGCCACTACTGGTTTTCACCAGAGCCCGCCGCAAAGCGGGATGGTCTTGCTGCGGCGGTAGTGACCAGGTCGTATCCACTAGCAACGGCTCACCTCTCTGGCTGCTGAAGATAGGCGCGGTACAAGGGAGTAGGCAGAAGCAAGGTCGGACGTAGCAGAAGGTCGGGGCAGGCAGCAAGGATCGTAGTCAGGGGCAACGGCAGAAGGTCTGGAAACACTGGCAAGGGACACACAAGGAACGCTTTCACTGGCACTAAGGCAACAAGATCCGGCAAGGGAGTGCAAGGGAAGTGAGGTAATATAGGGAGTGCACAGGTGATAACTCTAATTGGAACCACTGCGCCAATCAGCGGCGCAGTGGCCCTTTAAATCGCAGAGACCCGGCGCGCGCGCGCCCTAGGGAGCGGGGCCGCGCGCGCCGGGACAGAACAGACGGGGAGCGAGTCAGGTAGGAGAGCCGGGGTGCGCATCGCGAGCGGGCGCTACCCGCATCGCGAATCGCATCCCGGCTAGCAGCAGGATCGCAGCGCCCCGGGTCAGAGGACGTGACCGGGGCGCTGCAGCGGAGGAGGTGAAGCGAGCGCTCCGGGGAGGAGCGGGAACCCGGAGCGCTCGGCGTAACAGTACCCCCCCCCTTGGGTCTCCCCCTCTTCTTGGAGCCTGAGAACCTGAGGAGCAGACTTTTGTCAAGGATGTTGTCCTCAGGTTCCCAGGATCTCTCTTCAGGACCACAACCCTCCCAATCTACTAAAAAAAAATTTTTTCCTCTGACCTTTTTGGCAGCCAAAATCTCCTTGACCGAGAAGACGTCCGAGGAGCCGGAAACAGGAGTGGGAGGAACAGATTTGGGAGAAAAACGGTTGAGGATGAGTGGTTTGAGAAGAGAGACGTGAAAGGCATTAGGGATACGAAGAGAAGGAGGAAGAAGAAGTTTATAAGAGACAGGATTAATTTGACACAGAATTTTGAAAGGACCAAGATAGCGTGGTCCCAACTTGTAGCTAGGGACACGGAAGCGGACATATTTAGCGGAGAGCCATACCTTGTCTCCAGGGGAAAAAACGGGGGGAGCTCTTCTTTTCTTATCCGCGAACCTCTTCATGCGTGAAGAAGCCTGTAAGAGAGAATTTTGGGTCTCTCTCCATATAATGGAAAGGTCACGAGAAATTTCATCCACAGCGGGCAGACCAGAGGGCAAGGGGGTAGGGAGGGGGGGAAGAGGGTGACGGCCGTACACCACGAAAAATGGGGATTTGGAGGAAGATTCAGAGACCCTGAAGTTATACGAGAATTCGGCCCATGGAAGGAGATCTGCCCAGTCATCCTGGCGGGAGGAAACAAAATGTCGCAAATAATCACCCAGGATCTGGTTAATTCTTTCTACTTGTCCATTGGACTGGGGATGATATGCAGAGGAAAAATTTAATTTAATCTTGAGTTGTTTACAGAGAGCTCTCCAGAATTTAGACACGAATTGGACCCCTCTATCCGAGACAATCTGCGTAGGCAACCCGTGAAGACGAAAAATGTGTACAAAAAATTGTTTAGCCAACTGAGGCGCAGAAGGAAGACCAGGAAGAGGAATGAAATGTGCCATTTTGGAGAATCGATCAACGACCACCCAAATAACGGTGTTGCCACGGGAAGGGGGTAAATCAGTAATAAAATCCATACCAATCAGAGACCAAGGCTGTTCGGGGACAGGCAGAGGATGAAGAAAACCAGCGGGCTTCTGGCGAGGAGTCTTATCCCGGGCACAGATAGTGCAGGCTCGCACAAAGTCCCCAACATCCGTCTCCAGAGTTGGCCACCAATAGAAGCGGGAGATGAGTTGCACAGATTTCTTGATGCCCGCATGACCTGCGAGATGGGAGGAGTGACCCCATTTGAGGATTCCGAGGCGTTGGCGTGGAGAAACAAAGGTCTTTCCTGGAGGAGTCTGTCTGATGGAGGCAGGAGAAGTGGAGATCAGGCAGTCAGGTGGAATGATGTGTTGCGGAGGGAGATCAACTTCTGAGGCATCCGAGGAACGAGAGAGAGCATCGGCTCTAATGTTCTTATCGGCAGGACGAAAGTGAATCTCAAAATTAAATCGGGCAAAGAACAGAGACCACCGGGCCTGGCGAGGATTCAGCCGTTGGGCCGACTGGAGGTAGGAGAGGTTCTTGTGGTCGGTGTAGATAATAACAGGAAATCTTGATCCCTCCAGCAGATGCCTCCATTCCTCAAGTGCTAATTTAATGGCTAGAAGTTCTCGATCCCCGATGGAGTAGTTCCTCTCCGCTGGAGAGAAGGTCCTAGAGAAAAAACCACAAGTGACAGCATGCCCGGAAGGATTTTTTTGTAGAAGAACAGCTCCAGCTCCTACTGAGGAGGCATCAACCTCCAATAGGAAGGGTTTGGAAGGGTCAGGTCTGGAGAGCACGGGAGCCGAAGAAAAGGCAGACTTGAGTTGTTTAAAGGAGTCTTCTGCTTGAGGAGGCCAGGACTTGGGATCAGCATTTTTCTTGGTTAAAGCCACGATAGGAGCCACAATGGTAGAAAAATGTGGAATAAATTGCCTGTAATAATTGGCGAACCCCAAAAAGCGTTGGATAGCACGGAGTCCGGAGGGGCGTGGCCAATTTAAGACGGCAGAGAGTTTGTCTGGATCCATCTGTAGTCCCTGGCCAGAGACCAAATATCCTAGAAAAGGAAGAGATTGGCATTCAAACAGACATTTCTCAATTTTGGCATAGAGTTGGTTGTCACGAAGTCTCTGAAGAACCATACGGACATGCCGGCGGTGTTCCTCTAGATTGGCAGAAAAAATTAGGATATCGTCCAGATATACCACAACACAGGAGTATAATAGATCACGAAAAATTTCATTGACAAAGTCTTGGAAGACGGCAGGGGCATTGCACAGTCCAAAGGGCATGACCAGATACTCAAAGTGTCCATCTCTGGTGTTAAATGCCGTTTTCCACTCGTCCCCCTCTCTGATGCGGATGAGGTTATAGGCGCCTCTTAAGTCCAATTTAGTGAAGATGTGGGCACCTTGGAGGCGATCAAAGAGTTCAGAGATGAGGGGTAAGGGGTAGCGGTTCTTAACCGTGATTTTATTAAGACCGCGGTAGTCAATGCAGGGACGTAGGGAGCCATCTTTTTTGGAGACAAAGAAAAATCCGGCTCCGGCAGGAGAGGAGGATTTACGGATAAAGCCCCTTTTTAGATTCTCCTGGACGTATTCGGACATGGCAAGAGTCTCTGGGGCAGAGAGAGGATAAATTCTGCCCCGGGGTGGAGTAGTACCCGGGAGGAGGTCGATAGGGCAATCATAAGGCCTGTGAGGAGGTAGAGTCTCAGCTTGTTTTTTGCAGAAAACATCCGCGAAGTCCATATAGGCCTTGGGGAGACCGGTTACTGGAGGAACCACAGAGTTACGGCAAGGGTTACTGGGAACCGGTTTTAGACAGTTCTTGGAACAAGAGGACCCCCAACTCTTGATCTCCCCAGTGGACCAATCCAGGGTTGGGGAATGAAGTTGAAGCCAGGGAAGTCCAAGGAGAATCTCCGAGGTGCAATTGGGGAGGACCAAAAGTTCAATCCTCTCATGATGAGATCCGATGCTCATAAGAAGGGGCTCCGTGCGGAAACGTATGGTACAGTCCAATCTTTCATTATTTACACAATTGATGTAGAGGGGTCTGGCGAGACTGGTCACTGGGATGTTGAACCTGTTGACGAGAGAGGCCAAAATAAAATTTCCTGCAGAACCAGAGTCCAAGAAGGCCACTGTAGCGAAGGAGAAGGCAGAAGCAGACATCCGCACAGGCACAGTAAGACGTGGAGAAGCAGAGTAGACATCAAGGACTGTCTCACCTTTGTGCGGAGTCAGCGTACGTCTTTCCAGGCGGGGAGGACGGATAGGACAATCCCTCAGGAAGTGTTCGGTACTAGCACAGTACAGGCAGAGGTTCTCCATACGGCGTCGTGTCCTCTCTTGAGGTGTCAGGCGAGACCGGTCGACCTGCATAGCCTCCACGGCGGGAGGCACGGGAACAGATTGCAGGGGACCAGAGGAGAGAGGAGCCGAGGAGACGAAACGCCTCGTGCGAACAGAGTCCATATCTTGGCGGAGTTCCTGACGCCTTTCAGAAAAACGCATGTCAATGCGAGTGGCTAGGTGAATAAGTTCATGTAGATTAGCAGGAATTTCTCGTGCGGCCAGAACATCTTTAATGTTGCTGGATAGGCCTTTTTTGAAGGTCGCGCAGAGGGCCTCATTATTCCAGGACAATTCAGAAGCAAGTGTACGGAATTGTACGGCATACTCGCCAACGGAAGAATTACCCTGGACCAGGTTCAACAGGGCAGTCTCAGCAGAAGAGGCTCGGGCAGGTTCCTCAAAGACACTTCGGATTTCCGAGAAGAAGGAGTGTACTGAGGCAGTGACGGGGTCATTGCGGTCCCAGAGCGGTGTGGCCCATGACAGGGCTTTTCCGGACAGAAGACTGACTACGAAAGCCACCTTAGACCTTTCAGTGGGAAACAGGTCCGACATCATCTCCAGATGCAGGGAACATTGGGAAAGGAAGCCACGGCAAAACTTAGAGTCCCCATCAAACTTATCCGGCAAGGATAAGCGTATCCCAGGAGCGGCCACTCGCTGCGGAGGAGGTGCAGGAGCTGGCGGAGGAGATGACTGCTGAAGCTGTGGTAGCAACTGTTGTAGCATAACGGTCAGTTGAGACAGCTGTTGGCCTTGTTGCGCAATCTGTTGTGACTGCTGGGCGACCACCGTGGTGAGGTCAGCGACAACTGGCAGAGGAACTTCAGCGGGATCCATGGCCGGATCTACTGTCACGATGCCGGCTGGCAGGTAGTGGACCCTCTGTGCCAGAGAGGGATTGGCGTGGACCGTGCTAGTGGACCGGTTCTAAGCCACTACTGGTTTTCACCAGAGCCCGCCGCAAAGCGGGATGGTCTTGCTGCGGCGGTAGTGACCAGGTCGTATCCACTAGCAACGGCTCACCTCTCTGGCTGCTGAAGATAGGCGCGGTACAAGGGAGTAGGCAGAAGCAAGGTCGGACGTAGCAGAAGGTCGGGGCAGGCAGCAAGGATCGTAGTCAGGGGCAACGGCAGAAGGTCTGGAAACACTGGCAAGGGACACACAAGGAACGCTTTCACTGGCACTAAGGCAACAAGATCCGGCAAGGGAGTGCAAGGGAAGTGAGGTAATATAGGGAGTGCACAGGTGATAACTCTAATTGGAACCACTGCGCCAATCAGCGGCGCAGTGGCCCTTTAAATCGCAGAGACCCGGCGCGCGCGCGCCCTAGGGAGCGGGGCCGCGCGCGCCGGGACAGAACAGACGGGGAGCGAGTCAGGTAGGAGAGCCGGGGTGCGCATCGCGAGCGGGCGCTACCCGCATCGCGAATCGCATCCCGGCTAGCAGCAGGATCGCAGCGCCCCGGGTCAGAGGACGTGACCGGGGCGCTGCAGCGGAGGAGGTGAAGCGAGCGCTCCGGGGAGGAGCGGGAACCCGGAGCGCTCGGCGTAACACCAAGTCTCTTGAACATGGAGAGGAAGTAGAACTGGTATAGTTTGTACCCTTTTATGATTGGTAAATATGTCACATTCTGCCCACTCCTTTTATAAATATGTATCCTATATTATGTATATTAATATTATACACCATAATTATATAGTTTATTTCAGGTTGTTCATAAACATTCTGCTTCGGGTCTGTACAATCTGTCAAGACTAATCTGCAGCAGGACGGAGCCGAACGTTGTCAGCCATGAAATATTAGTCTGAACTTAGCGCTGGCTTTTTTGGTTTAATTAATGAAGCTTAAATCAATTCATTGATACAAGAAGGGGCTTGTTTCATGTCAATTCCTAAAAGGAAGCGTCATGTGAAATCTTAACTCCTGCAATATTCTGAACAGGTAGATGAGGAGTGTGAGCTGCCACAGAGCGATGTTTCTGCTATAACTGGAAGATAGGGCTTCCCCATACAGAGAGGGTTTATCTAAAGATTCCTCAACCAAATCACAATCCCATAAAATGATGTAGTGGTAGCCATTCAGATGCCAAAAAACATTGATGGGGTCATATCCTCACCTTTGTGTTGGAACCCACACAGACTAAGCAACTGAATTTAGAGCTTAAAGCTAAACCTCTGCTTCATGTAAGTAATTCCACATTTAAGTCATTCTCGACTCATATTGCTGATATGCCTGATAACAGGGAGCAGAAGTTAGTGCTCAGCAGGATAGATAAATGGCTGCTTTCTTTATACAACTACACAGCACCTTATTACAAATTGCATTTGGTATTGCAGCTCAAACATACTGGACCTGAGCTTGAATACCAGACGCAACCTGGTATGGCGCTGTTTCTGGTAGAAAGTAGCCATGTTTTTCTAATCCTTTAGGTTTCAGGTGACAGATTGTAGATCTCTGTACTATAAATGTGCTACTTAAAGGGGTACTTCACACACAGACATCTTATCCCCTATTCAAAGGATAGGGGAGAAGATGTCTGATCGCAGGTATCATGCTGCTGGGACTCCCAGCAATCTCTGTGTAGCACCCGTACCACACCTGACATTCGACATGAATGGAGGGGGTGCATCCCTCCCATAGACATGAATGGAGGGGGGCGTGCTGTCACGTCTCCGCCCACGGAAACCCAGCGTTCTAAACATAATGTTTAGAATGGCGGGTGCTGCACAGAGATTGTGGGGGGTCCCAGCAGTGGGACCCCGTGATCAGACATCTTATCCCCTATCCTTTGGATAAGATGTCTGTGGGCGGAGTACCACTTTAAACCATCCCCATAGATACGACATTTAGATATCCATCAACATATCAATATATGTACAGTATGCATTTGTAGTAGATTTTTTTTACAAGACCATTTCTGAGAGACCCCATACAAAAGGATGACTAGGTGCTGACATTACAGTGACAATCAGAGACCCCCTTCCCAATTGTTCCAGCCATAATATTCCTATGGGTGCCAACATAAGCCCTCATAAGTTTTAGTCACTGATAATGTAAGTGTCATTCATAGTAACCACACAGTGCCATAAATGCCCTGTAACAGGCCATATGAACCCAGTGACTGGCAATGCCCCTATAACAGTAAGGGCCCATTAAGACTACCAAATTTCTGAGCTGAGAAATTCCACTTGGAAATTCCATTGCATTCGTTTTCAGTGGGATTCTATGGCTCCGTGCACACTGCAGAATTTCCGCAGCATAATTTTCACTGCGGACATTCCAGGCTCCTCTACAATAGAGACAGCAAAGTCATAGTGCCTATTGATTTTGGTGACACCAGTTGCACAAGGACTCTCCATTTGGAATATCTCAGGGTGAAAATTCATAGTCTAAATGGGCCCTAACAGCACCAGATTCCCCTTGACAGAACCAAAACAGGATATACTACCTTCTTCATTCTTTTGATAGCTGACAGTAGTGCAAGTGGTATTCATTTATAAGGGGAAGAAGTCACCATGTTTTGTATGCTTCTAGACAGCATCCCTGATATAGGTCTTATTCTAGTCCTAATTAGTGTTGAGCGGCATAGGCCATATTCGAATTCGCGAATATTCGCGAATATATGGACGAATATTCGTCATATATTCGCGAATATTCGCATATTCGTTATATTCTCGTTTTATTCTCGCGCGCGCAAAAATTCGCGCATGCGAAAATTAACATATGAGAAAATTCGCATATGCGAACATTAGCATATGCTAATTTTCGCATACGTGAATTTTCGCATATGCACAGTAGTATTACAGCCTTCTTTACACCACACAACCTGGAAGCAGAGAGGGGTGATCACTGTGATGTGTACTGTGAAGAAAAAAAAACAAAAAAAAAAAAAACGAATATTCGTAATTACGAATATATAGCGCTATATTCGCGAAATTCGCGAATTCGCGAATATGCGATATTCGCGAATAATATTCGAATTGCGAATATTCGCGAGCAACACTAGTCCTAATCTTATTTATGAAGCTACTTGAAAACAAGAGTATACACAGAAGGCGAGAGCAGAAGGCCCCTGAGCTAGAATGGGCCCCTTGGTCTCCTATTGATCATCCAAGATCACCATCTACCACCTTTATGTTTCTCTAACAAACCACCAGTAATCCTCAGCAATAGAACTCATTAGCTCTGCATACATGTAATCTCATAGAAAATAGAAACTTGCTATGGACTTTAGAGTAACAGTGGGTCCCTTGCCTTCTAAGCCCCTGTGCAGCTGCACGGCTGGCATGTAAGATATATTGCCCTTGCTTGAAAAAATATCTGAGGACCTTTAATACATAATTTCATTGCCTTCTGGTCTATTACTGAATGCAAACTATGAGGACTAGAGGTTACATACAGGTTTTGGGTCAGTGATTTGTGAAGTTTAGGAACAAAGGAGATTAATGTTACAAAGGAAACCCTGATCCATTCTGTTTACTCCTCAAAAACCTCTTCATCGGGTCAATGAAACAAAAAAAAACCTTTTAATAGTCTAGACATTCACTTTTGTAATACCCACCAGGTTTACAACCATCCCTCAGAAGGGCCCATGGGAACTTAGAGCTAGCTTGTGATGTCACCTTCAAAGTAAAAGCAGCCTTGTAGAAAGAAAACTAATGTGCATTCTGTGTAGATTCTGATACTAGATTGCAATGTTCATTCTTCGACTCTGGCTTAAAGGAGTACTGTCATGCAGTAAAATATATCCCTTATCCAAAAGGGCATTGGGGCATTGGGGCGTTTCCTATCCAAAGGGCAGTCCCCAGAAATGGAGCATTTGCATTTCAGTTTACAAGATATATTAAAAAGGTTGTCCTGTGATTTTTTTCTAGTAATATATTCTGCCTAATAAAACCTTTAACTTACCTTCCTCTACTGAGAGTGCCACTAAGCCAATCACTGACTAAGGCAGAACACAGCAGCAGCCAATGATTGGCTGAGCAGTGCTATGATGTCCCGTCAGTAGAGAATGGCCGTAGATGGTGCTCCCAGGTACCGGAGGCTACAAAGGAGTAGAGGAAGGTGAGTTACAGGTATTATTAACTTACCAGACAGGCTGGGCATATTAGTAGACGAAAAACATTTTCATCGAATAACCCCTTTAAAGCCCCACTACTAGAAACTACTCTTGTTGAAGAAAGTTAGCATATCAAAACTTGGCCACTACAAGAATGCTTGATGCTTCCATAAGTTCTTATGCATATAAAAGAGTATGGACAGAGCAGGTGGACATATCGCAGGTTCAGCCTCTTTGGCTGCACAGTGGCCCGTGGTTGGGGCCCACTGAGCAATGTTCCCCTTAAAGGGGTATTCCGGCCAAATACATCTTATCCTCTATCCAAAGGATAGAGGATAAGATGTCTGATCGCCGGGGGCCCGCCTCTGGGACCCCCGCGATATACGTGCAGCACCCACATTCTATGTGGGGTTGGGTCTCCAGTCTCAAAAAACCCTTTGTTTCCGGGACTGGAGACATCTTATCCCCTATCCTTTGGATAGGGAATTAGATGTATTTGGCCTGAATACCCCTTTCAGCTGTGTGACCTCGGGATCAGATGTAGTGAAGTGGTATAGCGGGAGCTGTCAGTCCCCTGCTCCAGCATTAACTCGTAGGCTGGTCCAATGATATGACATCACTCCTGGAGTTCCTGTTCCTGTGGCTCACAGGCTTCAGGACTGAAGAGAGAGAAGGCAGCTTCATTCATCATGGGAATCAGCACTAGGTCAGTATTTTTTTCTATTAATATACAGGGGTCATTGTTACTACATGGAAGCAAAGGGGGGAATCATTACTGTATGGAGACACAGGTAGTATTACACAGAGGGATTCTGAATGAGTTGGGGTACTGTTAGGGTATTATTAGTGAGTGGGGGCACAGGTGGTTTATCATTAGTGAGTAGGGAAAACACAAAGGCTATTATTACTGTATGGTACACTGATAGGGGGCTCCACACTCTTTGCAGAGACAAGCTGCATGTGGGAGAAGTCTTTCTGGCATTAAAGGAGATATCCAGTGGTGAAAAATGTATCCCCTATCCTAAGGATAGGGGATAAGTTTCAGATCGCGGGGGGTCCGACCCCTGGGGCCCCCCCCGCGATCTCCTGTACGGGGCTCTGGCTCGCTGGCCAGATAGAGCGTGTTGACCACTGCACAAAGCGGCAGCTGACACGCCCCCTCAATACAACTCTATGGCAGAGCCGGAGCGCTGCCTTCGGCAATCTCCGGCTCTGCCATAGAGTTGTATTGAGGGGGCGTGTCGGCCGCCGCTTTGTGCGGTGGTCAACACGCGCTATCTGGCCAGCGAGCCGGAGCCCCGTACAGGAGATTGCAGGAAGCCCCATCGGTCAGACCCCCGCGATCTGAAACTTATCCCCTATCCTTAGGATAGGGGATACGTTTTTCACCACTGGATGTCTCCTTTAAAAGAAATGTGAATGACTGTGAACCACTCTGATCAATGTCACCTGTAAGTCAATGGATAGACATAATCACTTATACTGGCTGCAGAGCTCCTTCATGATGTTAGAATGTACTGCTACATGGGCACTGAATGGGGGGAATATTGGTTATATTGGTCTCTGCAGTAGATGTAATATATGTGGTCATGGGGTGGAGAGATTTCAGCCCATTTTATAATGCTGTTAGTAAGTGTAGGACTATGCTATGTTTTTGACAGATGTACTAATATTCTAATAATGCTAGGACATGCCCCTGATGCTGCCCAGTACCCGCCAGAGAGAGCGTAGAAGGAAAGGGAGCCTCTAAGGGCTGCTGATCCTGTGCCATACTGGCACCACCAACCTGTTACTTGCAAGCCCATTGCTCTCTTTGGATCCCCATTCTCCTGCTTACCTTTCCTGAGAGATCCGCTGCCTGTAAAGATGCCTCCCTGCTATATAGTGGACCAGAAACAGAGCATAGCCCGGCTGAACAAGTGCGGTGTGTGTGGACTATTTGGCAGATGTGATAATATGGGCATAATGTTATTGCTTTACATTAAAGGCAATATATGGAAACGTTTTCCGGTTGGGACTTGACCGGCAATCGGTGCATAGTAAATGATCATACATGGATAGATACTGTATGAGGCATTGTTCTCATTGTTGTAAATCTCACTGATGTTCATGGCTACATGTCACTGTCCTGAAGCCTGCAATCATGACATCTGGTCAGAAAATTCCAAAATACTCTTTTACATTTGGATTGTTTATTAGTATTTCATCTATGGCAACCCTAACCAACGTGTGGACAAAGACTGCAGAGGGCCATCCATAACCTAATCATGTCCCCATATAAAACTATACATATCTATATATTGGTATACAGTATATAATGTATACAGCATACAGTGCCTTTCATATAATAAAAAGGCTATAATAGTCATCTATGGCCATCTATACTCTTCATCCTTGGTAGGAGAGCTCAATGTCAGACGGTTCAAAGTCTCTACAACCAACCTCCTAATCCTCCTTCTATACTTCCATTATAAATAGTAGGTGGATTTTTGTCCTCACAGCTCTTTCAATATAGACTGTGATCCAATATATGTAAAACTATGATTACAATAAAAAAACACCTATAGGCATATAATGCAATGATGTTTCCGGCATGCCAGTTTTCTAGTTTTCTCTCTGTAGCCACACATAAACTTCTTATGCCGAAACTTGAGTTACTCGCTCTTCTTTTCTCTCTATTTAAAACATATGACTAGATAAGATGAAATAAATACAGAAATAACAAACCAAACTTTGCCGACACTGCATTCTTGGACTCTTTAGTTTCGGCTATCACACTTTACATTGAATTGTAAGAATGTAATAGGATTTTAAAAAATACATTCTGGTTTTCATTGTCAGTTTTTTCGCAAACCTTTAACAAAAATAAAATGAATTCCAGAATGAGTAAATAAAAAAGCACCCCTTTTCCTGTAACACTAATGTTAACAGTTCCCATGTGTTTTAATGCAAAAAAAAAAAAAAGAACACAATACACCTTTCTCCTGACAATCAAAGAAGTGGGGGGGGGGGGGGGTCCTATGAAGTTTTGGGAGCATTTCCAGGTGGGAGACTTATACTTATATGGTGATTTTTTTTTTTCTAATATTAATATGTAAGACAAAACTGTAGCAGTCTACGTGACCGGCTGAAAGTTATATGGCCTAGTCTTGCAATCTTGCTCTTCCTTATAACCACATCTTTGTCAACATGTAGCCATAGCAAATAGGCCCTCAAGACCATGAATAGCCCAAAATACTACTGGTTCCCAAAAGTCTACATACAAGTCTACAGACTATTTCCCAGGTCCAAGCTGGTTCTCCCCATCTTATACAAAAGTAGAACAGAGGCGTTTCGGTTAGGTCTGCAATTGTGGTGACACACTGTAAACCCCAATATGTCATTTTTGAAATGTAGCTGTTCTGACAGCCAGGGTTTCGATGAACAACTGTAAACTTTACTTAAAGGTGTACTATACTGGCCATCATGGAACTAAATGTTTCAAACGCTGTTTTCGCGCTGTGGGGGTTTTCCACCCCTCTTGTTATGTCACGGCCACGTCCCCTCAATGCAAGTCTATGGGAGGGGGCATGATGGCTGACAAGCCCCCTCCCATAGACTTGCATTGAGGAGGCGTGGCCAACCTCCGCTGGCTAGTGGAGTACCCCTTTAACTCCTAATGCAGAACAATATAGTACATTACTTGAAACTTTGCCTTAATTGGTACAGCTTTAGAGTACAACTTTATTTCAGGAGGATTCAAATCTAGTCACTATCCCTTTAAGTAGATGTTATTTTCACTTATTTTTGCTTTTAAGCAGGAAGTAGAATTTGTTGCTTTTGAACTTTGGAATGTCTAATGTCTCAAGACAGATGTGTGACTCTCTGTTTAATTACTTGTTTATCCTAAGGATTCTCAAGAGGTAAACCCTAGCTGAAAAGACTGTAGAACTCCACTCCTAGAAGTGTATCTAGGTGAAGTTGCCCCAGACTTTACATGTAGGCACTGACCCATGACCAGAGGCAAAATGAAGCCAGTGTTGACAAACACATGGCTCTTCTGCAGCGCTATCCTTATGGAACCCCTCTGAAGATGATGCTGAAAGCTGAATTATCTTTGCATCGGGGGCTTACCACAAGGCAACATCCTTGCTTTTGATTGTAGACAGGACTAGTGAAATTGGGATCTCTTTGTGGTGTGAGAATTTATGGTATAAGAGGAGCTGACATGTCTTCTCCTGACCAAGGCCAGGGCTCTAACTTACTCTAGAGGAAAAACTGGAAACAGGTATTCCCAGGTTAGAGGGCTAGAGTTAAGACAATTCCTGTATCTACTGGCTAGGAGTTTTAGCTAGTGACTAGATTCTGCTCTCTGCTGTACAAAGAAACCATTTTAGGCAATGTAATATAAGTTTTGCAAACCTTAACGCTTTGCACGCTGTACAAAAACACACTTTACTGTACAGCAAGCCTTATATTTACCTTAGCCACCCAAGTAAGTTTAGTGTAGCAGTTGGTACAGCTTGATAATAGCACACATGTAGTGATACCTGTGATATTTTGTTCTTTCTTATTTTTGTTCTAGCCATTCTCTTTTTTTTCTTATCTGTTTCTATTTCCTGATCCGATTTTGTTTATTTCATTTTTGTATCCAGTGTAGAGGTCATTGTGCGGGGGGGGGGGGGGGGGAGCTGTAACCATTACCTAATGTGAATGGCCTGATTCCATCTTATCTAAATACTGTAATCTCTACAGAACAGGAATTGCCCGTTTATTAGGCCTAATGACCAGAATGAAACCTGCAAGATTGCAGGATAATTTTATAATTTAATACGTGCTGTTTTGTGTTTGCAACTCCTATGCAGACAATTGCATATCCAAGAGTTGTTACGTTAAGCACTCCGGCCGCACACGCTGGCCATGAGCGCATGGTCCTGTTATCTGTTGCTGCCAACGGGGCTGGGACTCGCATTGCGGGACACGCCCGCATTCGAGCCCCAGTCCGTCACTCACTGGTGCTTCTCCTGCCCCTGCCTCTGCCTCTCTGCTCTGGCATGCGTGTCCCCGTCCCCTAGGGCGCGCGCGTGCCAGAGCATTGAGATTTAAAGGGCCAGTGAGCTCATTAGTGTAATTCACCTGTGGCTCATTGATAAATTCCTCCAACCCTCCCCACTTCCCTGCCGGATCTTTGTTGCCTTGAGCCTGAGAGAAAACATTCCTGTTATTGCCTTGCTGTGTATCGGATCCTTTGCTCCGTGACCTGAAATGCTCCTTGTCACCTGCCTACTGACCATTTGCTATGTTCCTGGCTATGCTACTGTGCCGCCTGCCCTGACCTTCGGCTATCCTTACTATGGGCTCTCTTATCCCTCCTGTGCCTCGCATCTCCTCAGCCACCTGTGTGGTTGAGCCGCGCCAGGGGTAGCGACCTGGGTGCCGCCTGCCGCAGCAAGTCCATCCCGCTTTGCGGCGGGCTCTGGTGAAAACCAGTGGCACCTTAGACTCTGCTCCCTGTTACAGTCCGAGTCATTTGCCACACAGGTCCAGCGTATCCACATCCCCTGAGGTTCCGGTCTTCTGAAACGTGTTTCAAGAGTCTTGTTTGTATTCTTAAGATGCATAGTCTACATACACCAAAAGGTGGGAGATTTTACGAGATGAGGATGTACAGTTTTGTTGATTTTTATATGCATTGAGGCAATAGAAAGAAGCACAAGCATCACCAGCACCTCTTGTTTATGAGCTGTGACTGCAATAACCTTATTTAGACCACTGTTTTTTTGCATTAGAATGGCTTTCACTGTTCTCCAGGTTAAGAAGGAATTCTAAATTCTAAAATAAAAGAAATGACTATGAACAGCCTCCACACAACTGTTCATAATCTACTCCACACAGCAACAAGGAAATAAATAGCAGGGTATAAACAATATATCTGACAAGATCTTTATGACACATCGAGCCTCTGGCTAATGGGGGAGGGCACCGGGTACATAAATTTAGTTAAAAGAAAAAATAAATCCAGAACTATTGGACACAATCCAGTCCGTGTACAAATTGCTGACTCTGGATTCTCTGTAAATGAGGAAAAGGAAAACACACATTTATAGTCCTTTTGGAGGTAATGATTGCTGGCGCTGGGGGAGGAGGGGGCTCCTTCTAAATGGGGGTGATCATTATTTTCAGTGACTAAGGACTTGCGAGTTCCCAGTGGTAGTGTAAAGTAAAATGAGCCAAGGCATTTATCCACATGTGTTGATAATAAAGATGCTATAGTACAATGCTGTGATAATACAGGTTACAAACTATTACCAAAAATATTGCCCAAGTCTAGACTTGAAGGAGCTGTTTAGACAATTCCTATTTATTAAAAGAGTTCCCCAGAGATTGGTGGATTAAAGTGTTTTGCTGGTAAAACTTTGCTAGGGGACCCATGCTGCAAGTGTACCATTCCCCTGCAGTGCTCCTACAGGAGAAATGAAGCATTACACAACATCCAATGAAATCAAAGAGCTGTGTAATGCATGATCATGCTGGGCACTCCAGAGCAAAGTACACTATTAGTAGCTATACTTTACTACTTATATTAGAATAGAGTAGTGGAAAGACAACACATTTAATATTTAAAATAGAAGGTGCTTGGTTTCATTCCAAGGGAGCACTACTGTGCTAAGGTGTTGCCTAAATTAGACAACTACAGGGGGGGGGGGGGGCATTTATATGGATACACCTTAATAAAATGGGAATGGTTGGTGACATTAACTTCCTGTTTGTGGCACATTAGTATATGTGAGGGGGAAAACTTTTCAAGATGGGTGGTGACCATGGTGGCCATTTTTAAGTTGGCCATTTTGAATCCAACTTTTGTTTTTTCAATAGAAAGAGGGTCATGTGACACATCAAACTTATTGGGAATTTCACAAGAAAAACAATGATATGCTTGGTTTTAACGTAACTTTATTCTTTCATGAGTTATTTACAAGTTTCTGACCACTTATAAAATGTGTTCAATGTGCTACCCATTGTGTTGGATTGTCAACGCAACCGTCTTCTCTCACTATTCACACACTGATAGCAACACCAAAGGAGAAATGCTAGCACAGGCTTCCAGTATCCGTAGTTTCAGGTGCAGCACATCTCGTATCTTCACAGCATAGACAATTGCCTTCAGATGACCCCAAAGATAAAAGTCTAAGGGGGTAAGATCGGAAGACCTTGGGGGCTATTCAACTGGCCCACGACGACCAATCCACTTTCCAGGAAACTGTTCATCTAGGAATGCTCGGACCTGACACCCATAATGTGCTGGTGCACCATCTTGCTGGAAAAACTCAGGGAACGTGCCAGCTTCAGTGCATAAAGAGGGAAACACATCATCATGTAGCAATTTCGCATATTCAGTCGCCTTGAGGTTTCCATTGATGAAGAATGGCCCCACTATCTTTGTACCCCATATACCAAACCATACCATACCATCAATTTTTGTGTTCCAACAGTCTTGGAGGGATCTATCCAATGTGGGTTAGTGTCAGACCATTAGCAGTGTTTTTATTTATTTATTTTTAAGTAAGTTTTGCATATAAGGTTAACCCCTTAACGACGCATGACGTATATTTACTTCCTGCACCGGCTCCCGCGATATGAAGCGGGATCGCGCCGCGATCCCGCATCATATCGGGTCGGTCCCGGCGCTCATCAACGGCCGGGACCCGCGGATAATACCACACATCGCCGATCGCGGCGATGTGCGGTATTAACCCTTTAGAAGCGGCGGTCAAAGCTGACCGCCGCTTCTAAAGTGAAAGTGACCCGGCTGCTCAGTCGGGATGTTCGGGACCGCCGCAGGGAAATCGTGGCGTCCCGAACAGCTGACAGGACACCGGGAGGGCCCTTACCTGCCTCCCCGGTGTCCGATCGGCGAATGACTGCTCCATGCCTGAGATCCAGGCAGGAGCAGTCAAGCGCCGATAACACTGATCACAGGCGTGTTAATACACGCCAGTGATCAGCATAGGAGATCAGTGTGTGCAGTGTTATAGGTCCCTATGGGACCTATAACACTGCAAAAAAAATGTAAAAAAAAATGTTAATAAAGGTCATTTAACCCCTTCCCTAATAAAAGTTTGAATCACCCCCCTTTTCCCATAAAAAAAATAAAACAGTGTAAAAAAATAAAAAAAATAAACATATGTGGTATCGCTGCGTGCGTAAATGTATGAACAATAAAAATATATCATTAATTAAACCACATGGTCAATGGCGTACGCGCAAAAAAATTCCAAAGTCCAAAAAAGCGTATTTTGGTCACTTTTTATACCATTAAAAAATGAATAAAAAGTGATCAAAAAGTCCGATCAAAACAAAAATCATACCGATAAAGACTTTAGATCACGGTGCAAAAAATGAGTCCTCATACCGCCATGTACGTGGAAAAATAAAAAAGTTATAGGGGTCAGAAGATGACATTTTTTAACGTATAAATTTTCCTGCATGTAGTTATGATTTTTTCCAGAAGTGCGACAAAATCAAACCTATATAAGTAGGGTATCATTTTAACCGTATGGACCTACAGTATAATGATAAGGTGTAATTTTTACCGAAATATGCACTGCGTAGAAACGGAAGCCCCCAAAAGTTACAAAATGGCGTTTTTTCTTCGATTTTATCGCACAATGATTTTTTTTTCAGTTTCGCCTTGCATTTTTGGGTAAAATGACTAATGTCACCGCAAAGTAGAATTGGCGACGCAAAAAATAAGCCATAATATGGATTTTTAGGTGGAAAATTTAAAGGGTTATGATTTTTAAAAGGTAAGGAGGAAAAAAACAAAAGTGCAAAAACGGAAAAACCCTGAGTCCTTAAGGGGTTAACAAACATCGCCAATGGCGAGAAAACACATACAAAGAGAACAGTACCTCCCAAAGGACCCAGGGCACCCGACAACCTATACTAATGAGATAGGGTAAACCAGAGGGAGTCAAGAGGTGCACGGAGGTTACTCCGAGGCCCCAGGAGGGAACCAACACGAACCAACAACCAAGCACACATCCAAACATACATCCCCGGCACCCTACCCTGCCCGGATACTAATCGAGCTGCAGATTCCCCCAGCAAACTACTGAGACAGCCCACTCGGCCTATCAGCCGACTCAGCTACCAACAACCAGGGGGTCCACACCATATCGAACTTCTTAGGGCATTTACGACTGACATAAAGGGCCTGATATAATGGGACATACTTGTTCACCAAGGCTATCCAACGAGATAGTGGGGGGGGGGGGGTGGACATATCTTTGCAAGTCATAGCTACCACCTTGCGGGCACAAAACAGCAGAAAACGGAACAACAATCGTCTATGAGCGCTGAAAATTAAGTAATTAATAACCCCCAAGAGACACACTGAAAGGCTAAACACAGAGGGAAATTCCAAATGCTCACCCAGGAAACCCATCACCTCCCTCCAGAAGGCTGCAATAACAGGACAATCCCACACAGCATGCAGAAAGGTACCAATGTCCGTGAAACATCGAAAACAAAGGTCAGAGGGAGACAAGCCAAAACGCTTAAGCTTAGCGGGGGTATAGTACAATCTCAGCACATATCTAGATTGGATCAACATATCCCTGCTACTAACAACAGTAGAATAGTAAGAGCCCTCCACTTCTTTCCACTGACTCACCGACAAATCCGGGATATCAGCCAAAGAAAAGGGACAGGGCCCCAATGACTGGAGATCCGTGGTGCACAAGACAAACTCCACCTCCGAAAAGGCCAGGGTAAATGTCATGGAGCCAAATTACGCCTGAACCGCATGTTGTAGCTGGAGATACCTGAACATAGCAGACGCAGGGATGCCATAGCGTTCCCTCATCTCTTCAAAGGACAGGAAAACCTGATCCTCCCGGAACAGGTGGGTCACAAATTTAACTCCATGAGTACCCCAAAAACTGTCCTTCTGTAATCCATGTAGGTGAAACAGATGAACGTTCCCCCACAAGGGTGCCCTAGGAGATACCAGAGGCAGTGGAAATCTACCCGACACCACGGACCAAACCTTAGCCACAACTAACAGAGGAGTAGGGAAGGAGGAGCTAGGGTGAAATCTGTAGAGTGTGTTGGTCAGAGCTTGATATGATCCCATCAGCGCCCCCGCCAGGGCTGTCGCCGAGTTCGACAGATCCAGGTCGATCCACCACGTTGCATAGACCAACTGAGAGGCAAGAAAATAGTTATACATATCAGGGGCAGCTAATCCACCCCGCCTCTTGGGGGCCTGAAGCAGGGCCGACCGAGTCTGGGAGGCTTTCCCTGCCAATAGAAGGATCCCAGAGCACTGCATAGCGAGGTGAAATACTTCCTAGGGGGAATGACGGGGGACAGGTGAAAAAGATACAGAAACTTAGGGAGATAAATCATTTTAAAGATATTAATCCTGCCTGCCAGGGAAAGGGGGAGGGTAGACCATGCCAGCAGTCGCTCCACAGTGGAATGCAGTAATGGCCCCAAGTTAAGAGTCATATAGTCTAGCAGGGATGGAGTAACCTCCACTCCCAAATATCGAAAACGAGGAACCACCTGCACCCCAGCCGGGAGAGAGGGATCCCGTAGGAAAGCGCCAACAGGGAGGACTTAGCCCAGTTAACCTGTAGGCCAGAGATTACACCAAAGCGGGTAAGCAAGTCCATAAGGGACAGCAGGGAGCCCTCCGCATCTGCCATATACACCAAAGTATGATCTGCATAAAGGGAGACCTTTTCAACTATAGACCCCCTGGGAATGCCACAAATACCTGGGTCGTTCCGTATAACAGCAGCCAACGGCTCTATCGTCAGCGCAAATAAGAAAGGAGAAAGCGGGCACCCCTGTCTCGTCCCCCGACCCAGAGGGAATGGGGCCGAAATGTTCAAATTAGTATGGATCCTAGCCCTAGGTTTATCATAGAGCAGACGAACCCAAGCACAAAATCGGGGGGCGAACCCAAACGCCCTCAACACCTCCCAGAGATAGGGCCACAGAACTGAGTCAAAGGCTTTATAAATATCCAAACTCACCACCACACCCGAGGGAAAGCCCTTATCTACCGCCGCTATGTTAAGCTGCAAACGTTTCACATTCACATCCGTAGCCCTGCCCGGCATAAACCCCGTTTGGTCAGGATGAATGATAGGGCCCACAATGCCATACAATCGGGTAGCCAGAACTCTAGCCATAAGTTTAATATCAACATTCAGAAGGGAAATAGGCCTATAGGAGCCGGGGTGCACTGGATCCTTCCCAGGTTTAGGGAGTACAACGATGAGTGCCTTCTTCATAGAATCTGGAAGGGAGTCAGCATCGGCTATAGAGTGGAACAATTTACACAAAATAGGGTCCAGACGCTCCTCACTCATCCTGTACCAATCCCCTACCAACCCATCCAACCCCGGACTCTTCCCCCCAGGAAGATCCTTAATAGCCTGAGCCACCTCCTCCACAGTAAAGGGGGCATCTAATGCCTCCGCCTGAGCCTGTGTAAGCAAGGAAAGATCCAAGCCCTGGAAGAAGGAAAGAATCTCCCCCTGACAGGGCACAGAGGGGGCAACATACAAGGAATAGAGGCTGTTGGGCGGGAAGCCCTTGTCAAATAGGCCAATAATTTACCGTTCTTATCACTAAATGCAAACAGGGCAGCCTCCCTATCCGCTAACTTCAATTGGACCCTCTCTTTCTGGACGACGAACAAGGAACGCTGAGCCTTGGCCCACTCCCTTTTAGCCACAGGTGACGGATTCCTAATATACTCAGCCTCCAGAACCCCCACCTTCTGCAAGAGTTCGATCTCCATGGCCGACCTACGTCTCCACTGACCCGCCACCCCTGCAATAAAAGCACCCCTGATCGTGGCCTTGTAGGCATCCCACTGAACCAAAGCATCTGGATAGTCAGTATTATGTTCCCAGTAGTCCGTATGAGCTACCCCCAAAGCCTCCACTACCGCCTCATCCTGTAACCAACCTGGGTGCATGCGCCCTATATACGGGAAGGGGGGGCAGGGCCCAAATGGAGCACTACTAGCAGGGCAGAGTGGTCTGAGATCCCCCTAGAGGTGTAGGAAACATCTTTTACCACCGGAAGAAGATCCTCGGATGCCAGAGCCAGGTCAATGCGAGAAAACGACCTATGGGCCACAGAGTGAAAGGAAAATGAGGACCCTGTAGGGTATTTCCACCTCCAGAGGTCAGTCAAGCCCAACGCCAGGCACCAAGTATTGAACGCAGAGGAGCCCTGGTCAACAGCCGTCGTGCGGTCGAGGACCGGCTCAGGAACCACGTTGAAATCACCTACAAGTAGAACAGGGTCAGAGGGAAAAGAAAGCAGTTCATTAGTAATAAGCTCCAGTACAGAAACTTGGAAGGGAGGGGGCACATACACAGCCACAAGTACAAAAGAGACAGACCCCAAAGAACAGTGCAAAAGGACATATCTCCCAAATTTATCACAGGATACCCGAGAGACAACCAATGGCAGGGATTTAGTAATGAGCACAGATACCCCCCTAGCATAAGTGGAGTAGGTAGCATGATAACCCCTCACAATCCAGGCCCATTTAAGGGCCAGGATCTTCTGACCCGTAATGTGAGTCTCCTACAGGCAGATAATGTGAGGAGACTGACACTTAACAAAATCGAGACAAAGGACCCTCTTAAAATTGGAATTTAACCCCCTGACATTCGCGTTAACCACCTTTAGAGTCCCCATGTGGATAAAGAGCACACAGAAAAAACAGGATAGACCATCTCCCGACCAGGACCGGGGAGGATAGAGCACCGGGAACACACACACCCCACTCACCCAACAAACAGACAATCACAGAGACGGGGACAGCACGGACAGACAACAGACACCAAACGTCCAACCAACAAAAACAAATAATACCAGGAAAACCTCCCAAAAACAAGTCCCTGTCTAACACTAACTAAACCAGTGCAGACCTATACCCCAAACTAGGATAAGTAACGGGCGAGTGCGGGAGTTACGTACTACCACCAACCGCCACCTCCCGCCCACCCGGGAAATTCAAGTCAATAACCCCTAACCCACTACCCAGGAATTCCCTAGAGGGAACTCGAACCTCGGACATATTACACTGACACCTAACCCCTAACTAACTAACTATCATGATAGGCAGTCCATCAAATATATCAGTCCGGCGGCTGAGCCGCTCCTGGTGCAGCCTCCGCCCACTGCAGCGCCTCCACTGGTGAGGTAAAGAATTTGGTGGTGCGTCCATCCACCACCCTCAATCGGGCCGGGTACAGCATGGCATAGCGATACCCCTTGGAACGGAGTTTGGCCCTGGCTTCCGTGAACTGGGTGCGCTGCTTCCTCAACTCCACTGAAAAGTCCGGATAGAAGGACACCCTGCTATCGCCAACGAGCACCTCTCCCTTAATTCTCACGGCTCTCAGGATAGCGTATCTGTCTTTAAAGTGAAGAATCTTTGCGAGAAATGGGCGAGCAGGCCTTCCGGGCACAGGAGGTCTGGCAGGAACCCGATGGGCCCTTTCCACAGAGAAGAAGGGAGAAAAGGTATCAGCGGGCAGCAACTCTCTAAGCCAGGATTCCAAGAACGCCACAGGATAAAAAACTCTCTGCCTTTTCGGGAAGGCCCACCAGCCGAACATTGTTGCGCCTCAGGCGGTTTTCGAAGTCATCAGCTCTATCCACCACACCCCGGAGCTGCCGCTGCAGATCAGAAATTTGTTGAGGGATAGGACGGAGGGTATCCTCAACCATAGAAACTTTATTCTCCACTGCCGTAGTGCGTTCCCTCAGCTTTTGATTCTCATGGCAAAGAATGACAAATTCCTGGCTCATCCTCCTTGGAGATCATGAATGTATGACAGGAAGTTATGGTAGACAGAATCACCGTAAAGCGCAAATCCAGGAGCACCCCATCATACTGCAACTTATCCTGAGAGGGAAGTGGTGATGGCACAGCACTGCCTGATGGCCCTTCAGACCTGGAAAACCGACTCAGCTTTTTAGCATCGTTGGCCGCCACTTTAGTAGATAGAGGAGTCTGGGGCACAGAGTCTCTCAGGGAGCAACCACTGGCCTCAGAGAGACCGCCATCCAAAGAAGCATCATCGCCCCCGGGTGGAAGAAACACTCCAGCGCCCGACTTGTTGCGCTTAGATCTGCCCCTGGAGCCTCCCATAGTGAAGCACAGGAGAGCAAGAGGTTCAACAGAAAGAAGTGGAGGAGCAGTATGGGGCCACATAGCAGCGTCAGAGCCCTTGCAGTAACAGCAGCACAGTCCAGCACAGATGGAGTTAACCGGAGCAGCAGAGGTCACACAGTAACAGTGGCACAATCCAGTAATGAGGGAGGTAACAGCAGCTCAGTCCAGCACAGAGGGGGTTAACTGAAGAAGCAAAGCCCTCACAGTAACAGCAGCACAGTCCAGCACTACAGGGGTTAACCAAGGTAGCTGGTCCCCCTCAGCAACAGCAGCACAGTTCAGCACAGATGGAGTGAACCAGATTAGCAGAGTTCAGACAGTAACAGCGGCACAGTCCAGCACTGAGAGAGTTAACAGTAGCACAGGCCTGCACAGGGGGGGGGGGTGAACTGAAGAAGCAGAGCTCCTACAGTATCAGCAGCACTGCTGAGCACTGCAGGGGTTAACCAAGGGAACTGGACCTCAACAGTAGCAGCAGTATAGTACAGCCCACTACAAGTCCCAGCTAGCAAAGGGGGGATGCACAGTCCTCAGGGCCAGATAGAGAAGATGATGAGTTCACTCACTGTCCCAAACCATGAAGACGGCAGCCAGCAGCAGCTTTCATTCACAGGCAGCAGGGGAAAGGCCAGAGCACTGTGTCCTGTTAATCAGCTGCACCATGAGTAGGGGTTGCCCAGGAAACCGAGCCCAAGATGAGGCCCCGCCCACGAAGGCCAGCAATGGAAGGCCTCAAGTCCTGCAACCCTGGGGTCTCTGGGACTTCAGCAGAGTTGAGGGGACACCCCAGGGCACCTCACCGCCGGCTCCACACTGCTCAGGATCTCTGCAGAGAGCGCTGGCCTCCCGACTCCACTGCCGTACTCCCTCTCCTCAGTCCAGTCCACGTGAAGAGCGCTCCTCACCGCCGTCACCGCAGCAGAGCCGCGACCACCAGCAGCTGTCCCAGGCATTCAGAGGTCCAGGGGTACCCTCCGGTGAGAGGTACTAGGGGTCAGGGGGAAGAATTTCAGGGTAATGTTACCGGGTGAGCAGGAGCACAGCAGCGACATGTCTGCTCAGCTCCCCATGCAAGCCACGCCCCGTGGTTTTGTTTGTTAACTTCACCATTCACAAAAAAGTTTGCCTCATCACTGAACAAAATCTTCTGCGTAAACTGAGGGTCCTGTTCCAATTTTTGTTTTGCCCATTCTGTAGCACCTGAAACTATGGATACTGGGAGCCTGTGCTAGCATTTCTCCTGAAGTGTTGCTATCAGTGTGTGAAGAGTGGGAGAAGAGGGTTGCATTGACAATCTAACACAATGGGCAGCACATTGAACACATTTTATAAGTGGTCAGAAACTTGTAAATAACTCATAAAAGAATAAAGTTATGCTAAAACCAAGCACATCATTGTTTTTCTTGTGAAATTCCCAATACGTTTGATGTGTCACATGACCCTCTTCCTATTGAAAAAACAAAAGTTGGATTCAAAATGGCCAACTTCAAAATGGCCGATATGGTCACCACCAATCTTGAAAAGTTTCCCCCCCTCACTTATACTAATGTGCCACAAACAGGAAGTTAATATCACCAACCATTCCCATTTTATTAAGGTGTATCCATATAAATTGCCCACCCTGTGGTTTACAAAGGTTGTCCCATCAATTCTGTCACAGCATATGGACATCCTAGAGGGGTAATCGGCTTTAAACATTGGTACCTGCTCTGGAGGGCTCATGTGAAACCAAGTTGAGTTCAATATGTGGCATTTAATCCCACCTTTCCCTACCAGGTGATCATCTGATGTTCCAGCAGCTGGACCCTGAAAACCAGGCTATGATCGGGTGCTTTAGATGTTTTGAGCCAGTGGTGTACATAGAGAGAAAAATAGATAAAAATGGGCCCCCAATCATGGTGCTGGACTTTGACACACAGGTAAAAAAGTTCCTCATCACCCTTTCTATGACAAGTGGGCCTGTGTTACGCTCTGTTTGCAAACAATGAAGTTTGTCTAGAGGTAGGTCCCCTACAGAGTAACTCCACTCAATACCAAAAGGGATGGGACCAATAATTACTAGGTCCATTCTCTAATAGCAGCCTTGTTGACTTTCTCTATAATATGTACAGCATTGTGGTGAGCTCATAGTTGTTTCTTGATCTAGCAGCTGTTTCACCAACTTGTACTGATAGACTGCAACAAACTAAAGATTTGTGAAAGTAGGAATTTGATTTCATTAACAAATGGGAATCAAAGATCTTGACAGTGGTCATATGGGCATCTTGATTGAATCTGGTTGCATAATAACTTTGCCGCAATCCCACCAATAATATCTGGTGGTACTTGGTTTTATCTTCCATCCCTGGATCATGTGACTTGTTCATATTCTACAACAATAGAAGACGACAGTGTTTGCTTGCAAATTGGGTTATTTGTGAAGAACCCAAAATCTAATTTGCCAATAAAAAGTAAAACATATTGTGGTATATTGCGGCATCTACAAAGCAGAACACAATGGTTAATGGAGTTACTCATCCTGAGCCGACTCCTCTGACTTCAAAGCCCCATAGGATTCTAATCGCCAACTTTTGTCCTCAGCGGGAAGTGTCCTAGAATAGATACAAAAAGTCCTAATTGATTACAGATCTTCTGTGTCAGGCAAAGAATACCCTGAAAGGAGACGTATTCAGAGAGCCGCAGTGTCAAGTAACAAGTTTATTTTAACTGGAACAATGAAGGATGTTCTAGAGAAAAAAATTGGGGGAAAAATGGCTTCAGATTTGGTTACCAGATTCTATAAATTCTGTTGTCATCTATGGTGCTAAAAGTAATATTTCATAGATCTTTACAATCAGAATGGGCGTTTTATAAAATATCTTTAACTTAGACCTAATATTCTTAATGAAAATATTTACATCATTTACTTTTTGAGCAATTACTGCAAGAATAACATTTACATTAAAGCTGCACATATGGGATCTCATGACAACACACTTATATGGAGATCACATAAACTCCAACATTTTTTTTTGTTAAACTCATGTGTGTTTTCCCCCTTCCACCTAGGATTGTTAAAACCATGCAATTCTCCAATTTGTTTCCGCTTTCCAAACAGGAACCTACTAGAGGCAATTCATGGGTCAACCTGTGTTAAAAATAGATTAAAACGTTATTGCTGTATAAAGATTACATTATTCCAACCAAGTATTCAACAAAATTAAATAATTGGGTCAAAGATGTAGCATGGGTGAAGGAAACCCAAGGTGCCTTGAGCATTTGTCTGCATGATTCCCAAATAATTCTTATGGTGGCCTTGATATCAGTAAACATCCGATCCAGTAGAGGTGAAAAATACAATGGCGTTTCAGTAATTACCCAGTAGGTTCTCAAAGGCCAAGTACAACAGAAAAAATACAAAGAAAATGACACCCATTTTCCTGAGTAAATGCCCATTTGATGTCACTCATGGTGCCTTCCTGTTACCATCATCTTAATGCCATCTTCTATTACACTGTTCTACAGGTAATTTTGGGGTGCTAAAAAATGAAAATAACATAAAAAAATGTATATTGGCTCTAGTTTCCAAGATATAAGCAACCAACTAATGAAGTAAGGTTTATAAAATGCATCATGCAACTTACATCATAGATTACAGTATTGGTGACCGATAGAAAACCACCAAGCGGTATAAAAGTCACAGTATCTGCTGCTTGGCGAGTTTAGGTTCACACTGCGTTTACTAACTACGGGAACCGGATCCGGCTGGGGGGGAGTGAAAACTGGGCACTCCTGTATCCTGGCCCCCTTCTTAATTATTTGAAAGTGACTCCGGTCAGGTCATTTTTGCCCTGCATCCTGTTTTCTGACCAAACTGAAAACCGTGGTATTCTGCGGATTTCAGTCCGGTCCGAAAACCCGATGCGGGGCAAAAATGAGCCGACCAGAGTCACTTTGTGACTCCGGCCGGCTCATTCAAATGAATGAGAAGGGGCCGGTTTTTCCTTAACCCGGCCATATCCAGTTCCCGTAGTTAGTAAATGCAGTGTGAACCTACCCTAAACTCACCAAACAACAGATACTGTGACTTTTATAGAATTTGGTGACATAATATTAGCAAATATTGCATCATCTTACTTCATTAATTGGTTGCTTATATCATGGAAACTAGAGCCAATATAAATTTTTTATGTTATTTTCATTTTTAGTACCCCAAAATTATGTAAGAACAGCAGTTTTCATGCTCACAACTTTTTACCTGTAGAACAGTGATTATTTGCCTATTACCTGTAGTTGTAAAATGTAAAATGAACATTGCATTCATTATTATATTTGAATTCAGCATGTGAAATTTATTAAGAAATGGCCCCTTTCATTTCTGAAACTAAAAAAGATTGAAAATTTGTAGGAGTGTTATTTATTTACTGGGACCCCCCACCATCTCAAGAACGGGGACCTGATTATTCCATCAGAATAGAGCACCAGGACACACATGCACTTTAAATTCTCTATGGGTGCTGCCGAAGATAGCATAGTACAGCATTAAGCTATCTACGCAGTTCCCATAAAGACTGAATGAAGCAACAACGTGCATGCCACTCCAATTCTGACAGGAGGCTCAGGTCCCTGTTTTCAATATCGTGGAGGTCCCCAGAAGTTTATGTACAGAATCAATCCGCATCAAAATTGATTGTCTTTGTATGTATGGAGTTCCCCAATACCATCTTACAGCTGCTGTAGTCGAAGGTTGTGATGTGGCAGATTTGTCGGCTGCACATCCATGATGCGAATCTCCACCACATCCTATTGGATTGAGGAATGTCAATAAAAACTAGAAAGTGCAGCTCACAGCTATACTGTCCGAGGTGACTAAGGATGTTCACCAATACCCTATGGCGCAAAAGTATATACAATTAGACTATGAATTATAAAATTGTATAAAAT
Source organism: Hyla sarda (assembly GCF_029499605.1). Taxonomy (NCBI): domain Eukaryota; kingdom Metazoa; phylum Chordata; class Amphibia; order Anura; family Hylidae; genus Hyla; species Hyla sarda. The sequence goes on along the minus strand of NC_079194.1, from coordinate 109,518,622 downwards.
GATCCAGACCTCAAGGACGTAACCAGACCTAAAATATCTAGTACATTATGAACCCAATAATGAATATATGGTAGGGAGACCGCACTTCAAATATAGATGATTTTATTAAAACATTAAAATATGAATATTACTATCTCAACACAGGGCCCTTGTGAGGAGAAAAGTTAGATTTAAATACATATAAAACACCTAGTATATACGCTTTACTGCTATTAGAAGAGAATGATATAAATATAAAAATACACATTTAGATATAACTGTTGCCAATGTATCTATATAAATAAAACGTAATGTGTATGTGTGTGTATGTATGTATGAGTGTATGTTCCAGCATGACGTCCAAATGGCTAAAGATATTAACATAAAACTTGGCACACATGTTACTTATATGTCAACAACAAACATAGGATAGGTGATTTAACCCTTATTCACTTCCCTTTGCCAGGGTTGGAGTTTTTGTTTAAAGTCCCGTACAAGTCTGTGGGAAATATATGTTACTGCATAACTTCCAAACGGCTGGAGATATTTCGATCATACTTGGTCACATGTTACCTATATGTCCATATATACCTATAATATAAGCCCTACCCGTTTTATTATCTACCCTTTTTTTGCATCGGTCTGGCTTGCAAATCACGCCCAGTCCAACAAAGCCACGTCCCCTTCTATTTTCAGCTTACAATATTACATTACAAATCAGTCCCACCTGAGGACAGAATATGAGGATGGGATATAAGGTCGGGATATGAGGACGGAATATGAGGATGGGATATAAGGACGTGATATGAAGACAGGATATGAAAACGGGATATGAGGTCGGGATATGAGGTCGAGATAGGAGGTCGGGATATGAGGATGGGATATGAGGATGAGATATGAGTTTCAGATATGAGGAAGGAATATGAGGATGGGATAGGAGGTCCGGATAGGAGGATGGGATATGAGGATGGGATAGGAGGTCAGGATATGAGGACAGGATATGAGGTCAGCATAGGAGCTTGGGATAGGAGGTCAAGATATGAGGTAGGGATATGAGGATGGGATAGGAGCTCGGGATATGAGGACAGGATAGGAGGTCAGGATATGAGGTTGAGATATGAGGACGGGATATGGGGTTGGGATATGACAACAATATATGAGGACGGGATATGAAGTCTAAAGCTTCCTCCTTTGTTGATTTTCCTCCCCAACAAGGATTAGGAAGGGAAAACCGGGCAACGCTAGTATACAATAAAAGATAAAAATTATTTGATTTGTTTGATAAACATGTAAATGGCAGTTCAAAAAGGCATAGGTAGGCATAAATCCCAGCAGATTTAAATAATAAAACTGAAGATGTAGATATGATTGTCCGGCATCTGATAGTCCAGTATGAGTGTGTAAACACTGGACTTCATTCTTATTACTGTGCCAAATGCCCCCAAAAATTTGGTAACCAGTTCTGATTTAGGCAACAATCCTTGATGAGGCAATAGTTGCTGGTACAATAATTAAATAGATGGCAGGAGCCGAACTACTTAACCACTGAGGAAGGGGCCATTGATACATAACAGTTAGTACCCTGAAACACGTCTAGTCTGTATAGACACCTAAGACGCACTGCTACCATTGAATTGTTACACGAGCTCCGGCGCCGGCTCCAGCGTTCGGAACAGTTTGTTCCAAATGCTGACCAGCGGAGTAGCCCATTAAGGGTAGCGTCACACATAACGAATCCACAGTGTATTTTATGCTGAGGATCTGCCGATGACCTGACCATATATTGTGTCTCTAGCTGATAATCACAGACATCCTGGTAACTTGCAAGTCCCTGTGTGGCTGCTCGGAGTGGTGCATTGCCGCTGCGAGCAGGACATTGGGGGAACAGCTGGAGACAAAATATAGAGTCGGGTCAACAGCGGATCTGCAGCGTAAAATACGCTGCAGAGCAGTTATGTGTGACCCTACCCTTACTCTGATTATGATATTGCTCTGATAGATTCCCTGACCGGTTAAAAATCAGACTCTGCACCTGTGTGTAGCAAGGTGTCCACTCCCTGCTGACACCAAAGTTTCCATAGTGCTCTCTGCTGACACCTCTGTATCAGGAACTGTCCAGAACAGGATAGGTTTGCTATGGGGATTTGCTCCTACTCTTGACAGTTCCTGAGACATACATAGGTGTCAGCAGAGAGCACTACAGAAAAGAAATTTAAGAAGAAAAAAACTTTCTCTGGAGCACACAGCAGCTGATAAGTACTGGAAGGATTAAGATTTTTAAATAGACGTAATTTACAAATCTGTTTAACGTTCTGACACCGGTTGATTTAAAAAAAATATAGTTTTTCACCGGAGTACCCCTTTAATGTCTCTGTATATCGTATTGAATCGAAAGAAGCAAATGTCCAGCGCGGATGTCAAGCAATACGAAATTTCTTTATTCAGCCATAACGCAAAGTGATGACAGGTGACGCGTTTCGGCCGCAATCAACGGCCTTAGTCTTAAGGCCGTTGATTGCGGCCGAAACGCGTCACCTGTCATCACTTTGCGTTATGACTGAATAAAGAAATTTCGTATTGCTTGACACCCGCGCTGGACATTTGCTTCTTTCAATTTATGCGTGAGCCAAGGTCCGGTTCTGTCCAGGACGCGGGAGGGGCGACCGAGTGAGCTGTGCCGCACTTACTACATTTGCTGGATCGTATTGAATCGTATTACTGAACAAAATTCATTAGTTTAATCGCACACAATTTTTTTCCATCTCCACACAAAAAGATTTTATTTGCACAAAATATACATAGTTATATAGTTGCATAGTTAGTACGGTCGAAAAAAGACATATGTCCATCAAGTTCAACCAGGGAATTGAAGGGTAGGGGTGTGGCGCGATATTGGGGAAGGGATGGGATTTTATATTTCTTCATAAGCATTAATGTTATTTTGTTCCAGGAATGTATCTAATCCTGTTTTAAAGCTGTTAATTTTTCCTGCTGTGACCAGTTCCTGAGGTAGACTGTTCCATAAGTTCACAGTTCTCATGGTAAAGAAGGCGTGTCGCCCCTTGAGACTAAACTTTTTCTTCTCCAGACGGAGGGAGTGCCCCCTCGTCCTTTGGGGGGGGGGGGTTTAACCTTTTTCTCCATATTTTTTGTATGGGCCATTAATATACTTATATACGTTTATCATGTCCCCCCTTAAACGTCTCTTCTCAAGACTAAACAATTTTAACTCCTTTAATCGCTCCTCATAGCTAAGATGTTCCATGCCCCATATTAGTTTAGTAGCGCTTCTCTGCACCCTTTCCAGCTCCACAGTGTCCCTTTTATGGACAGGTGACCAAAACTGAACAGCATATTCCAGGTGAGGCCGTACCAATGCTTTATAAAAGGGGAGTATTATGTCCCTGTCCCTTGAGTCCATGCCTCTTTTGATACATGACAATATCCTGCTGGCTTTGGAAGCAGCAGCCTGACATTGCATGCTATTCTGTAGTCTGTGATCTACAAGTACACCCAGATCCTTCTCTACCAGTGACTCTGCCAGTTTAATCCCCCCTAAGACATACGATGCATGTATGTTATTAGTACCCAGATGCATAACTTTACATTTATCCACATTGAACCTCATTTGCCAAGTGGATGCCCAGACACTTAGTCTATCCAAGTCATCTTGTAACCTATACACATCCTCTATAGACTGTACCGTGCTACAAAGCTTGGTGTCATCTGCAAAGATAGAAACAGAGCTGTTAATACCATCCTCTATATCATTGATAAATAAATTAAACAACAGCGAATCCCAGTACAGAACCTTGGGGTACACCACTAATTACCGGGGACCAATCAGAGTACGAATCATTGACCACCACTCTCTGGGTACGATCCATGAGCCAGTGTTCAATCCAGTTACAAACTAAAGTTTCCAAACCCAAAGACCTTAACTTACCTGTCAGACGTCTATGAGGGACAGTATCAAATGCTTTAGCAAAATCCAGAAACACTATATCCACAGCCATTCCTCTGTCAAGGCTTCTACTCACCTATTCATAAAAGCAAATTAGATTGGTTTGACAACTTCTGTCCTTAGTAAACCCATGCTGGCTATCACTTATAATACTATCCCCTATGTATTCCTGCATGTAATGCCTTATAAGTCCTTCAAACAATTTACCCACAATGCACGTTAAACTTACCGGTCTATAGTTTCCTGGGGAAGACCTAGAGCCCTTTTTGAAGATTGGCACCACATTCGCCTTGCGCCAGTCTCTTGGCACAATACCAGACACCAGTGAATCTCTAAATATCATGAACAGGGGTACAGATATTACTGAACTTACCTCTCTAAGAACTCTTGGGTGCAATCCATCTGGCCCTGGAGATTTGCTTACATTTATATTACTTAACTTACCTTGTACCATCTCTGCATTAAGCCAGTTCAGTACATTACATGATGTGTTACCAGCACTGACCTGGCCAATGTCAGCTCCTTCTTCTTCCATAGTGTATACAGAACTAAAGAACCCATTCAGTAGCTCCGCTTTCTTTTTATCGCCTGTGACAACCTCCCCATTATCATTATTAAGGGGTCCTACATGCTCTGTCCTTGGTTATTTTGCATTTATATATCTAAAAAAAAATATTTAGGATTAGTTTTGCTTTCTTTGGCCACCTGTCTCTCATTTTGAATTTTTGCTGTTTTTATTACATTTTTACAGATTTTATTAAGCTCCTTGTATTGTTTAAATGTTATAGCTGACCCATCAGATTTGTATTTTTTGAAGGCTATTTTTTTGTTGTTTATTGCTCTTTTAACCTCATTTTTCAGCCATGTAGGATTTAGTTTTAATCGTTTATATTTGTTCCCCTTTGGTATATATTTAGCTGTATAGTTATTTAGAGTTGATTTAAAGATGTCCCATTTACCTTCTGTATCAGTATTTGACAACACCTCCCCCCAGTCTATGTCCTGTAGTGCAGCTCTCAGCCCAGGGAAGTTTGCCTTTTTAAAGTTATATGTTTTTGCCTTCCCCGTCTGTCATTGTTTTCTACATTTTAAGTCAAAAGTAACTATATTGTGGTCGCTATTACCAAGGTTTTTGCGCACAGTTACATTACCAACCAGCTCTGCGTTGTTGGAAATGATCAGATCCAACAAGGCACCACTTCTTGTTGGGTCCTCCACAAACTGGCCAATAAAATTATCCTGCAATAAATTTAGGAATTTTCTCCCCTTTGTAGTTTTAGCCAACCCCGGACCCCAATCTATATCTGGATATTTAAAATCTCCCATTATTACCACTGTACCTGCCCAGGCGGCCCTCTCTATTTGTTTATGCAGCCGACCTTCTATCTCTTCAGCGATATTAGGGGTCTGTAGATTGCACCAAGTATTATTTTTTCAGTATTTCCCTCCTTTTGTAATTCTACCCACAGTGATTCCACATCCTCAGAATCATCACACACTATGGCATCGTTCACACTGGCTTTCATACCACTTCTAACATACAGACAGACTCCACCACCTTTTCTGTTCATTCTATCTTTGCGAAACAATGTAAACCCCTGCAGATTAACAGCCCAGTCATGCGAGGAGTCCAGCCATGTCTCAGTGACCCCAACTATATCAATATGTTCCTCCAGTATCAAGGCCTCAAGCTCCCCAATTTTGTTTGCTAGGCTTCTGGCATTTTTGAACATACACTTTACATTTCCATCCTTTATGTTATTGGGGTTAATGGGATTCAAGGGTGTAAGTTTTATTTTCCTATGAAGCCTATTCCTATTAACTATTCCAACCCCTCCCTCCGCTCCACCCCCAGGTACATTTATAATTCCCACCTCTCTATCTACACTATCTTCCCCCTCTTTGCTGTAGGTTCCCTCCCCCCAAGTCCCTAGTTTAAACACTCCTCCACACTTCTAGCCATCTTCTCCCCAAGCACAGCTGCACCCTCCCCATTGAGGTGCAGCCCGTCCCTACGGTAGAACGGGTAACAGACAGCGAAGTCAGCCCAGTTTTCCATGAACCCAAACCCTTCCTTCCTACACCAGCTTCTGAGCCACTTGTTTACCTCCCTGTTCTCCCACTGCCTCTCTGGTGCGGCTCGTGGTACTGGTAGTATTTCAGAAAATACTACCTTGGAGGTCCTTGCCTTAAGCTTGCGGCCTAAGTCCCTGAAATCATTTTTAAGGACACTCCACCTACCTCTTACTTTGTCATTGGTGCCAATATGTACCATGACTGCTGGGTCCTCTCCAGCCCCGCCCAGCAACCTGTCAACCCGATCCTCGATGTGCCGAACTCGTGCGCCAGGCAGACAACACACTGTTCGGCGATCCCGGTCTTTGTGACAGATAGCCTTGTCTGTCCCCCTAATAATTGATAATCTGTCCCCCACCACTAGTACCTGTCTGGCCTGCCCTGTACTCCTTCCTCCCTCCTTTTAAACATACGTTTAAAATTAGACACAAATTTTCTTTATAAAAATTTTTTACAAAATAGTGCAAAAAAGGACTACTATCCGACTATCCGACTTAGAAATACAATTGTTAAAGTAATCTGATTGAACTTTTTGCATCCGATTTGATCAGAATTTGATAAATCCGATTTTTTCCAATTTTACAATGCATATCGAAATCTTGATAAGAACCCCCCATAAAAAGTCACACATTCTTGTGCATAATAGGAGTAAGCCAAACTGTGCCATTTTCTTTAGCTTAAATATAAGATAGGAGAGATGTACAAACATTATATATCTATAAGAATATCTGAGGTATGCAGTCAGATTCAAACCCAGGGCCTAGTTCTGCATGGCACTTTGTCTTCTGCATTCAAGCAGGTTACAATAAAAGAGCGAATAATTAATCATGTGACAGCAGATAAGAGTCCGCTTTGGCGCATAAGAGGCCAATACTGACAGCTTCAGAGAGAAGCCATACTTCTTGAAGCATCAAGACTATAAAATTACTCCATTCCCTCACGGTCGAGTCTCTCTAGATCCTGACAAACACTGCTTCACCCTTGACATAAATTGTTTCCAAACTCACTTGGTAGAGAGACCAATGTTTACACTACATCTGATAAGTGGCTCTTGTTCAAACAGAAATTACATGGAGGTGATTAGGCAAGTATGTAGTGCTGACAAGACATGAGCCTCCATGGTGAAGCGTTCCTCAACGGGACCTCACCTCAGGCCCCTTAGTGTATTCTGGTTCTCACCAGTCAGATATGTGCCCTCAACCAAATGTCCCTCCACTGATTTATGTATTAACACTATCCAGATGCAGGACTGTCTTTTTTTGTGCTTTATGATAAACTGAAATCCCATTTAAAACTGAAAGACATTGTGATATTTCTGAAATAAATCGATTTTTTTCACCAGAGTAAGTATTGTAACTGGGCCAAGGAGTGAGCCTAGAGGAAAGAAATTTGTTATAACAAGTGGTAGATATAACTAAAATGAGATATGTTATCTATAACTGAAAGATAAAAATACTCCCTTTTCTTTACTATGCCTGCTGTGGAGTTCTGTGGCCACCATGTTGGAACTGTGTTTCTCTTGAACTGTGTTTCCCTGTTTTTTTCTTTTCCTAAGAGCAAGCTCTATTAGTTAAGGCTACAATACCCTAGATTCCAGGCTCTTCTTGCTGGCAGTGTCCAGCAGACACGCCATGTTTGCGGAAGTGATATAATTGGTGTGACATCACTTCTGTCTAGTCCCATCTAGCCTGCAACTAAAGTTTTTAAGGTTGGATGCCAAGGGGACACTGTTTTCTTGCCCCTTCTTTGTGGCAATTCTATATTTGTTTTCACTTTGCATGGGTAGTGTGTATATTGCAGCCATAGAAAATAGACTTTGCCCCTTGCCTTGTTTGGGGGTGAAGTCAGATGATGGGTGCCATCTGAAGTTATTTAACCTTCTAATTCAGAAGAAACCACAGGAAAACCAGGCACTGCCAAATCCACTTTGCCCTATACACCAACTCCAAATTTCATACATGGAACGGAATCCCGGCTACTCTGATAGCTGCTAAGCTGCGGTGCTGACTCGTTATAGAAAACAGTCTCTGAACATCCACAATGAAAAGAAGGTAGCCGCACTCACCAGAGAAGATATACTTCAACAGCAGCTTTTATTCCAACGGTGAACAAGTGTTAGAAACACAAATAGATAGTCCGGGATATTCCAAGTGGGGAGCGCGAGCGGCAACTCAGACGTGGGGCATACCAATGAGGAGGCGACTAGTTTTGCGTCATTAGACGCTTCTTCCGGCCAGTTATTTAACCCCTGCCTTATGCTTGGTCTCTTGGAGCGGAGTGACACTTTGTGTGCTGTACCAATCTTGCTGGATCTCCTCTCAGTATCCAAGAGTCTGCTTTTCTTCTCCCAGTGTAAGGTCAAGACAATAAGTCCTAGAAGCATCTAGCTGGAGCCAAAGTTTATCACCTAAAAAAACTGACCTTTCTCCTCAATGTTACTCCAAACCTTCTCAAGATTTCAGCCTTTCTAAAAGATTGTGTATTGCTAAGGTTTTTACCAATGTTAACTCCAATAGTCACTTCTTTCAGGAATATCAATCAGGTGTTGGGTCCGCTCCTCTTCTCTTCATTGCCTTGATGTAGGAAGATGTCTTCATATCTTTGGGGAAAGATCTAAGGAGTTTAGGAAACATGAGATTTTTTTTTATTCAGCTAGGGCTGTCTCCTTTGTGGAATGAAGCCTTATTCCTTTGTATCTTATCTTTAAGTCGGCTTCCTGGAGTTCTCAGTCAACCTTCATAACACACTATAGGTTAGATGCTAGAATCTCCAATTACTCATCTTTTGAGAAAATTATATAAAGTTCTGCCAGGCATGAGACCCCTTCAATGGGGTCTTCTACTTGCTAAATCCCCATTTGTCCTGCTGCTAGGACATAAGGGAATCATTCATTTTGAATAATAATTTGTTTTCCTTTAGTCCTATCAGCAGCACACAAATATCCCTAACTAGTTTACATTTTGTCTGCTTGTTATATTACACAGTGGACTGAGGGTGATCTCTCCTTATGTAGAGGGGGCTCTTAATTTGTTAATTATTCTATATTCTTTATTGACTATTTGTGTCAACAAATATTCAAACGGTCGTACCAGTTTACGGGTGTGAAATAACCCATCTGTGTGTTGCTGTTAGGACAATGGTAAAAAATACTATTATTACAAATTAACAATCGTAACTCATGATACATTCTCCACGCTTTCTCTCAGCTCTGGAAATGCGATGAATTTCAAAGTATCGTGATAAGAAATTGTGCTTCCCCTAAATTTCCTTCATCTGTCCCAGCAGTCAGTACGGGAGTGCTCTAGTAGACAATAGATGAATTCCTGCCGTGGCGCCGTGTCTGCGGGGAGGTGCGACCCATAGACTGGATTGAGTGGCATTGGGGCCGCTCTGCCGGTGGGTCGTTCCCCCCCCCCCCCCCCCCGTGGGCACTGGTGTCGCGGCGGTGGTGGTCGCAGCCCAGTGCTACGCCATTTTATGCTAGGGACTTTAGGGACCAACTCTAAATAGGTGGCCTTGACGTGGCGAGTGGGCTTGTACTTTTTTGATCAACAATGTATACTAACAACCTTTTAGTTTTTGATATTATGTTGAGAAGCAATCAGATCATTATACAAGATTGTAGATGTGCACCATGTCTGTTTTCTACCCGAATTCACATTGAATGGTGTCACGCAACAGAGCGTATCGTAGATCTTTTAAAATGATAAGAAGCACATTTATTCGTTGGTTTTTGATGCACTCCTTGTTGTTTTAATGGATCTACAATAAGGCTTGGACACTTTATTTGCTCTGTTGCTGGACGCCATTCTTCTATTGTCAACAAGCAAGTCACCTGTAAATTGGCTACAATGTCTGTCTTTGCAACTGTATCCAAGAATTATACAAGAGCAGTGAGCTGACCATTTTACTTTTTGAATATGGGGCCCCAACAGTGGACCAGAACATGTCAATGGTGGTCTATTCCTGATGAAAATCCCCTTTTAGTGGGCCCTAGATAACTGTCCAGTTTGCTCCCCTAATACAGGCCTCTCCTACTGCTCCACCATTGCGCAGTGAATGAAAACAGTTACAAAACTTTTGCCTTGTTTCGATTGCTGCTCACAGCGGAACTATTGTTAGAAGTAACTACAATTTACAACCATAAATCAGAGACTATGTGTGTGCTCATGTTTATACACAGTCTTCAGCTATGAATAATGAGCCATCAGTACAGAATCTCGTCTTACTTTCCAGCTCATCCTCTTGTCTTTCTCTTCTCTCAATAGATTATCAAGATTTTTGGCAAACCTTAAACACACGTTCATTTTTTTTTCTTCCCTTGAAGATTTATTACGCCCTCAAGACATGAGTATAAGTTGTGAGGTTTACATTCTACCACAGTCCTGACCTTCGAAAGAGGATTCTGTCTTTGAAACTTTGTCCTGATTACTTCCTCATGATTTTTCATTAGTAGCGAAGCTCTTTCATCATTAGGAAGCTTTGAAAAAAATATCTGAATGGCAAAAAAGTATCATTATCACTCATTATATACTCCAATGGGTCATTCTAGGAAAATCTCTCCTCATCAAACACTAGAATAAGGCCACACGATATCCTAGTGTATAAAAAAAGGGAACAAACTTTATTGAGTGAACATAAAAATACACATACAATGTTAAAAACATGTAATAGGCACTACAGACATCACAACAGAAAAAAGAGGAGTATACTCCAAGTAAATTATGTAAAATAATCGGAGGTCACAGATGTAAACACACGGTAAAGCTATATAATGCTCATGAGAGGACTATAGCATAATGCACACAGCATATGTAGATCATAGCTATCAACTTCAAATACAAACATGAATAGAATAAGGAAAAGACTGTGCACCCTGTAGGAAGATACTTAACCTCAATCCCCGATCGTACGTTTTCGCCCTTCGCTTTGTCAGGGGGCGTGTATTGTAAATAGGTTAGGGAGGGTATATATGTATCAAGGTGACCAATCAGAACAACAATCATACTTCCTATTCATCCAATCACTTGTATCCTCATCCATTCACAGCTGTATAATCATGAATAATACCAGAAGTAAAAGCTGTTAGTTAATCAGACTGCGACTGCTGGCGCCATTATGACATACTGCACTCCTATTAGCATGACGTTATTGCTCTAATTAGTATTGCCTGCAGTCCTGCAATGTCAGCGTGCGGCATCATGGGTTGCGTGTGCGCAAATCACGTGCGCAAGTCACATGGTGTAAACAAATGGAGCGTGGTACGTCCCCACAGGGCAGGTCACGCCCCAGCAGCAAATAACGCTGTGAATACGTCACCAGAATCCGTCAGTTGCGCCGATCATGTGACTGAAGCCAGTCACATGATCATGAATGGAGCCGTTCATGAGACCGATCATGTGATAGTCACATGAACGGACGTGATGTCAGCAGGGCTAGGTATAAGAGCGGCATTAACCCTTTGAATCCCCAATGTAAACATAATGATTAGTGAAGGTAGGTATATAGAAAGTAAGATAACCACTGCAAACCGAAAATGAGTTCAAGAATGGGACAAATTGTGATGAAATCACAAGGTGACACTAAGGGTGTGTTCAAGCGACCATCTGTCCCCGTTTTTTTCCCCCCGTTTAGGTTCCTTTGTTGCTGCTTGTAAATGGATTACAAACGGTTGTAAAATAATCCCATTAATGTCAATGGGATTTTTTTTACAATCCTTTCACATCTGTTTGCACCTATCTGCACTCATTTCTGTTATTTTTTTTATGGGAGAAAAGAGGGTGCATGTAGTATTTTTTCTCCCGTCAAAAAAACGGAAGAAAATCCAGATACAGTAAATTTAACATTGAAGTCTATGGAAAACAGATGAGCCTTTAATGTCATCCATTTGCATCCCTTTTTTCAATCATTTTTTTGATCCATTTATACTTCTGAGCCCGTTCAGAACAAAAAAAAAAAATTTTTTTTATTAACTGAACAATAACGGATGAAATGGATCCATCCGTTTGCGTCCATTATTGTCCATTTTGTTTTAAAGTCCGCTTTGATTTTTGAAGGGAGAAGAACGCGACAGTCTAGACGGACGTGTGAACGCAGCCTTACCCATCACCACACATGCAATGTGAGAAACCAGATCCAGTGTGAAAAGATCCCAATCACCAAAAGAGGAACTCGCTGCAAAGAGAATATAATAATAATTATTGACAAATATAAAAATGTGAAAAAAATGGGATGAAAATAAATGTGTGAATACATATATGAAGTGTATTATTGAATACGCAAAAATTATATATGTGTGCATAAAACAACATGATATTATAAATATATTAGGTGAAAGTGAGAAATGTGATTATGAAACTCTGTGATGTGAATACCGTATTTATCGGCGTATAACACGCACTTTTTAGGCTAAAATGTTTAGCCTAAAGTCTACCTGCGTGTTATACGCCGATAAGCCGCTGCAGTTCAATGATTTAAAGCGGGCGCTTTAAATCAATGAACTGCAGCGGCTTTGCAGGTGCAGAGACCGCCAGCGCTGCCCCATTGCCGGCGCCGCTTCTCTCCCCCTGGCTATCGGTGCCGCTGCCCGTTCTCTCACCCTGACTATCGGTCATTCATCATTGCGCCGTGCCGTGCAGTGCATAGCAACGACGCAGGGGACGCAAACCGGAGGCCTGAAGCAGCGCGGACCCGACCCCGGCAACAGGTAATTATACAACCAGGGATGGGGGAGGCAACGGGGCAGCTGCGCCGGCAATGGGTGCCGCTGCCCCTTCTCTCCCCCTGGCTATCGGCGCCGCTGCCCCATTGCCAGTGCCTCTTCTCTCCCCCTGGCTATCGGCGCCGACACCGATAGTCAGGGGGAGAGCATGGGCAGTGGCGCAGATAGCCAGCGGTAGAGAAGCGGCGGCAGCAGGGCTCTAGACCCCAGGAAAGGCAGGGGGAGAGAAGTGGGCAGTGACGGCCTCTCTCCCCCTGCCTTTCCTGGGGGTGTATCGGGGTATACGCATGCACACACACGCACCCTCATTTTACCAAGGATATTTGGGTAAAAATCTTTTTTTACCCAAATATCCTTGGTAAAATGAGGGTGCGTGTTATAGGCTGGTGCGTGGTATACCCCGATAAATACGGTATATAAAGATGTACGAATATGTATACAAAGTCAGTAAACATATATACAAAAAATAGGTAATTACTACAAGGGTAACAAACTCCTAATAAAGTGACATATGCATAATGAAAAGTGCTTGGGATAAAAAAAGGTAAGGAGCGCGGATGGTAAGTAATAAAAATTATTGAAAATATTAAAAATTATAAACTAATATTTTGATTAATACATAAATTAGTTCGCTAACAAGAGGCTTATAAAATAGAGGGCAATATATACATCCAGCAGCTATAATGGTGTAATAAATAAATATATTAAAGATATGACCAATATATAAAACGGGGGAGATTGGTCTCCCACAAAGTGCACAGTCCTTTCAAAAACATACATTAAACACTAGTGAATAGACTATTCGGACATCAGGTGTTGGATGCGGGATAAGTCACCTATGATGGCATCTAGAATAAAGAAGACAGAAAGAAGATACATTAAAAACCATAAAAACATATCATAAAAACAAACCCATTCCCATAGGGGAGTGTTACATTACGGAGCAGGAGTGTAAAAATTGAGGATTAATACGAGCCAAATATCATAAAGAATGAAAAGACATCACAAAAATGGGGAAAAACTGTTGTGATCATTCAAACCAAGAGGGCAGAGGGTTTTAAGCCAAAAAATCCATCTCATTTTAAGTTGTGCCAGACGAGTTTTCTATTCACCACCTCTAAGTCCTACAAAGACTGAATTGATGCCCCTCAGCTTAAATCCACTGGGGTCACAATTGTGATATTGTTTGAAGTGTTTCGGGACAGTGGTAAGTCTGGAGGGATCCTCTATGTCTTTAGCAGCCAATATTCCAAGGACATGTTCTCTCGTACGTCTTCTCAGTTCCCTGGTCGTCATTCCTATGCATATAAATCAACAGGGACAGATAGTATAATATATGACACCTGTCATATTGCATGAGATAGTATGAGTAATCTAAAAAGTATGGGACCCACTTGAATCAGTAAAGATGGATTCAGAGATCACATTGGGGCATGCAACACATTTCCGGCATGGGCGGCACTCCCACTTGGGCTTTTTGGATTCAAGCACATTGATGTTTTTTGGACTGAAATAAGGGCTGTGTACAAGTTTGTCTTTTAAGTTTGCTGCCCTCCTAAATGTAATTGAGGGTTTGTTGGGTAAATAGATCTTCAAGGTAGGGTCCATTTGTAAAATATTCCAATATTTGTGCAGTATGTCACACACTTGAGGAACCTGGGCATGAAAGGAAGAAATTAATCTCGCCTGGTTATCATTACTTGGTTTTGTCCTTGACTGAAGCAGATTTTCTCCTTTGGTATGTTTAGCATACCAAAGGAGAAAATCTTTGGTAGCTTTGGTAAGGTACGCTTTATAGACGATGTCCTCTTCATATGGAAAGGATCCATAACTGAGTTACAACAATTCATGGATCGCCTAAACCAAATAATTTGAACATCAAACTCACCTTTAAAGCCGAAAGAGAGAAGATGGATTTCCTGGATATCGCCTTCCACGTAAACCAACATGGGTATGTACAGACAGACCTATTTAGAAAACCTACTGCTATGAATTCCCTCCCACATAATTTTCTCAGTCCTCCCACCCACATAATTTGATCAAGAGCATACCGGTGGGTAAGTTTTTGAGACTGAAATGCATTTGTTCCACAGATACCATCTTCGAACTGAGAGCTAAAGAATCGTGGAACAGATTCGTAGACAGAGGATATTAAGAAAGATGTATACGTCGTGCTTACCTTCGTGCTAAACATACCAAAGGAGAAAATATGCTTCAATCAAGGACAAAACCAAGCAATTATAACCAGGTGAAATGAATTTCTTCCTTTCATGCCCAGGTTCCTCAAGTGTGTGAAATACTGCACAAATATTGGAAATTTTACCTACCTTGAAGATCTATTTACCCAACAAACCCTCAGTTACATTTAGGAGGGCAGCAAACTTAAGAGACAAACTTGTACATAGCCATTATGTTGGTCCAAAAACATCAATGTGCTTGAATCTGAAAAGCCCAAGTGGGGGTGTCGCCCACGCGGGAAATATGTTGCATGCCCCAATGTGATCTCTGAATCCGTCTTTACTCATTCAAGTGGGTCCCGTACTTTTAAGATTACTCATACTATCTCATGCGATAGGACAGGTGTCATATATTATGCTACCTGTCCGTGTGGATTTATATTCATAGGAATGACGACCAGGGAATTGAGAAGACGTACGAGAGAACATGTCCTTGGAATATTGGCTGCTAAAGAAGTTGAGGATCTCCCCAGACTTACCACTGTCCCGAAACACTTTACACAACATCACAATTGTGTCCCCAGTAGATTTAAGGTGAGGGGCATCGATAGGGTCTTTGTAGGACTTAAAGGTGGTGAATGGAAAACTCGTCTGGCACAACTTGAAACGAGATGGATTTTTCGGCTTAAAACCCTGATTGGTCATATGAACGGCTCCATTCATGATTTCAGTCACATGATCGGCGCAGCTGGCGGTTGCTGGTGACATATTCACAGCATTTCTTGCTGCTGGGGTGTGACTTGCCCTGTGTGGATGCTCCATTTGTTTACACCATGTTACTTGTGCACGTGATTTGCCCATGTGACCTGTGACGCCGTGCGCTGACATTGCGGGACTGCAGGTAATACTAATTAAAGCGATACCTCCATGCTAATAAGAGCACAGTATGTCATAATGGCACCAGCAGTCACAGTCTGATTAACTAACAGCTTTTACTTCTGGTATTATTCATGATTATTATATCTCTCATGAGCATTATATAGCTTTACCGTGTGTTAACATCTGTGACCTCTGATTATTTTACATAATTTACTAGGAGTATACTCCTCTTTTTTCTGTTGTGATGTCTGTAGTGCCTATTACATGTTTTTAACATTGTATGTGTATTTTTTATGTTCACTCAATAAAGTTTGTTCACTTTTTTTCATATACTATGATATCATGTGGCCTTATTTCAGTCAGGAAAAATGCCTTGAAATAATGAAAACATAATTATGTCTATTGTCGCCACTCAATTCAATAACTAAGAAACTAGAACTAGTTTCTAGGAAACTAAGGTCCAACCAATTGGCTACAAAATCATCCTGTGTCTACAAAGTAAACCTGTCCTGTTTTAATGATGCTGTAACTTACATTTCACCTGTCAGGTGTCAGATCCCTTATAGATTTATAACATCTGCTGTGTGAATGGATTGGATTTCTTACTCCCTTCGTGAAAGGATTAACATGACTTTAGATTCATCCCTTTGTGTTGCACTTGATGCTTATGTAGCATTTCTGTAAATAATGGAAGGGATTTATTAATACTGTTATTACTTATTTTCATAGCGCCCTTGATTCTTTTACATATGATGTACATAACACAAACGCAAGTACAATAAATGTAATACAGAGTATATGGTAGACAGATACAGAGGGAAAGAAAGCCCTGGTCACAGGAGCTTACAATCTACAAGAAGAGGGAAGGAAAAACAGTAGGTGAAGGGGACAGCTGGACGTCTATGAGAAGTAAGGGAAGTAGCTGTCTCAGGGCAGTGGCAGTAGGGTTAATATAGGTCATAGGCTTTCTTGAAGATATGGGCCTTCAGGTTACTTTTGAAGGTCTTGATGGTGGGTGAGAACTGGATGTGGGGGTAGCGAGTTCCAGTGTATGAGGGAAGCATGGAAAGAGTCTTGGAGACAGTTGTGTATGGTGTGGACAAGGGGAGGGTACAGGTGGAGGTCTTGAAAGGATTGCAGATTATGTGAGAAGTGGTATTAGGAGATCAGGTCAGAGATACATGGAGGGGACAGGTTGTGGATGGCCTTGTATGTCATGGTGAACAGTTTAAACTAAATTCATTCGGCAACTGGTAGCCAGTGAAGGGTTTGGCAGATGGAAAAGGCATAGAAGAAGCAAGGGAAGAGGTGGATCAGTCTGGTAGCAGAGGAAAGGATGGGTTAAAGGGGAGCAATAGTGTTTGATGGAAGACCACAGAGAAGGATGTTGCAGCAGTCCATGAGGAACATAATGAGGGCATATACTAATAATTTAGTTGAGTCAAAGTTGAGAAATGAGCAGACACAAGAAATGATTCAATGTAAAGGCAGAAGGAGGTGATAAGGGTCTGAATGTGCAGTTTGAAAAACAGCACAGAATCTAAGGTGACCCGAAGGCAGCAAACCAGGACTGGGGAGAGAGGGGAGCAATTGACTGTAATGGACAGACCGGGCGAGTGGTTGAGGAGCTATTGCTGGAGCAATGGGGGAAAGATAATAAATTCAGTTTTTTCCATGTGGAGTTTAAGAAAGAAGAAAACGAATGAAGAGACAGATGACAGACACTCTGGGATTTTGTAGACTGTCTAGTCCAATATGGGGTCCCATAACATAACTATAGGGGGTGTAGAGGTAGTAGGTACATAGAGATGCAACACCATACACATACTGAGGGACATTTATCAATGTTCGCTTATGTATTCTTTTTTTTAATAATTTTTTCCTTACTTTTTTTTTTGCTTATGTGTGACTCATTTATCAACTGGTTTCAGCCTGTTGATAATTTTCTTTCATGTAAGCAATTTTTCCTTTTTTTACTTTGGTAGTAGCTTTTTCTGCTCCATGTTTGAGTTGGAATAAATTTAGTCAATTTTTAACCTTGTTGCGACTTTCTTTTGCGCAGTTGCGACTGTCGCAGTTGATAAATACCCGACTAAAGCAAATCCATTTTGAAAAATTTACTACGTAAGCAAGTTTGAATTTTCTTGCTTTTCTTGTTCTTCATGCAAATTGTCGCACGAAAACACACGTAGTCGCAGTTGCGACAATTTTGCGACAATTATAGTAAAGAAAACCTGACTAAACCCGTTGATAAATGTCCATCACTGTGGCTACACAGTCAAATTAAAAAAGATAGAATTGAGCTGTAGTACCAGACATGGTTACCTATACATATAAGTCCCTATGATTGTATATATAAAGGAGACCAGCAGTTGAATTGCAGAGGTCTTGAGGGCTTGACCCTTTCTGCTAGAATATTCATGAACTATCCAGAATAAAAGCCAATCTTTCATTGAGGCTGCCCTTGCCCTGTATCCAAGTACCCTGGTCAAGGCTGAGTGGCTTGTTGGCATCTGCCGTCAGTTGGAGCAAATTCTCCAACCCACCCCTCCCCGCTATGCCCTCTGCTTTATAGCCAAAAATATTAAGATAATAGAATTAAAGCTTTTGTCTGAAGAATGTTGAGTCGCTTTTCTCCTTCCATTTGCTAACTCCAACTGCAGCACCTAACTAGTAAAGTGTTGGACTCTGCAGTCTTTTGGGGGTTTGTGTCAGATTCTAAAAGCAAATTCTGCAGTCAGAACACAAGATCACTCAATACGGCGCATCCTGAGGGCTGAAGAATGTTGTGAACAAGGGCTGAAGAGATCTCCTGCTGAGTGCACAACAAAGGAGCAGAAAACAGACACTTAACAAGAGACTTACGTGGTTAAACGACATCCTCATTTCTATTGTCAGCCAGAGGAAAAGCAATTTTACTGGCTGATCATCCAGCAAGTGGATAATTCATTCACCGTCCACCTGGAAGAAGCTGAACGGCGATAACACTTTTCATCCGGATGCTGTGAACAACTCATAGGCATTTTTCAACAAATTTTTTTTTGCAGTGGAAATTTTCCTATTGTTTGTTGGTGTCAGACATGGATCTGATCGTACAATCTTTCCAGGATATGTATATTTTTATGGTTTGGCAGCTCTTTTCCTTTACATGGTTTCTTTTATATGGACAGATTACTTCCCATTATGAGGGTCAAACAACAATACAGTAACCCCCAGACATACGATGGCCCCGACATATGATAAAATCGACATACGATGGCCTCTCAGAGGCCATCGCATGTCGATGTCAGCATCGACATACGATGCTTTTATATGTCGGGGCCATCGCATTAACTGCTATCCGACAGCGCAAAATGCTTAAGCTGCTGTCGGATAGCAGTTTAAGCATCCCTGGCAGGTTCGCTTACCTATTCCCGCTGCTCCAGGTCCACTTCGCGATCCTCCGGTGTCTTGCGCATCTTCTCCAGGGTCCGGGCCTTGCTTTCCGGCGTCGTTATTACGTCACTACGCACGCCGCGCCGGCACAGCAGCGTAATAACGTCACCTGAAAGCAAGGCCCGGACCCTGGAGAAGATGCGCAAGACACCGGAGGATCGCGAAGAAGACACCGGAGTAGCGGGACAGCATCGGGAGCCCCTGGAACAGCAGCGGGAGCGGTGAGGACCTGGTGCGGAGCGGCGGGGACAGGTGAGTACACCTTCCTATACTTTACATTGCACGGATCCCTCAACATACGATGGATTCGACAAACGATGGGTCGTTTGGAACGAATTACCATCGTATGTTGAGGGACCACTGTATACAAGTCAGTCAGTGCTCAGTAAAAGGGCCATTTATAAAGCCTACTGGTAAGGTGTGAACAGCAGTGCCAATAATTGCCGGATCATTTGTGTGGCTGTTCACTTCTATTATTGTCTGCAGCACATCGCATTTACACAGGGAGATGTGCTGCCTTCAAACATGTGGCTGTATAAACAATTGGTAATACGGACAATGTTTTGTCGCGTGACCAGGGAGCCTCATGGATGATGTAAAACTGCCTTTTCGTGCCAAATGCAATACCAGCAATATACAGTGCAAAAATATATAAATGAACAAGAAACACACAGCTATACTTTTGAAAGGGCTACGGAGAAATGATGAAAGCTGTAGCACTCACCCTTTAAAGATGCAAGTAGTGAAGGTCCTTTATTTTATATAAAAACAAGGGCTTCTCTGGGCCTAGAGGAGCGGCGACGGCTCAGTTTGGTGGAAATCCCATTTGGTCACGCCTCACCAGGGGCTTGGGGTTGACATTGGTCAGACAGAAAGCCCAATCCTCCAGTAGATATTTGGTCCCTGTAGTGCTGATCAATGGTGATTGAAAGGATCCCTGGTTCAATTAATGTAAAGGGCCACACAAATGCTCTTTGGATTGCTCATTGCTCTAGCTTTTACACAGAGGGATGTGCTGGCAAATAACAAGGAGTTTTTAGGTGGCATGATCCCATCATTCAGCCAACAAACGAGCATTTGTTTGTTGTTTGACTGATTGCAGGGTCTTTTATAGGACTGGACACATTCGGCTTATAATCTTCCTATGTAACATTCCTGTTGGAGTTCACAGCTGTTGGCTGAAATACAGTTGTCTAAGGTGTATGGACACTTCACCAGCCAATCCATAATAATCAGAAGGATGAAACTGAAACCATGGCTTCACAGGTAACTTTGTATATGCAAAAGTGCAGCTCAGTCAGACATTTAAAGTACCGTAGTTGTTTCTCTAGATTTCTGTAGCATAGACCAGTGTTTCCCAACCAGGGTGCCTCCAGCTGTTGCAAAACTACAACTCCCAGCATGCCTGGACAGCCTTTGGCTGTCCAGGCATGCTGGGAGTTGTAGTTTTGCAACAGCTGGAGGCACCCTGGTTGGGAAACATTGGCATAGACTACTTGATGCAGTTATTGCATAAGACACAGTATGCTTTGGAGTTTTTGGCATGTCCATGTGGATGTGCTTTCTGCCTCTAATCTCTAAAATTTACTGTTGAACAATCAGCCAAACTTAGGTTGGCCATGCACCTAAGATAATGGTGGGCAAAAATGGCTAACTTTGCCCAATTTTACAGACTATTGTGTTTAAATTATGCGCTAACTATAGATCTTGATGGATGACAGAAGTTGAAGCCACCACTCTACATTTGTTCAACCGACCAGCCACTGTACGACAGTGATATGCCAGCTTAGTTTCGCAAGTTTTTGGCCTGATCCTTTGTATGAACATTGCCATGGGACTTTGATTGGCACAACATGGTCAATCATAGTTCCTTGTTTGTGGAAAACCTTGCATAAGATTGGCATGGAGAACAGATTACGCAAGATGTTAATACTCGCGTGGTAGAAGGCAGCTAACATAGGAGAAGCACCAACATTGGCACATCACCAGCAACCCTCATCTATTTTCCAACGCGGTGAGCAGTTATATAGAGCATCTCTCACTCTGGAGGACCCTTCACTGTCCATCATGTCCTAATACTTTATGTCCTCCAACAAATATCTGATACTTAGGGTTCTTAGCAGAGAGACACCCTGTGATGATCTCAGTAGTGGATTATTCTATAAAACAGACAAGGTCCAGAGTGGATAACCCCTTTAAACCACCACTAACTTCCTCCAAAGTATGAAGGCCCCAGGTCTTCAATGACTTTACGAAATAGAAAAGAAAAAATATATATATCACACTGCAGCCTTATGCTGATATAATATTCAAGCAGATGACATTCCCTGCATGCCAATGTGTTCTCCTTGGAGTACGGTGACACCCTTCTCTTGTAATCGAAACCAGAGCAAGACTTTGAGCAGCATGTATCCTAGCACAACCAGTTCATTCTGTGTGCTGGGATCACTTGGCTGACAGAGTAAAGTTACACTCTCCAGGGACGCTGGCACAGCAGAGTTTAGAGGCCGTACTAATGATTAGCTAATTAACCAATTAAAGGGAAACCAACACCATTTTATCACCCTGAAATGATTACCTAAGGTGGTCAACCTTGGTGACTACAAGGTATTAATAACTGACATCCCATGTTAAAGATGACAACCTGCCACTGAAAGCATATCAGGGGCTGTCATTTCACACCAATATACCACACAAATGACAAATGGATTAGATTTATTTTTTTAATTGTTTGTGTAGCACTTGCACTCACATTGGTTCATGCCCTCAGTGGCTACACTGTATAATCTATCTAACCCATTTATGTACATGCTACCATTTTGCACATAGTTATTGAGGGAGATAAAAAAAACTGTTTAATTCTTACATAGACTAAACAGTCTAAGAATGCGAACATGGACAGGCTAAGGGTACGGTCACACACAGCGCATCCGCAGTGTATTTCACACTGCAGATGCGCTTGCCAACCGCAGTCACAGAGCGACTGCAGAGCGAGCTCTGTGACTGCCGGTGGCATGCACAGTGTGACCCTACCCTAAAGAGAAACACCAACTGTATAGTATATAAAACAATGATTACATTTCACCACTTTATTAGTAGTAAAAATATACATTTAGCTACAGACACTAACATGAGGAGGCTGTGTCAATATGCTCGCCCTCTGAAGAGCACATGTCCTGAAAATGCTATAAATAGCATAATGATACTCTCCTTTCAGAGTACCTACTAAAATATATGAAAAAATGTGTGACCGCAATTCAATCAAGGATGTTAGCTGATACCAAATAAACATTACAATGTTCAATACCTATATATCCCAGTAAGAACATAAAGATAGCTAACACAAATAAAAATAATGCATGGTTATATATCAGACCTGGACAAAAGTTATTATAAGAAAGCTCAAACGGAAAAACAGGAGAGAGAAATACAGTAACTAAAAAAGCAGATATGTGCCCCATTGAGACCCCATCTGTATCATTGACTGATGGCAACTTCCTCAGGTATTGTGGAAAAACATGCAGTGTCTTAAATACCCAAATAATATAATGAAAATACCTGACAGGTGTGGGCAACAGGATGATGCTATTAATAAAGATGGCCCCTTCCTGTGAAGGACGGAAACAAGTGCAATGAACATATAATACTTAGCACATGCGCACTGATCTGATACAAAGTACGAATAATGGCCAATGATAGTAACAAATGTAAAAATATATATATATATATATATATATATATATATACATATAATTATTATTATTTTATTTTTTATGGTGGCTCTGGCTGACTGTCTACTCAAAGTTTGCACCTTCAATTAGTTGGCTTACTTTTTCCCCAGAAATGTGTACCAAAAAGTGCCTTTTTTTTATTTTTTTTATAGCACATTTACATTGACATATTGTTCAAACAATAAAGCTATAAATAAGTTCCTAAATAATATGAGAGCTTTTTCTATTACTGTTGATGTCATAGCAGAGATAGCATGGAGGAGCATCTGGGGTTAGGGCCCCTAAGCTATATTCAAATCCTGTTAGGAGGGCAGCAGAATTCCCTGCTAAAACCCACACAAATATATAGAAATACAAAATCTTATTCTGGTTCGAGTGCAATGCATAACACTGTATATGTAAAAAGTCTAATAAGTAACTTTTGATTACGTCAAGTCAAGTGAACTACCAGGGTATATTTGCATTACTGCTGGTTTAGCTGAAATATGTCTGATGTCATATAAAATAGTCCATTCATTTTTTTTGTAGTTTATTTGATAAACTAAAAAAAAATGCCAAATATATTTCATTTTACTCCCATACATTGTAGTATAGTTATGGAAGCTAACTTCCAGACCATTTTGGCTCCCAATTATCAAAGTTCTATGGGCATCCTAAATCTGCCCAAGGACCTTTAAAGAAGTACTCCACCCCAAGATATTGTATCCCCTCTCCAAAGGAATAAGATGTCTGATCACTGGGGGGCACTGCCGCTGGGTGCCCCCGCAATCTCCCGGCCGGCGACGCAGCATTCTGAACACGGGAGCTTGGAGCTTCCATGTCCGTGATGTCACGCCACGCTCCCTCCATTCATGTCTATGTGAGGGGGAGTGACAGCTAGTACATAGCTACAGTATCATGCCTCCTCCTATAGATATGAATGGAGGGGGCGTGAAAAATGTGGTTGCCCGTCACGGACCATGGAGTGGAGTTCGCTATATGCACCAGAGATTGCGGGGGGAATATAATGGAAAAAATTTAGAAACGGAGAGATCAGTCCACATCTGTGAGTGTGTAATGGATATCTGGGATAAATAATAAAGCCAGTTGCTAATTTATATACTATTTAATATACAATATTAAAATATTGGTGTAAAATTTCTCTAAAAGTTTCGCCTCCGCAGGGCCCTGGCGTTAATAGGCTCGCTTAAGAGAATATAATAATACAATTCTTTATAGAAATAGTAATCTAATATATTACTGCGGTTCACCCCTGTACAAAGTATTACATATAACAATCATATACAAAACCTGCAAAGAAAATGCATAGAACAAAACCTGTAAAAAATACTGAATGATGTTGCCAAATAGTAAAGTCCTGTGATGAAATATCCTGTGAAAATGAAGTCCTGAAATAAAATGCTAAATCCATTTAAGATGAAAAGATGATTCTTTTCACTGTTTCCTATTGTTTCCAATCCTGTGAGTAAATGATATGTCCGATTTTGATACAATATTGTTATTCCCAGCAGACAATGTATCTTTAAGTAGAGAATACCCACTCACCGCCCTTTAGTCAGATGTTCACAGGGTCTCTGTATCTCCAAGGGATGGTGAATTTATGACTGGAGGTGGCGACAACCGGTATTGGAGTCGAGCCTCTTCTCCCAGTCTGATACCGCTGCCAACAGATGGTAACAATGCTCGCTTCGGCGTGAAGATTGATACCGCCCAGTGTAAGCGGCGTGTAGAGGCAGCGGCGTGTGATGTAATCGGTCAGATGATTGCAGGTCAGCTGACCTCGGATGCACTCAATCCCGGTATGTCCCGCAAGTTGGAAATTACCCTGGCATCGGACGGGAGGTTGCAGAGTGGCCAAAAGGGACCCGGACGTAGTTGTTGGGTCCAGTGACTGACGCTGGATCACAGAATCGCAGATGTCTGCTGATAGATCGCAAAAAGGTCTGCTGGTAGTTATAGTCCTTCTAGTAGTAAAGGTTATAGTCCTGGATTGCTCAATGTCCCGGACAGTAGTAGAAATGGATGGACAATCATTCCAATAAGATCCCTTAGTATGGCAAAAAATAAAAATAATAAGGTAAAATAAAAACGCAGGTTGAACCGCATCAAATGTGAACTTGTAGCAATACCAAACGCGTTTCGGGGTATCTATGGATAGTGTCCTGACCCCTTCCTCAGTGGTGCATACAAAGAACTGAAATACTTTGAGACACTGAGGACTGATCTCTCCGTTTCTACATTTTTTCCTTCAGAAATAGTTTTGCATTCCATTTTTGTATATGTATTAGTATTTATGTGCTATATATTCATCTTTGTTTGTACCTTTTTTAAATTATGGAATTCTTTGATCATGTAATTTAACTGGGCACTGTCAGATAAAAAAAACGTTTAATATGTTGTAAAGCATGTATAACCAATAGGTTTTGCAATTGCTTTCATTAGAAATGTTTCAGTATTTCATACTGAAAAAGCCGGTCAAACAACTGCCCCCCCCCTGCCTGCTTGGACACATACTAGTCCTGCTGTGTCCATGCATTTTACCTATGTCATGGACACACTTCCTTGATTGACAGCTGTAAGCGCAAAATCCTTCCACTGTCAGCTTGTGTCCCACTACTATCAGTGAGGACAAGCTGGGAGTTGTAGTTTTGTTAATGCTAGGGGAGATGTGAGAAGACAGCATACTGAGGGAGGAGGCGGAGACCTGCACAGTGAGGCCACACCCCCTCCCTTTGAGAGGAATTCAGACTAGTGAGCTAAATTAAAAGTGTAATAAAAAAATAAATAAAGGTGCTAGACACATAAAAATTACATGTACATGGTCAGGATTATGTACTGAGTGATATATTAAAAAAAAATTGTTGGATCTGACGGGTACGCTTTAAGGATTTCTATTCTAAAGAGGTCCATGTGATTACAAACATTACAAACTGGCTTTAAATGCCATGGCTACAGCATGCTGCCTTTTCAAAAGAACTTGTGCTAGCCCAAAAGACGCCATGGGAGAAAAAAAAACATGCCACAACCCATTAAAGTAGTGCTCATGTAAATATAGCCAATGTTGAAATGATGCCCCCATTTATGAGATTCCAGCAGTTAGATTCACGCCAATGAAACACTTATAACCTGTCCTATGAAGTGGTGATAAGTTCCCATTTTGGGAAATTCCTTTAGGCTGGAATTCCACTTGTTTTTTTGGGGGAAAAACACCAAGAAAAACGCCAATTCTGCTGCATGGCCTTTTTTCGGCCAAAAAACGCTGCAGTCAGATGTTAGCTGTAAATCAATGAGAAACCGCAAAATTATTTTTCCAGTTTTTCAGTTTGGCGTTTTATTTTTAATCCTTTTGGGGGTTTTTTCACTCTTTTTTTGTGTTTTTCAGCTCCTTGGCGGTTTTGCAAAATCGCAGCAGGTTGAGCCTATGGCGTTTTTTTCCCCTGAAGTCGTGGCTTTTTTCTCCCATAGGAGTAAAAAAAAAACGCCAAGAAAAACGCCATGTTTAGTGATCCAAAAAAGGGATGGAGATACCTTTTTTAACAAAATTTTGGAGGGTACCATTAAAAAAATAATAATAAAGTTACAGTAGTGATGAAAAAAATTGTATTTAACAAAATTTATCTTAACAACATTTTTATTCGTTTTTAAACAGGGATCAATTTATGTGTGCGGGCAGGGCACTAAAAGTGTAGCCGACAATAACAAAAATGTAGAATGTGTGTGTTTTTAGCTTTTTGTTTATTTATTTTTTAGGTGGTACTACTACTCCCAGCATGGAACACACTGTTTCATGATGGGAGTAGTAGTACCTGTACTAATTGACAGATCGCCCCGGGTCTGTTGCGATCCTCCTGTATAACGTATGGATGCGGCCGGCCGCTCTTCTATGGTCACCTATTCATATTTCCCGCAGAGAGCTGTGATTGGCCAGATGGTTCCAGCCAATCACAACTCTCTGCGGGAAATATGAATATGTGTATATATACATCAGTGAAGGAGACCATAGAAGAGCGGCCGGCTGCATCTATAAATTATACAGGAGGATCACAGCGGGTGTCAGGAGTTACATCCGCTGTGATCTTTCCTTAACTGCAGGTACTACTGCTCCCAACATGGTCAGAGTGTGCTCCATGATGGGAGTAGAAGTACCTGCAGTTAAGGAAAGATCACAGCATCGATCATCCTATCTATTGCAGAGATGTGGAGCGGCTCTATACAGCACTCGCATCTCTGCACTATACTCCGGCCGGCCATTGATATGAATTGAACATCACTCATATTTCATCATTCATATTTCTCACTGAGAGCAGTGGTTGGCTGCAAACATCCGGCCAATCCCCACTCTGCGGGGAAAATATGAATGAGTGATGTTCTATTCAGTATAGTGCCGCGATGCAAGCGCTGTATAGAGCTGCTCTGCTATATTATGGACAATCGCATCGGGCGATATGTCTATTAGTACAGGTACTACTACTCCCATCAAGAAACAGTCTGTTCCATGCTGGGAGTAGTAGTACTAACTAAAAAAAAATCTTTAAAGGGGATTGTGTTATCCGAAAATGTTTAAATCAAGTTTTTAGGTTAAAGATATTTTCTACGAATTTTTGGCCTTTTTCTCTTTTAAAATTTACACCTGCGGGGACCAAAAGCTTCTTTTCCAATTAAAGGGGTACTCTGCTGTAAACATCTTATAAGATGTTAGATCGCGGGGGTCCCTCCACTGAGGACCACTGCGATCTCCGCTGCGGCACCCCTGTCATTCGGTGCACGGAGCGAACTTTGCTCCGTGCCCGATGACTGGTGATACCACCCGCCACGCCCCCTCAATTCACATCTATGAGAGGAGGCGTGATGGCTATATACTAGCTGTCACGCCCCCTCCCATAGACATGAATGGAGGGGACGTGGCGTGACATCATGAATGCGGAAGCTGCAAGCCCCAGCGGTGGGACCCCCATGATCTAACATCTTATCCCCTATCCTTTGCATAGGGGATAAGATGTTTACATGGAAGGGGTGTATCGGCAGTGCCACGCCGTGACACGCCTCCTGCATGGGAAAGCCACAGCAGAGTCTGGGCCCTTACAGTAGATCCCTGCAATAGGGGATAAGTGTCTATGGCTGGTAAATTTGGCCTTGTTACAGATTTTGCATTGGGGCCCAAAAGTTTCAAGTTATCTCTCTAGTTTGGGTCCTGGGTTATAGTCTGACTGAGATAGTATGAGCACGGAGTTTGTATGGCTTTTTAAGACCTCCATACACATTGTAGAGAATCCTTTTATCTCCTGACTTCATCTGTCAGGAGACTGTCAAGATAAGAGACCCCAAACACAGCAGCTTCCTCATCATCATCACAGACAGAACAGGATGTCTCAGCTTTGTTTTAGTCTTACTCGTGAAAATCAACATGACAAGATTTCAGGATTATTTTATAAAAGTAAATTTTTAAAGAAAAAAAGGCCAAAAATTCTTAGAAAATATCTTTAACCTAAAAACTTGATTTAAACATTTTTCGGATAACACAGTCCCCTTTAAGAAACCCATACTAACAGGATGGCCTTCCAGTAGCTTCCCCCCTGGTGAGAGCTGACAGCAGACAGCTACTGAAGGTGTATGGTCACCTTTACTCCATAAAATGTGATAGATAGTTTAAGGGTACATTCACACACACGCAGATTTGATGCGCAGGATTTTATGCTGCAGATCTCAATGCAAACTAAATGACTGAGCACAGCTTCTAATCGGCAGTTACAAATCCTGCGCATCAAATCTGTGCAGGATCCTATACGTGTGAATGTAACTAGAGAGATAACTTGAAACTTCTGGGCCCCAATGCACAATCTGTAACAAGGCCCCATTTACCAGCCATAGACACTTATCCCCTATCTGCAGGGATCTCCTGTATGGGGCCCCAGCTCTGCCGTGGCTTTCCCGTGCAGGAGGCGCGTCGCGGCACTGCCGATACTCCCCCTCCATGTATCTCTGTGAGAGAGGCGGAGATGCAGCGTTTGTGCATCCCCGCCTCTCCCATAAAGCTGTATGGAGTGGGGCGTGTTGTCGACCTCAGTGAGGTTGACGACACGCAGATTAACAGAGCCACGGTTATGGCGGGTCCCCATGCCAGGTCTCGATACGGGGGCGTGACAGCTAGTACATAGCCATCACGCCTCCTCTCATAGACGTGAATGGAGGGGGCGTGGCGGGCGGCATTGCCAGTCATTGGGCACGAAGCAAAGTTCGCTCCCTGCACCGAATGACAGGGGTGCCGCAGCGGAGATCTAACATCTTATAAGATGTTTACAGTGGAGTACCCCTTTAATGGGAAAAGAAGCTTTTGGTCCCCGCAGGTGCCACTGTTACACCTATACCCCTGACTCCAGTGCTACAAGCTAGAAGTGGCTACCACCGGGCCGTTTAGCAAGCAGTTACCCGGCATTTAGAGTTTATAATTCAGTGGCGCGCACTAACATGGTGCTAACCTATATGCAACTAAGGGTGGTTAAATTGCTGTAAAAAGTGTATTTTCTAAGCAGTGTAAACTCTGGAATTATTCCCATAAAGTAATATTAAATACATGACAAAACATCAATATCTTTCAATAAGGATTAGTTACACTACCAGCATGTGGACATCCAAAGATTTTTCAAAACATCTTGCAAACTAAATTGGTATGATTTTTTTGTAAATTGCATTTATTGACATTAGGATTAGGAAGGGTTTACTGACGAACGAGACAAAAGAGTAACATTAATAGATTAACAATGTCAGATGATTAGCCTTATAAATAGGTAATTTAAGTGTTTTTTGTAGGGGTTTATTTATCTAACTTGACACTGCACTGATTGGTATTGGTTTAATAGTGGTATTGTGACCCGGTTTCTTTAGGTGTATATCTCTATGAGAGAGCCAGAGATATAGCGCTCATGTATCTCCACCTCTTCTATAGAGATACATGGAGGGGAGGAATCGGTGGTTGACAGTAATACGGCACGGAGTGGGAGGTCCCTCTGTGCATGAAGTGCATAACAGCCAAAAGTTCACCATATCTATTAAAGGGGTCTTCTGACGAGCAGAAAATGCATTACCTGCCTTCCAAACACTCTTGCTCACCTCCAATCCCTCCAATGCTGCTCAGCTAATCCACTTTTCACCTTGTTTCTCCTCTGCCTTTTCCCTGGGTCAATCCCTTCCCTTGCTACCTGTTGCCAAACAAATTCAGATTAAACTTTTCACAACTGTCCTCTCCATAAATCTCTGACCTGATCTTCTGATACCGCTTCTCACGTAATCTCTGATCCTCTCAAGACCTCTGCCTGTGCTCTCCCTTTATCTGCACTTCACACAACTGTCTTCAAGACTTCTCTTGCAGTTCCCCAATACACTGGAACTCAATAGCCCCACAAATCTGGCTCTCCCCCCACCAAGACCTTGAAGAGAAACCTGGAGACCCATCTATCCAAGCAAGCACCTGCTCACAGATGACCAACTTTCCCCATCACCTACTGTTTCCCTCCCCTCTCCTTGTAGATTGTAAGCCCTTGCAGGTAGGGCTCTCTCCCCCTCTGTATCAGTCTGCAATTAAGTCTGTGTCACGTTATTTGTTTCTGTTTAGATATTTTAACACTTATCAAATGAAACGTGCCTTGGAACTAGAGATGAGCGAACAGGTGCTCCGGTGGGCTGGAAAAGGTGGATACATTCCTAGGAAAGAGTCTCCTAGGACTTTATCCACCTTTTCCAGCCCTCCGGAGCACCGGAAAGCTGAACTAATTTATGCAGGAAAAGTCATCAACTGCCAAGCCGAGAAGTTTGTGACGAATCGAATTTACTGTAAGTTCGCTAATCTCTACTTGGAACCAATGGAGCTATATAGATAAACAATTATATTAGTAATTGAAGGCATGCCAATCTACAAGATGGGCACTCATTTACAGCTTGGCTTACACTGTATAATAACTCTTCAAGGAGTTCCACACATGGAAAAAGCCCATAATCACCTTGGTCCCAAGAATAACACTCACATAGGCAGTGATAAGACCAGTAGTGCGTAAATGTGACTGCTGCTCTATTGGGATGGGGAATTTGGGACCCTTTTTTTTGTGATCCCATCTGTCAGACGTCTAGTAGATATATATTACCTCCTAGCCTGTGAATAGACCTAGGGGACACCATGTGCACCATATTCTGAAAAATACAACACAGCTCCATAATAGGTCAGTGTGCATAATCCCTAAGGTTTATGTCAACTTGGTAGTTGTTGATATAATCCTACTAGGGCACTGGAGCATATGTAAGCAGAAGAGAGAGGTAATACTGTTAAAGGAGTTATCCCAAGATTATAAGTGATCCCCTACAGGATAGGGGATAACTAGCTGATTGGTGAAGCTACAGCAGGTGTAGACCCCAAGATCACGAGAACAGAGGTCAATTGTCCCCTAAGATAATTATGCAGCCACATGGATAGGGAATAACTTTTCATCTTGGGATAACTCTTAATTCAGAAGAGCTTAAAGAGTACCTGTCACCAAATAAACTTTTCTAAACTAACTCTGGCTATTTTCCCTAACAACTCCTAACACCCCTTCGAACCCTAAAAAAAATTCAGAGCTTTAAAAACTTCTGTATCTTACCATTCTTCTTGCAATCTCCCAGCTAGATAAAGTGGGCATTTCTCAGCAGGCATGACATCACTGAAGCCTTCTGGGGGACCACTTCCGCCCTCACATAGTTGCAGTGCTGTGATGAATAGAAGACCTCAGACTCTGTGCATCTTTCAGTATGTGTATCTTTCAGTGAGGCTCTATGCATTTTTCAGTGAGGCTCTGTGCAGCTTTTAATGAGGCTCTTTGTAGCTTAGGCTCTGTGCAGCTTTTAACCCCTTGGGGAGGGAGCCCATTATAACCCTAAGGACGGGAGCATTTTTTGCAAATCAGACCACTGTCACTTAAAGCATTAATAACTCTGGGATGCTTTTACTTATAAATTTGATTCCAATATTGTTTTTTCGTGACATATTCTACTTTATGGTAGTGGTAAATTTTTGTCGATACTTGCATCATTTCTTGGTGAAAAATTCCAAAATTTGATGTAAAATTTGAAAATTTAGCATTTTTCTAACTTTGAAGCTCTCTGCTTTTAAGGAAAATAGACATTACAAATACATTATATATTGATTCACAAATACAATATGTCTACTTTATATTTGCATCATAAAGTTGACATGTTTTTACTTTTGGAAGACAGAGGGCTTCAAAGTTCAGCAGCAATTTTCAAATTTTTCACAAAATTTTCAAAATCGGAATTTTTCAGGGACCAGTTCAGGTTTGAAGTGGATTTGAAGGGCCTTCCTATTAGAAATACCCCACAAATTACCCAATTATAAAAACTGCACCCCTCAAAGTATCCAAAATGACATTCAGTAAGTTTGTTAACCCTTTAGGTGTTTCACAGGAATAGCAGCAAAGTGAAGGAGAAAATTCAAAATCTTCATTTTTTACACTCGCATGTTCTTGTAGACCCAGTTTTTTACAAGTGGTAATAGGAGAAAAAGCCTCCAATAATTTGTAACCCAATTTCTCTCAAGTAAGGAAATACCTCATATGTGTATGTCAAGTGTTCGGCGGGCGCAGTAGAGGGCTCAGAAGGGAAGGAGCAACAATGGGATTTTGGAGAGTGAATTTTGCTGAAATGATTTTTGGGAGGCATGTCACATTTAGGAAGCCCCTATGGTGCCAGAACAGCAGAAAACCCCACATGGCATACCATTTTGGAAACTACACCCCTCAAGGCACGTAACATGGGGTCCAGTGAGCCTTCACACCTCGCAGGTGTTTGACGACTTTTCGTTAAAATCGGATGTGTAAATGAAAAAAACATTTTTCACTAAAGTGCAGTTTATTCCCCAAATTTACCATTTTTACAAAGGATTATGGGAGAGAATGCCCCCCATAATGTGTAACCCCATCTCTTCTGAGTATGGAAATACCCAATGTTAGGACGTAAAATGCTCTACGGGCGAAATACAATGCTCAGAAGAGGAGGAGCGCCATTGAGCTTTTGGAAAGAGAATTCGTTTGGAATGGTAGTCAGGGGCCATGTGCGTTTACAAAGCCCCCTGTGGTGCCAGAACCGTGGACCCCCCCCACATGTGATCCCATTTTGGAAACTACACCCCTCACAGAATTTAATAAGGGGTGCAGTGAGTATTTACACTGGCGTTTGACAGATCTTTGGAACAGTGGACTGTGCAAAGGAAAAATAAAATTTTTCATTCTCACGGACCACTGTTCCAAAAATCTGTCAGACACATGTGGGGCGAAAATGCTCACTGTATCCCTTTTTACATTACACGAGGGGTGTAGTTTCCAAAATGGGGTCACATGTGGGGGGGGACCATTGTTCTGGCACTATGAGGGCTTTGTAAACTCCTGTGGCCTTCAATTCCGGACACATTTTCTCTTCAAAATCCCAATGGTGCTCCTTCTATTCTGAGCATTGTAGTGAGCCCGCCGAGCACTTCACATCCACATATGGGGTATGTTCTTACTCAGAGGAAATGGTGTTACAAATTTTGGGGGGCTTTTTTCCTATTTTCCCTTGTGAAAATGAAAAATTTAGGGTAACACCAGCATTTTAGTGAAAAATTTTTTTTTTTTTCATTTTCCCATCCAAATTTAATGAAAATTCGTCAAACACCTGTGGGGTGTTCAGGCTCACTATACCCCTTGTTACATTCCGTGGGGGGTGTAGTTTCCAAAATGGGGTCACATGTGGGTATTTATGTTTTTGCATTTATGTCAGAACCACTGTAAAATCAGCCACCCCTGTGTAAATCACCAATTTAGGCCTCAAATGTACATGGTGCGCTCTCACTCCTGAGCATTGCTGTGCGTCCACAGAGCATTTTACGCCCACATATGGGGTATTTCCGTACTCAGGAGAAATTGCGTTACTAATTTTGGGGGGCTTTTTTTCCTTTTACTGCTTGTGAAAACAAAAAGTATGGGGCAACACCAGCATGTTAGTGTAAACATTTTTTTTTTTACACTAACAGGCTGGTGTAACCCCCAACTTTTCCTTTTTATAAGGGGTAAAAGGAGAAAAAGCCCCCCAAAATTTGTAGTGCAATTTCTCCCGATTACGGAAATACCCCATATGTTGCCCTAAACTGTTTCCTTGAAATACGACAGGGCTCTGAAGTGAGAGAGCGCCATGCGCATTTGAGGACTAAATTAGGAATTGCATAGGGGTGGACATAGGGGTATTCTACGCCAGTGATTCCCAAACAGGGTGCCTCCAGCTGTTGCTTAACTCCTAGCATGCCTGGACAGTCAGTGGCTGTCCAGAAATGCTGGCAGTTGTTGTTTTGCAACAGCTGGAGGCTCTGTTTTGGAAACACTGCCGTACAATACGTTTTTCATTTTTATTGGGGGGGGGGGGGGGGGACAGTGTAAGGGGGTGTATATGTAGTGTTTTACTCTTTATTATGTGTTAGTGTAGTGTAGAGTTTTTAGGGTACATTCGCACAGGAGTTTGAGCTGCGGCGAAAAATTTGCCACAGACCAAACTTGAAGCAGGAAACTTACTGTAAACCTGCCTGTGTGAATGTACCCTGTACGTTCACATGGGGGGACAAACCTCCAGCTGTTTCAAAACCACAACTCCCAGCATGCACTGACAGTGCATGCTGGGAGTTGTACTTTTGCAACAGCTGGAGGCACACTGGTTGGAAAACCTTCAGTTAGGTTCTGTTACCTAACTCAGAATTTTCCAACCAGTGTGCCTTCAGCTGTTGCAAAACTACAACTCCCAGCATGTACTAATCGCCGAAGGGCATGCTGGGAGATGTAGTTATGCAACAGCTGGAGGTTACGCAACTACAACTCCCAGCATGGTGAGACAGCTGTTTGCTGTTTGAGCATGCTGGGATTTGCAGTTTTGCAACATCTCGAGGGCTTCAGTTTATAGACCACTGCACAGTGATTTCCAAACTGTGACCCTCCAGATGTTGCAAAACTACAAATCCCAGCATGCCCAGACAGCAAAGAGCTGTTTGAGCATGCTAGGAGTTTTAGTTTTGCAAGATCTGGAGGGATATAGTTTAGAGACCACTATATAGTGGTCTCAAACTGCAGCCCTCCAGCTGTTGCAAAACTACATATTCCAGCATGCCCAAACAGCAAACAGCTGTCTGGGCATGCTGGGAGTTGTAGTTTTGCAACATCTGGAGGGCTACGGTCTCAGACTGTAGCCCTCCAGATGTTGCTAGGCAACTTTCCGGCTTCCGTAGGATCCAGGGAGCCATCTTCTTCTGCCGCCCGCGCCGATCTCCTTCGCCGCCCGCTGATCACTGTCGCCCGCAGCCACCGGAGGGGTAAGTGGACCTTCGACGTTCGGTCCCCGTCGTTTCCCCGTCCTGCCCCGCCTATTGTGGGTGGGCAGGACGGGGAATACGAAAGTAAACCCCTCCGCCCCCGATCTGCTATTGGTGGTCGCGTCTAGACCACCAATAGCAGGGATAGGAGGGGTGGCACCCCTGCCACCTCACTTCTATCGCTTCAGGGGGATCATAGTTGTCTTAGACAACCGTGATCCCCCTTCTATTCCGGGTCACCATAGACTCGTAATGACCCGGAATCGGCGCAAATCGCAAGTGTGAATTCACTTGCGATTTGCGCCGATTGCCGACATGGGGGGGGTCTAATGACCCCCCCTGGGCATTTGCACGGGGTGCCTGCTGATAGATATCAGCAGTTACCCCGGTCCGGTGGTCCGGCGTGCGGCGGGGACCAAAATTCCCACGGGCGTATGGATACGCCCTTCGTCCTTAAGTACCAGGATGCAAGGGCGTATGCATACGCCCTTCGTCCCCAACAGGATAATGAGGCTCTTTGCTGCTTTCAATTAAGCTCAGTGCGGAGAAACACTTCCTGAGTTTGGTCTCCTGCCAGGCTGGGACCAGACCAAACTCACTGTATTAAGTGCGGCAGGGAACAGAACAGAGCCACCTAGTGGCCATTTTTTCTATTACATTTTAAACATATTTATGTTGATCATTTTAAAAGCAAGTGAATGGGAAAATGTCTGCTAATTACACAAGGGACATTAAAAGTTTTATTTGGTGACAGGTACTCTTTAAAGCCACTTCAGATCAGCTCTTGCTTTAAAGAACCATTGGCAGAGAACATTTAATACCCAACTTCTACCCTACAATAGCATCTACTCATAATTGATACCAATCTCTAGCCACCAAATGATCATCTATTAATACTTAAAACATGAAAACAGCCTGTCTAAAGTTAACAACCCCTTTAAGATGATGGAACTACCCATAAAAATATAAATGGTATCACTCAGTATCACTCGTTGACTTGCAACGAGTACAGATTTAAGTGTGTTTTTGTTTTACAGTGACCTTACCTGAATACCTGTGGCAGGTGTGCAATCAGCTCTCCAGCATCAGTCATGTAATCTCATATAGTAATCCCTCACTCTTCCCATGAAGTGGGAAATCCATGTATCCTTTCTCTGATGCAGATAATAAAACAGATCTACGCTTTGTTTTCTTATCACCTTCGGAAGACTACCTGCTTTGTATAGCAGCAGTCACACTTAATTAGCTAATTCATCTAATTACCTAATTAACTGAAATTGCTAGCAGCAACGTAACTTAATTAGGCTTAGCCAGTAGTGGGTGATTTAACTTAACGTATGGCAAGGCAGTTAAGGTAAGGATTGTATGACTGAGGGCATTATATACTTCTTCAAGATTAAGAAAATCAATTGAGTTTGCATAGCTGCAGACACCATCCTGCTATTTTGCTTTTGGGATAAGATTATTTTTGCCAAGATGTGTTTTTTTTTAACTTGTAATGGATTTAGGTTGTTAAAACTTAATGTAATGGTCTATGATACAAACTGGTGCATCCAGGGCCCCAATGCAAAAACCATGCCCATCATTAGTTACGATCTTTGGCTGCAACACTTGTCATCATGTAGACCTCGCCTTTGTTCCTTTTACGGTTGTACAATTTTCTTTATAGCACATACAAAAAAACAGCCTCCCCCAAATCTTCATAATAGTTTGGCCAGAAATACTATTGAACATCAGACATTTTATTAGACTAGTGTTGATAGGAACATCATTTGGAGGAATCCAATGAGGTCGCGCAAGCGTGAAAATCGAGGGTGGCGGGTATAAACCTTGCGCCAGGAAAAACCCTCATCTGCAGCAGGTCTCCAAGCCAAACAGTCTCTAGCATGTTAGAACAGTCTAGGTAAGGATAGTAAGAAATATAGCTACCAGATTTGTTGTGAGGGCTTAGCTGGCATGCGGTACCGCAGGGCTAGGCATGTTGCATCTGGACATCGCACCACTCTCACTCCAGTTACTGTCTCAGGTTGTGAGATGGCCTGTAAACCCATGCTAGACCAGTCCTATAGATTGTCCCAGCTGGCTGTTGCCAGACTCATTTTAAATGGTAAAGATAAGAAGTCATAAGAGTCGAGCCTGCAGTCTAATTTAACTCAATACAGAGAACCTCAGCTTGCCCAGAGACAGAATGGATTGATAGGTCTTTCTTGATTCTTTGGGTGCATTGCTGTTCTGATGGAACAATTTATTTGGTTTATTTCTGATAATAAAGATTTCTCTACAGAGTCCAGATCAAACTTTTTAGATCGTTAGGAGGTTTTCATCTGCTAGGAAGACGATCAAGCTTTACTATTAAGAGAAAGAAAATATTGTAGCAAGGTAGCCGTAGGCGAGCCCACAGAAGAATCTTGATGAAAGAGATCTAGAAGGGTCCCTCTCTTGGGCAGAGCGAGAGAGGCAGAGTACTAAGTTTCAATGCTTAAACAGGGCAGAAGGTTAGCCCTGGGGAGGTTTTGAAAGGGATGGGAGAGCCAAGGAAGGTTAGAAGGAGTAAGGCTGGGTTCACACTACGATTTTCAAATACGGTAACCGTATACGGTTTTCCACAAAAAAAAGTATGGCAAAAACTGTATGCAACTGTATACAACCGTATGACTCCAAATACGTTTTTTCCCCATATACGGTTCCAAAATGTATGTACGGTTCTATCCGTTTGTATTCCTTTTTGCTATTTTGTTGGAATTAGTTTTCAAGCAATTTAATAAAGTTACTATTGTTCTATTGAAATTACTTCTGCGCATGTGTCAACTCCAAAAACGGATTAGAAAAACCGTGTGCAACCGTATTCTGAAATTCTGTGTACGGTTCTCATAGACAACAATGTTAGAAGAATCGCATACGGTTCGCATACGGTTTTCCAACCAGAGGCAAAAAAAGTGGTCGACAGCGTTTTTGCCTACGGTTGAAAAATCAGCAAAACCGTATCCGAGGCAAAACGGATGCAACCGTACACAACATTTGGAATACGTTTTACAGTGCATTCTCTATGCATACGGTTTCGCATACGGTCGTATACGTTTTTTTGCGGAAAACCGTATACAGTTACCGTATTTGAAAATCGTAGTGTGAACCCAGCCTAAGCAGCCACTCCTTGCACATGCTCTACCATTTCCAGCCTTCTAACTTGGATGCAAGGAGATGAGGTCACTGGGGGGGGGGGGGGTAGATATTTATTTAGCAGACATTTAATTAGCAGACATTTAATTAGCAGACATTTTCCCATTCACTTGCTTTTAAAATGATCAACATAAATATGTTTAAAATGCTAGGTGGCTCTGTTCTGTTCCCTGCCGCAATTAATACAGTGAGTTTGGTCTCGTCCCAGACTGGCAGGAGACCAAACTCAGGAAGTGTTTTTCTGTACTGAGCTTAATTGAAAGCAGCAAAGAGCCTCATTAAAAGCTGCACAGAGCCTAAGATTCAAAGAGCCTCATTAAAAGCTGCACAGAGCCTAAGCTACAAAGAGCCTCATTAAAAGCTGCACAGAGCCTCACTGCCGTAGGCTTGCATTGAGGGGCGGAGCGTGACGTCACACGGGGGCGGAGGCGTGACGTCACACGCCGCCGGCCCTGTAGTCGCCCGTAATCAGAACCGGAGTGAACACGCTCCGGGGACTGATTACAAACGGGGTGCCACGTGCATGATTGCGGGCGTCCCCAGCTGCGGATAGGGGATAAGATGTGTAAGCACCGGAGAACCCCTTTAAAGGAGACACAAGGTATAAAAACATTTCAGTTTTAGTGATTCTCATATTACAAGCCAAAATGTACTGCAAAGAGAATTATAAATGGGTGTTTTTAATAGTACAGTCTTACTATGTGAAAGGTTGTACCATTTAACACAGGCATGCATTTTAATAGATCCTTTAAAGGAAATCTGTCATCACCTGCACTAACCTGTCAGTCTCTGCTGGATCCTGCTGCTAGCAAACAGCAGCAGTGTTGTCATTAAGCTCCATCCATGCTCCAAGTCGGGCATGGAGCTGAAGATATGGAAGAGGATCATTGGTGAACGACAGCACAGAACAAGACAGAGTAAGTACTGTTGTCATCAGTGTCATTTTCCTGTTTTTAACCTTATTGATTTATTAATGAGTCCAGTGTATATTAGATCAAATTTCAGAATTTTAAAATGGTCACTGTCATTTCAAAAAACCTTTGCATGAATCAATACTAAATGTTATTTTAAGAAACTTTGCAATATATCTTATCAGAGAAAAAAAATGTATATAGTTCTTTCTTCACTGATCAGGCTACTTTTCATCACCCAGTGTAGATGTCACATATGGGCAGGGAACAGTAAAGCCCTATCTCACCCACAGTCGCTGTCCCTAAATATTGCCTATTTTCCTAAGTGACGGATCGACAACCACGATGACAAACCCTCCCTGCTAAGTACAATAGCCAAAACTATAAGCTTAACAAGTTAAAAAAAAAAAAAAAAAACATTTTGTGGAAAAGTGCTAAGTGCTCCCTGCTAAGTGCTGGGGCAGTGTTGTCAAAATAATAAAATACAAAAACAGTAGGCATCGGGAAACAGCTGGAGGCACACAAACTAACAGAGATACACTAAGACACACACACGGTCAAAGTCAGCCGAGGTCGGTACCAGGACGCAGCAGAGTACAGGAACGCAGAGCAAGAGAAGAGTCTAGGGAAAAGACAAAGATCAATAAACAAGCAGGTATCCAGTAAGCAGGAGGTGTCAGCTAAGGTACAGACAATGATCACTGCTCGTAGCTTATATAGGCAGGTGACCAGGGATACACTTCCTGATAGGTAGCAGAGCTGAGAACCACAGCCAGATGACATAGGTGAGCTCTATGCAGCTCCAGCCCAACTAGAGTCATTTAACTCTTCGTGTTCGGCCAGAGCCAGACGTTACAGTAGAAGTGTGATGTAGGGCCCAGTATACCTGTATACATACCTTCTGAACTTAGCAGTATGCATGAGGCCTTAGTCTGCCCTCAACATTATAGCTAATAAAAGACTTTAGAAAATTATGACACATGGTATGTCAAGCAAATAAGGACTGACAAATTATGACTTGCTAGACAGTTATTAAGGTAAGTCTAAGCGTCTCTATTATAAACGCAACTCAATTTTTTTTTTTAAACAACCAAGCAGTCTGTCAACATGTGGCAGAGGAACCTACCACCACTGGGCATGGAAAATATATTTCCGATCAAGGTTAAATCATTCAGGCTCCCGGCTCCTGCATTCAAAGCGTTGGTACAATTAAACCTGCTAAATAAAAGGCTTTTTCTTTTTTCTTTTCTTTCACCCGCAGAAGGACGGAGGCGAATGAAGAGAATGCGTCTGACACACACGCTGGTAGCCTGTCTGGTTGCCACAGAGACAACCAATACTATGGCAGAACCTGTTCTGGTTCTTCAAGAGCTCCCTAGCTAAGACGCTTATTCCTCTTAGTGCTGATCTGTGTATTTAGCTTGCTCAATAGGCACTGTGCCATGCCATTCTCTAGTGTCTGATAAGTGGATGGGTAAGGAGTGCTGTAACACTTTTGAAGAATCTTAGCATTTTTCAATGTTGGGCACTTGCCATTTTTCGGAAATGTCGTTGACCAGGGAAATGCCAGTCCCCACACAGTATTTTGACCACATCTCAGGACAATTGTCAAGTGAAATATATTTGCTTAGACTTAGCTGGGGTTTAGATTTCATGAATAAATCAAACTAAATTGAGTTTAATGCATGAGCCGCGATGATCTTGGCTACATTATTGCTGCATCCATCATATTGTAGCCTACGGATCGACCAGGACTGAATGCAATATTACTATGTGCTGGCACTGTATCTTTTTACGTTGCCCCATAGACCAATGTTTGTAATCCGAATATAGACTTGGTAAAAGTCGGGGATTGGGGGCCACTGGACAAAATGTTTATACAATGATTTTGCTAGTGAAGAGTCAGGGAGGGCAGAGTATGACAAGTAGATTTATGGAACAAAGAAAAAAATCTTTTTTGAGGATGAGGAGGATGAGGAGGAAATCGGATACAGTCACAGTTCAGCAAATCAAACATGATCACTTAAGGACCAAATGTAGTCTACTACTGACTAAGATACGTCTGTTTCTTGAATGTATACTTTTTATTGTAATTTTGAAGGATTAAACACTGTTGTTTGTGTATGCATAACGACTAACACTATTTGTGGTCATAACTTGCCTATGGCAGTTTTCACCTGTTCTCACCTCTGCAAATTTCATCTCTGTGTTTGATTTCTACCTGAAAAAAGTGGATTTAGATTAGCTGCTAAGATATCTCTTGTACACTGCACTCACTTAAAAGAAGAGATTCTGCTTCTTTATTCATCCCACCTATAGAAAAAGGGGCAGCATAGAGGACATTGTGGAGTAATACTGAGCAGTGTTCGCTTTGATCAAGCACTGGGGATGAAATAACAATTATCAGAACTTATAGCCATTTGGCTCTGGCAATAGTTCTGCACCTTTCTAGCCCCATCCATTTTCTGGGTCATTCAGCTACCCCTGGCACGACTCGTCCACACAGGTTGCTGGGATGTGGCGTGGCGCAAAAGGAAACTGGCAAGACGAGGTCAAGGTAGCAGTAGGTCAGGGCAGGTGGCACAGGTGCAGGGTCAGGTAACAGAACAAGGATCAGGAACATGGATATCAGGAACACAGTATGCTTTCACTAGTGCACTGGTCAACAAAGATACGGCAGGGAACAAATGGAGGAGCTGATACTTAAAGGGGTATTCCGCCCCTAGACATCTTATCCCCTATCCAAAGGATAGGGGATAAGATGTCAGATCGCCGCGGTCCCGCTGCTGGGGACCCCCGGGATCCCCGCTGCGGCACCGCGCTATCATTACAGCACAGGAGCGAGTTCGCTCTGTGCGTAATGACGGGCGATACGGGGGACGGAGCAGCGTGACATCATGGCGCCGCCCCTCGTGACATCACGGCCCGTCCCCTTAATGCAAGTCTATGGGAGGGGGCGTGACGACCACCACGCCCCCTCCCATAGACTTGTATTGAAAGGGGCAGGCCGTGACATCACGAGGGGCGGAGCCGTGACATAACGATGCTCCGGCCCCTGTACCGCCCATCATTACGTGCAGAGCGAACTCGCTCTGTGCTGTAATGATAGCGCGGTGCCGCAGCGGGGATCCGGGGGTCCCCAGCAGCGGGACCGCGGCGATCTGACATCTTATCCCCTATCCTTTGGATAGGGGATAAGATGTCTAGGGGCGGAATACCTCTTTAAAGACAGAGTGCAGGTGTAGACAATTAAATAAATGAGTACTGGCCCTTTAAATGTAAGAGCTCCGGCGTGCGCGCCCTAGGAGGCGGGACACGCGTGCCGGGGCTGCGAGAACAGGAATATCAGGGAGGTGTGTGACGGGCTGGGATTCGCATGCAGGCGCGTCCCATGATGCGAATCCCAGCCCCACTGGCAGCGGGGACATGACAAGAGAGCGCTCATGGCCAGCGTGTCTGGCTGGAGTGCCGATGTTACAATGAGCAGTGTAAGCTGTGAATCAACCACTGGGTCAGATATTATACCTACTTGAACTTTCTGTCCTCACTCTGCAGCTAATTTCCCTTTCCCTTATCCATTGATTTAATTGGGCAGCATGTAACTTGTCTCTGTAACACCAGCGGTTAGCATGAACCTCTGCTTAACAGTATCTACTGGGTGTGCAGCAGGTCTGCCTCTCTGTAGAATATGGACATCCTTCGCATGCTGCAACAGTTTCTGGCGTGTTCCTTAGGGGCCACACGTGTGTCCATGCCTCATTTTATAGAGCCAGTGTGCGCTCCTGATTCCTGTTCTCCTCCAAACCCTGCCAGGCACCACCAACATAAGAGCACTCCTCCCTTTCTGTGGCGCCTGAGAAATATTTTAGTGTCTACTAGCGAAGGTGTCTGTTTCCTTGTTCCTGACTTGCATACCTGTGTTTGACCTGAGCCTGATATCCTGCCCCTGCTTTTTCCTAATCCCTTTAGCCTGATTGATTCTCTTGAGTATATCTGGATTGACGACCATGCCTCAGTCTGCTCCACCTGGCTGCATCTGAGCTCCTTAGCTCTGTTGTTATTACAGCTCCAAATTAGCTATATCACCAAGTCACCTCTGCTTCATCAGACGCTGTTTCTATTCTAATGCCATCTAAAGCATTAATTTGCTCCACCTGCCTGTATCCCTGGTGTTTGGCACCAGAGCATTGTGGGACCACTTTAGCAGTAGTGACCTGGCGTTTCCCCCGGAGCTGAAGTCCAGTCTCTGCCTCCTGGAATAAAGAATGAAAACCAGGGGGACAATTAGACTAAACTCCAAAATTTGTCCCAAAGCCAAACTGACAAGTGGAACAGTGGGTCCACACCCGTTGGGGCGTTACAGTCTCTCGGTTCATTTTTAAAGTAAATGGTTAGAAGGTAGGAGGAAAGGATCGTGATGATGTTTGAAGGTTCGAGTCATGTGCCACAACAGCTTTACATTATTTTAAATCAGCAGTTTTGATCTAAACTACACCATTGGAAGTAAAATAATATAGAGGGACATTTACTATTCTTTGACTATGTAGTCTGGTTTTTACCCTTTTTTTCTACTTCATTTTTGCTTACGTGCGACAAATTTACTAAATTGTTGCACGGCGTTAATAAATTTGTCGCACGTAGGCAAAACCGGGAAATGTACTCCATGTAGTTGAAAAAATAGTCATTTACTAGTTTCTGCTGTCTGACTTGGTCAGGCAGTCTGTTCTCTCTCTGGACTTTCTTTTTTGGTGTAGATCTCTTTCTTTTTTTAACCCATTTTACTCAATCTACTACAGGCTTAATTAAATGGCTCCTATTAGTGGGAAGCGTAAGTCCAAAACCCGTAATGTTGCTCCACCTACTGCTGCTGAGGTATTATTGGAAAACATGTCTGGCACAACTGTTAAACAGGATTTTGATGCTGGCTCTTCGCTTCACCCTTCCTCTGAAGTTTCGGATGGTGAAGGCTCAGTGGCGCCCGCAATGCAGCGTAAGCGTTTAAAACAACTAAACGCACACCTGAACAACAAACTGGATTGCTGTGGTTTGTGCATATAA
The DNA here is from genome assembly GCF_029499605.1 of Hyla sarda. NCBI lineage: Eukaryota > Metazoa > Chordata > Amphibia > Anura > Hylidae > Hyla > Hyla sarda. The sequence goes on along the minus strand of NC_079194.1, from coordinate 109,474,144 downwards.
AAAAATATAAAAAACATATTAAAAAAGGTGGCAATGTTAACCATCACCGGATCTTCTGAGTTTTGTTACTTTATAGCCCACCAATTTGCAGATATTCCAATTTTGCAATTTTTGAAGCACATAAGATTTCAATGCCCATTCCCTCTATGGGAAACTGCTGTAATTTTAAAAAAGCATACCCAAAGAGGATGTTGGATTCGAAAAGTATTGACCCTGCTGTTTTAAGTTTTCCTTAAACCAAAAAAAGCAATGAACCAAAAAGGAGAAAAAAAAAAGGTAAAATCACTTGTGTTTTATTTAAGTTTCTGATAGCAGATTATTTCAAACTATACATATGTGTTTAAATTTGAAAAATAAACAACATTTTTGTTTAATGCATAACGACTAATGGCCTATTCTTTCCTTACATAGTTCCGTTTAGTAATCCAAAACTTTGGTGGGGTACATTTAGTCAAGTTTTTTAGCCTTTGAGACTTTTTTGCAACTGTCGCAGTTAATAAATTCGTGACCACTGCAAGTCAAAAATCCAAACTAGCTTAAATCAAGCGGGCAAAAAAAATGTGGTCTTCTAGCTCTTCAGAGATAAAGTCTCACGAAAAATAGCGTAGTCACAATAGCGACAATTTAACGACAAACATAGTAAGAAAAAAAATGAGTAAACCCCTTAGTAAATGTCCCTCACAGTTGGTATTAACACTTTATTGGTATATGTTATCTGTATATATAAAACTCAATGTCTGTGTGTGTGTGTGTGTATGTATGTTCTACAAAAACGTCCGAACGGCTAAAGATATTAACATGAAACTTGGCACAGGGGTGGGGTTAAGTTTAAAGTCCCATACAAGTCAATGGGAAATATATGTTACTGCATAACTTCCAAACGGCTGGAGATATTTCGATAATACTTGGTCACATGTTACTTATATGTCCACTTAAAATATAGGATAGTTCATTTAACCCTTAACTACCCCCATTTGTGAGGGTCGGGGTTTTTGTTTAAAGTCCCATGCAAATCAATGGGAAATGTATGTTCCCACATAACTTCCGTACGGCTGGGGATATTTCAATACCTTGGACACATAGGATAGGAGGTCGGAATAGGAGGACCGGGATACGAGGACCGGGATAGGAGGACCAGGATAGGAGGAGGAGGACCGAGATAGGAGGTCGGGATAGGAGGACCTGATATGGGGTTGGAATATGACAACAATATATGAGGACGGGATATGAAGTCAAAAGCTTCCTCCTTTGTTTATTTTCCTCCCCAACAAGGATTAGGAAGGAAAAACCGGGCAACGCTGGGTATTAAGCTAGTCTATATATGTAAAATTCAATGTGTGTGTGTGTATGTGTGTATGTTCCAGCATCACCTCCATACGGCTAAGGATATTGACATGAAACTTGGCACACATGTTACTTATATTCAACAACAAACATAGGATAAGTGATTTAACCCTTACCCACCCCCATTTGAAAGGGTCAGGGTTTTTGTTTAAAAACCCATACAAGTCTATGGGAAATATATGTTACATCATACTTCCAAACGGCTGGAGGTATTTCGATAATACTTGGTCACATGTTACTTATATGTCCACTTAAAACATAGGATAGTTAATTTAACCCTTAACTACCCCCATTTGTGAGAGTCAGGGTTTTTGTTTAAAGTTCCATGCAAATCTATGGGAAATGTATGTTCCCACATAACTTCCGTACAACTGGCGATATTTCAATAATACCTGGTACACATATTACTTATTATATGTCAAATAAAAAGATATGGTTAAATTAACCCTTACCTACACCCAAAAAGTTATGGTTAAATTAACCCTTACCTACACCCTTATATAAAATGTGGGTTTTTGTTTCAAGTACCATGCAAGTATATGGGACTTCCAGTACCTTACTCCACAAGCTCGGCTCTGCATCTCCTGGTGAATGTGTCAATCCAGCTTTGAAGCCACACCCCATCTCACAAAGACATGCCCACATTTTAAGCCCCACCCCTTTTATTATCTATCCTTTTTGTGCATTGGTCTGGCTTGCAAATCACACCCAGTCCCACAAAGCCACATCTCCTTCTATTTTCAGCTTACAATATCTTCATTAAAAATCAGTCCCACCTAAGGACAGGATATGAGGAAGGGACATAAGGACGGGATATGAAGTCAGGATATGAGGACGGGATATAAGGTCTGGATAGGAGCTCGGGATATGAAGACGGGATGTGAGGATGGGATATGAGGACGGGATATGAGGTCGACATAGGAGGACGGGATATGAGGATGGGATATGAGGTTGAGATATGAGGACGGAATATGAGGATAGGATAGGAGGTCGGGATTAGAGGTTGGGATAGGAGGATGGGATATGAGGTCGGGATATGAGGACAGGATATGAGGTCGGAGGACAAGCGGGGCCCTGTACACTGAGGACAAGCGGGGCCCTGTACACTGAGGACAAGCTGGGCCCTGCACACTGAGGACAATCGGGGCCCTGCACACTGAGGACAAGCGGGGCCCTGCACACTGAGGACAAGCGGGGCCCTGCACACTGAGGACAAGCGGGGCTCCGTACACTGAGGAAAAACGGGGTTCCATACCTGAGGACAAGTGGGCCCTGTACGAGAGAGCGAGCAGGTCGGCGGGCGCACAGTGAGCTCCGATGTGGCGCTGCGGCGCTTAGACGTGAGGTCACGTCACCCCATCACAGTGACGTGACCTCACGCGCCGCAGTGTCACGCCGGAGTTCAAAGCGCATCTCCCAGGCAGCCACTGCGGTTCTCTTACAGGCCTGCCGTGGCTGTTTGGGTGATGCCAAACAGCAGCCAGCAGCACCATTCTCCGGGTCCTGGTCTGTGCCGGGCAATAAGATAAAAAAATAGTTTTTATTTCATGTGGCAGGCGGCGGACAGCGGGCCTGTCAGTCCGCCCCTGGGACTGGATATGAGGACGGCATATGACAACAATATATGAGGACAGGATATTAAGTCAAAAGCTTCCTCCTTTGTTGATTTTCCTCCCCAACAAAGGATTAGGAAGGAAAAACCGGTCAACGCCGGGTACTCAGCTACTATATTAATATTTGGTAGTCCAGGGAACTGAACTTATCAGACACTTACTCCCTGTCCACAGGATAGCAGATTAGTGTCTAATCACAGAAGGTTCGACTGCTGGGACCCCCTGTAATTTCCTGTACAGGACCCTGGCTACTTGTCTGTCCTCGGCGCAATCCTTACCTTGCTATATGAGAGCAGGTGACGGCATGCTCAGCCAATCATGAGCTGAGGCTGGACATTACTGTTTATGTATAATATTGCTTAGTGGATGTAAATTTTAATATATGGGAGGATGAAATTAGTCTAATAAGCGGAGATATAAACCATTTTTTTTATAAGTCCTATTACAAAGTTTCTTATATTCACATCTGATAAGGACCCTACAGTGCATACTGTGGTATACCCATGCTGGGTCCACTGAGTTAAATGAACCTAACTACAAAGTGCAGGCAGCCAGTATGATATGTAAACCCCAAACATATGGTCTTTTACCAGATATGAGCCCAAATGGGTACAGTGACAAAGTGATGTAAAAAAAATCCATGTGGATTATGTTGGTGTTATATAAATAAGAAATGTAAAATTATGCATGAAAACACAGGAAACGCACATAAGACACTAACACAACAATTATGCGCAAATTAAAGGTACAGTACACAATGCTTCAGCTGTTCATTTAACATTAGGCAATTACTGTTGTCTAGAATTCATAAGGTGGCACTTAATAATTGAAGAGATCACAGACTAGGACACATGGGGACACTGCAGCTTTCACTTATGAACACATCATAGCTTGTATTCAAGCGCACACAATATAGGGAAACCTCAGCTGGTACATATGGGGATACTGCAGCTGTAACTGTGTTGGGTTTCTGTGGCTTTTGTCTTTCTGTGCTGGTGGGCTACAAGGTCCTTAGTAAAAATGAGAGCTGTAATCCGGCTGTGGTAGGCCACTGCTCCACTTTTTCTTTCCTAGTTAAGATGAATATCAATTCAGGCTTTGATCACATTACGTCAAAGCTACACATTGCATGTATGACTCAAACATATACCACGGTATAACCATGCAGTGGCATTTGTCACCAGTTGGCCACAATTTTTATAAAAAAAAAAAAGAAAAAATAAGTGGTATATGCTTTTTTTTTTTTTTTTTTTGCAGTAGCCCATAATGTGCTCCCCCAGTGGGACAGTAAAAATTGTTTTGGTCTCTGTCAGTTGAATACGAACCTGTACCTAAGTTTGGTATAGGCATTGGGGGGTGCTTTCTTGGCACATAAGCCAAACTTGTTCAGAGCCTAAGCCTTATGAATAGACACTATACAGCACATAAGTAGTGCATAACAGTGGAAGCTATCAGAATTATTCCAGTGCATGGAGCGATTTACGCTTTGTGCAAGGAGACTGTTGACCACCGCATGAAGTGCTCTCCCATAGAGATGCATGGAGGGGCACAGCCATGGCCACGGCTGCTCCGAGCAAGAGAAGAGACAGTGTTCAGAAAAAAATGTCACACAAAACCTGCGATCAGCCAACAAAGTTTTCTTGTTTATCTGCTGATCGCTGGTCCTTGTACACAGGCCAATTATTGGGAACATGCATTCCTAGGAACACTTATTTACCGGATAATCGGCCTATGAAAAAAGGGCTTTTAGAGAATGAAACATGTCATCTGATTGGTTGCTATGGGCAAGTGTTCTGCTTTCGCTTTGCACAAGTTTTCCTGCGCAGGTTAGAATCTGAAACATTTTATCTGATTGGTTGGTATGGGAAACTGCTCCATTTTTCATTTGCGTTAGTTGTGATAACTCATCATTTATTAAAGGGGGTTGCCCACAAAAAATAAATACTGTATTTTTCGCCCTATAGGACGCACCGGTGTATAAGACGCACCCTATTTTTAGGTGCAAAATCTAAAAAATTAAAGATTTTGAACCCAATAGTGGTCTTCAACCTGCGGCCCTCCAGATGTTGCAAAACTACAACTCCCAGCATGCCCGGAAAGCCAACGGCTGTCCGGGCATGCTGGGAGTTGTAGTTTTGCAACATCTGGAGGTCCGCAGATTGAAGACCACTGCATAGGAGGTAATACTCACGTGTCCCCGCCACTCCGGACCCATCACCGCTGCCCTGGATGTCGCTCCATAGCTGTCGCCATGTCCCCATCGCTCTGCTGCCGGCCTGCTGCTGAACATCTCTGCTACCGGCCGGGTATCCTCGCTCTCCGTCGCCGCCATCACGTCGTTACGCACGCCGACGCACGTACGCGACGACGTGATGACGAGGAAGGAGAGCGCCGGCCATACAGGGGATCCCTGAACGGAGAAGACACCGAGGAGTCAGGTAAGGTCCCTCCCGGTGTCCTGTAAGCACTAACCCGGCTATTCAGTCGGGCTGTTCGAGACCGCCGCGGTGAAATTGCGAACCCGAACAGCCGGGTCCGGAACAGCCCGACTGAACAGCCGGGTTAGTGTCACTTTCCCTTCAGACGCGGCGGTCAGCTTTGATCGCCGCGTCTGAAGGGTTAATACAGGGCATCACCGCGATCGGTGATGTCCTGTATTAGTTGCGAGCCGTTGATGGCCGCAGGGACCACCGCGATAGGGGTGTATTGGCCGTATAAGACGCACCGACTTTTTCCCCCCAGTTTTGAAAAATACGGTAGGTCTAATCAAGGTATTATGTAAAAATAAAACATATTTCCAATGTACACGCCTATCTGAAAATGTCCTGTATGACAGTTACAGTATAGAGTATGTGACATTTTTGTTAATATTTGGGGGGACATTTATGAAACTTTGCTTTTGTAGTCTATTTTTTTGTAATTTTTCTTCAACTACTGTTTTGCTTTCGTGCGACAAATTTATTATTCTGTCGCACCACCTTAATAAATTTGTTGCACGTAAGCAAAAGCGGGAAAATCCTCCCACGTAAGCAAAAGCTGTGTGGTAAGCGCAGGAGATGTTCCCACATTAGCTACAGAGGTGGTTCTTTACTGTCCTCACTTGTTTATCGGGCTCAAAATCATCCAGTGTTGCCTAATCCAGTGTGGTGCCTTAATTTTGTTGTGATGGCACAAGTAGGTGTTAAGAGGAGGTCCAAATCCAAAAACATATGTGTTGTTTGCTTTCTTCATATTGTGAAATTTGGCAAAGCTGTTTTGCATTTTAAGTAAATAAAAATGTTCTCATATGCATTTTTTTTGTCATTATTCTTTTTTTAGTTTAAATTTGAGGTTTAAATGAGGTTTTGACAAACCAACATTGGAATTATCTGGAGTAGAAGAGGTTGATTATGGCAATCAGTGTGAAAAGACAAAAGCCAAAAAAAGAAAAAAAAATCACAGACAGTGCCCATAAGTAAGCAATAAAAAATAATCATGTAGTTATGACACACTGTACAATAAAAAAAAAAAAATTAAGAATACTATTAATTAAAGAGGACAACTCATTTTAGAGTATGTTCGGCAATTTAGTAAGCCAGAAATGTGCTGGAGTAAATTTTAGCAAAGTTTTTCACTATAGCGACTTTTTAGCGACAGTCGCATTTGATAAATCACTTACTACTGCAAGTTAATTTCTAAAACCTGCTTACATAAGCAAAAATCTATTTTCTTGCTTTTCTCGCTCTTAAGGAGGATTGTCACACAGAAAATTGCGTAGGCGCTGTTGCGATTTTTTTGCGACAATTATATGAAAAAAAAAACGGGTAAATTCTTTAATAAATATCCACCTTTATTATTTCTTTTCATGTGACAACACTGAAGAAATGTCACTGTGTAACAATGTAAAGTAGTGAGTGCACAGCCTGTAAAAATTGGGTCCAATTAGCTGTTCTCCCTCCCCGTAGTCATGTGTCTTATTAGTGTTACAAGGTCTCAGGTGTAAATGTGGAGCGGGTAGCTTAAATTTTGTGCTATGGCTCTCACACTCTCTAATACTGGTCACCGGAAGTTCAACCACACGGCACCACATGGCAAACAACTTTCTGAGAAGCTGAAAAAAAGAATTGTTGCTCTAAATAGGGTGAATTGCAAAGACCCTATTACTAAGCTGCAGCACAGTGAGCAAAACCATACAGCGGTTTCACAGCACAGGTTTCACTCAGAACAGGCCTTGCCATGGTCGACCAAAGAAGTTGAGTGCACATGCTCAGCATCATATCCTGAGGTTGTCTTTGTCAAATAGACATATGAATGCTGCCAGCATTGCTTGAGAGGTTGAAGAGGTGGGTCCGATGAGATAAAGATAAACTTATTTGGTTCAGATGGTGTCAAACGTGTGTTCAGATGGTGTCAAACCAGGTGAGGAGTACAAAGACAAGTGTGTCTTGCCTACAGTCAATCATGGTGGTGGGAGCATCATGGTCTGAGCCTGCATGAGTGCTGCTGGCAATGGAGAGCTATAGTTCATTGAGGAAATCATAATTTTCAATATACTGATCCCCTCCCTTCGGAGACTGCACCGCAGAGCAGTATTTCAACATGATAACAAACCCAAGCACACCTCCAAGATGTCCACGGCCCTGCTAAAGAAGCTGACGGCAAAGATGATACACTGGCCAAGCAGGTCTGCAGACCTAAAACCTATTGAGCATCTGTGGGGCATCCTCAAATATGGGAGCACAAGGTCTCTAACATCCACCAGCTCTGTGATGTCGTCATGGAGGAGGACTCCAGTGGCAACCTGGGAAGCTCTGGTGAACTCCATGACCAAGAGGCTTCAGGCATCACTAGAAAATAAAGGTGGATACACAAAATATTGATGCATTTGGGCCCAAATTGGGCCCACTAAGAGTACGCTTACATAACGTACTCACATAACATACTTGTAAACAAATAAGTTTATATAATCTGCTGCAGATTTGCGTGGAAAATCTACAATTGGATTTGCTGCAATGAGTCAATGGGTAGCAATATTATTCACTTGCGGATTTCCTGCTGCAGAAAATGTAAGGTTGCCAAGCATGCTCAGTTCAACTTCAAACTTCTGGTCTGTCCCATAAGTACTGGCAATTAGTCTCCACTACACATGCAAGCAAGGGGGATTGTGGGAAAGTGTGTGCACTGTTATATGGGGGAAACCAGGAAGTGATCAGATCTATGGTGTAAAAGAACAGTATAGAGAAGGAAGTTACTTTATTTAAGACAGCACATTTGTCCTCCTTTACATATATGTATTTGGTACACATCTGATTTTACTAACTTTGCTTTGTAGAAAAAAAAAATCCCTGTAACCACTTCCGCAAATAGACATATATTTATGTCCTCTGGGGCTCCCGGGGTACGACGTGTGCTCAGCAGCTCGTGTAATTATTTTTAGGCAGGGTCCATGGGGGGAGATTTATCAAAAGCTGTGTAGAGGAAGAGTGGTGCCGTTGCCCATAGCAACCAATCAGCTTGCTTCTTTGATTTGTACAAGGGCCTCTGGAAAAAAAAGGGATCTGATTGGTTGCTATGGGCAAATGCACCACTCTTCCTCTACACAGGTTTTAATAAATCTCCCCCCATATGTTTATATGTATATGGACTACCACTCCTATTGGGGGTTTAAAATGTAGTTGTATTTGTTCCACATACCAGCTATAACGGTCACATCCCTGCAAACCCAACCATGAGGAGATCCAGGTATTATGGGGGAGATTTATCAAAACATGTGAAGAAAAAGTGAGCAGTTGCTCATAGCAAGCAGTTCAATTGCTAATTCAATTTTAAAAAAGGCCCAAGGAAAATGTAAAAAGCAATCAGATTGGTTGCTATGGGCAACTGCTCCACTTTTCCTTTGCACAGGTTTGGATAAATCTTCCCCTATATCCCCGCACTAACTGTAGAATTACATTTATTATACAGTGAAAGCTCTCCAAAGACCACTCCTTTGAGAAGACCATCTTCTTAAAGCGGTACTCTGCCCCTAGACATGTTATCCCCTACCTAATGTGGGGAACCTCCTACCTAATGACCTAATGTGGGGAACCTGTTACCTAATCACCTATTGTGGGGAAACTGCTACCTAATGTGGGGAAACTGCTACCTAATGTGAGGGAACTGCTGCCTACCTAATGTCACATTCTGCAGAGAGAAGTTTTAGCTGGAACAAGTCCTGGCGGTATGTACCAGCTGAATTAGATAAGGAAAGACTATAGAGAAGACGTCACCTATAGTCACTGATATTATTGTGTATTTGCCTCACAATGTCCTATCAGAGCTGGAGTCACTTGTAAATTCTACAGTTATGATGAGTGAAACTACAACTCCCAGTATAACCTCACCACTTCTTAAAGGGGTACTCCGCTGGAAAACATTTTTTTTTTATCAACTGGTGCCAGAAAGTTAAACAAATTTGTAAATTACTTCTATTTAAAAAATCGTGATCCTTCCAGTACTTATCAGCTTCTGTATGCTCCACATGAAGTTATTTTCTTTTTTTTATTTCTATTTTGTCTGACCACAGTGCTCTCTGCTGACACCTCTGTCCATTTTAAGAGCTGTCCATAGTAGGAGCAAATCCCCATAGAAAACCTCTCCTGCTCTGGACAGTCCCTGACATGGACAGAGGTGTCAGTAGGGAGCACTGTTGTCAGAGTAGAAAGGAAATTCAAAAAGAAAAGAACTTCCTGTGGAGCATACAGCAAGTGTTAAGTACTGGAAGGATTAATATTTTTAAATAGAAGTCATTTACAAGTCTGTTTAACTTTCTGCCACCAGTTGATAAAAAAAAATGTTTTCCAGTGGAGTACCCCTTTAAGTCCTTCTGGGAGCTGTAGTTTCAAATGGTGAAAACTTCACCCCAGTAACTGCATTTTAAAAGGGGTTGCATCTTAGGCCCTATAATAGATGTGTATACATGACAACCGCCCAGTTCTCGTTATGTTCCTCCACCAATAACCCAATCAAAACCCAGCATCCCTGTACATTATATGGACAGCACATTGATTTCAATCGGAATTGTATAACTCTTTGTTTCCCCTGTGGAAGTGAAGAAGGGATACCCATTGCCAGGTTCAGCTGACCACCTCAGTATCCCAACAGTGGAACACCAGCTTAAATTCGGCAAGGACCTTCTAAGAAAAAAAATGTCCAAAGTGGGCAACCTTTTTTCTTTCTTTTATCTCGTTTGACTTCCTTTATGTAACTGAAACCTCCGCCCCCCCCCCTGCCAGTGTTCCCTTCCTGCCATGACACGTGCTCCCCCCCTTCTGTGATATCTGTATCCTCTTGTCATGATCTTATCCATGTAACCTCTGCGCTTCTCACCTTGTCGTCTATCTATCCCCGGTTCCTGTTCCATCTGCTCAGAGTTACATCCTCTTTTCTCTCTGTATCCCTTGTTACTTCCTGGACTTGTGGTATCTGCTGCTCTCCAGAATCCTCTATGTCTAGGTTTATAAGCCAATCAAAATCTTATAGAGTCTATGGAGTTTTCATTGGCTTGCACACCTAAATTTGCTATTCAAATGCATCAGATAACTGGGTGACAACTTCTATAGGATCTGGAATGGTTCCATATAGGTTAGTACCTGTAGCTTTCATGGGATGCTGGGAGTTGTAGTTTTTTTATGTTTTTATTTTTTTATTTTAAGGAACATTGGTCTAAGAGTGTTTATGGGCAAAGTAAAGATACATAATAGTGTAAATGTTAAAAAGTACTGCTGTAGCTCACTGTAGCCAACTTTGATGTAATGTCCTTAAAACAAGTCAAAATGAGGCTCAGTAGTGTGTGTGGCCTCCACGTGCCCGTATGACCTCCCTACAACGCCTGGGCCTGCTTCTGTCACCTGGACAGTCTGTTGTGCAACGTGGCGTTGGTGGATGGAGCGAGACATGATGTCCCAGAGGTGCTCAATCGGATTCAGGTCTGGGGAACGGGAGGGCCAGTCCATAGCATCAATGCCTTCCTCTTGCAAGAACTGCTGACACACTCCAGCCACGAGGTCTAGCATTGTCTTGCATTAGGAGGAAACCAGGGCCAACTTAACCAGCATATGTTCTCACAAGGGGTCTGAGGAACTCATCTTGGTACCTAATGGCAGTCAGGCTACATCTGGCAAGCTCATGGAGGGCTGTGCAGCCCCCAAAGAAATGCCACCCCACACCATTACTGACCCATCGCCAAACCGGTCATGCTGGAGGATGTTTCAAGCAGCAGAACGTTCTCCACGGCGTCTCCAGACTCTATCACCATTGTCCCATGTGCTCAGGGTGAACCTGCTTTCATCTGTGAAGAGCACAGGGTGCCAGTGGCGAATTTGCTAATCTTGGTTGTCATACTTTGCGCTCCGGCCGCACGCACCGGTCACGAGTGCATTGTCCCTGTGTCCCCGGCTGCTGGCGGGGCTGGGTTTCGCATTGTGGGTCGCGCTCGCATGCAAATCCCAGCCTGTCACTCATCCCGCTTTGCTGCCGCCTCTTCCACTGTGTCTCAGCTCCAGCACTGGTGTCCCCGTCTCCTAGGGCGAGCGCGCACCGGAGCTCTGAAATTTAAAAGGGGCAAGTGTGCCCATAATTAGTATTTGCACCTGACACACCATTATAAGTCGTGCACCTCCCACACTTCCCTGCCGGATCTTCAGTAGCCCTAGCCTGAGATTAAGCGACCCTTATAGCCTGCTAGCCTTACCAGTGTATCCAGACTTTCCCGCTACGTTATTTGACTTTGCATCTTTGCCGCCTGCCTTGACCTTCTGCTATATTTGACTATGCTACTACCTTATCCTTTAGTACCTTGCCTTGCCCAGCTACCTATGTGGTCAAGCCGTGTCGGGGGGTAGCGACCTGTGTGTCGCCTGCCGCAGCAAGCCCATCCTGCCTTGCGGCAGGCTCTGGTGAAGACCAGCAGCACCTTAGACTCTGCTCCCTGATACGGCCCATGTCATCAGCCACACAGGTTAGAGGATCCCCATCCAGCTCCATAACAGCAAGATCCGGCCATGGATCCTGCTGGGGTTCCTCTGCCAGATAATCCGGATCTCGCTTCTATTGTGGCACTCCAGTCACAGCAGTTGAGCCAGTTATCCGCCATGATGCAGCAGTTGCTAACTGCTCAACAACAACCACAGCAGCCACAGCCTCCTACTGCTCCAGTGCTGCCTCCCACTGCTACAGTCTCCTCCGGAATGAAACTCTGCTTGTCTCTTCCAGACAAATATAAGGGGGAACCCAAGTCCTGTCGGGGTTACGTGACTCAGTGCTCCATGCACATAGAACTCAGGGTGGAACAGTTCCCTAGAGAACGAGTAAAGATGGCCTTCGTCATCAGTCTCCTAACTGGAAGGGCTTTGGCCTGGGCAACTCCACTTTGGGATCGCAGTGATGCTCTCACAACCAATCTCCAGGCTTTCATGATGGAATTTCGGGGTGTCTTTGAAGAACCTGCCCAAGCCTCCTCCGCTGAGATGGCGTTACTGAATCTTTTGCAGGGCAACTCCTCTGTGGGCGAGTATGCCATTCCGTTTTTTATCCTGACATCAGAGAGATCATGGAACAATGAAGCTCTTTGCGCCACCTTCAAGACAGGACTAACCAGGATGCCCTTGCTGCCCGAGAATTGCCATCTAACTTGAATGAACTTATACAGTTGGCATCCTAGATTGATATCCGTTTCTCTAAGCAACATGAGGAACTTAGCCAAGAAAGGGAGTCTGCACGACCTCGGCACTTTCCTTGTCTGGCACCTGTCTTCCATTAACCAACGCAACCTTCTACGTTTCCTCCCGCAGTGGAGGCTATGCAGGTGGATCGGTATCGCCTGACCCTGCAGGAAAGAACTCGCCGACAAACTGAGAATCTATGCCTCTACTGCGCCAATGCGGATCATTTCCTAAAAGACTGTCCTCTATGTCCACAGTCACAGGGAAACACTCACACCTAGGGTTTGTGGGAGAGGCCACCCTGTGTGAATACCACCTCTACACGTATAAATTTCCCAGTCCAGCTTTTTCTACCTTCCATAGAGATTGTTTCTATTCTTGCCTTCTTGGAGTCTGGTTCCGCGAGAAATTTTATTGATGCCTCCCTGGTACATAGGCATCATCTTCCTGTAACTCGCTTGTTAAAGCCCTTGTACATCTCTACGGTCAATGGAGAAAGACTGTACTGTACTGTGCTATACCACACTGAACTGTTGTCTATGCAGGCTGTAGCCTTGCATAAGGAGAACTTGTCTTTCTATGTAATCCCTCATTGTACTTCTCCTCTCCTGCTTGGCCTACTGTGGTTGCAACTCCATGCCCCGCAGCTGGATTGGAAAACTAGAGAAGTTCTTCATTGGGGACCATATTGCAAAAATCACTGTATTCAAATAAGTTTGTCTAAGATAGAACCATCTAAGTCACCAGAGACATGAAGAAATGCTTCTAAGTGTGAAACAGAGCCGTCGTCCAGATGTATAGCTCCTGCCGCTCCAGCTCTGCTCGGTTAAGGGGTGTCGGGATGTCAAAGTGTATCGGACTACTTCGGTAATAAACTGCACAGCAAGATATTCAGGTGTGTGATCCATTTTTTCTCATCTGTATTTTATTATATCATAACCACTTCATTTCCACATGCAGCACCACCTTGGACTCTTGTACATATTATATCCCACCCCCGACAGCTATTGAGTCAAGCTTTTCCACTCACTGACCGCAAGCGGTGCCCAGTTGTTTTCTTCTCCTGTTTGCATAGGAACCATCTTCTTGTCCGCTGCCCGGTTTGCTTTCGTTCCTTCAGGATTTTGCTGATGTCTTTAGTGAAAAACAAGCTGAAGTCTTACCACCACATCGTCCCTATGATTGTCCTATTGACTAACTGCCCGGCTCTACACCTCCCCAGCGCAGAATCTACCCTTTGTCGGTCCCTGAAACTCAGGCTATGTCTAATTACATCCAGGAGAATCTTCAGAAGGGATTTATCAGGAAATCCTCTTCCCCTGCAGGAGCCAAGTTCTTCTTCGTAGAAAAGAAAGACGGGTCTTTGCGACCTTGCATCGACTACTGAAGCTTGAATAAAATTACAGTAAAGAATCGCAACCCACTTCCTTTAATTTCGGAATTATTTCATTATATACGGGGTGCCAGGATCTTCTCTGAACTAGACCTTCGTGGGGCCTATAATTTGATTCGTATACGAGAAGGAGACGAGTGGAAGACTGAGTTTAATATTCGTCATGGGCATTTTGAGTATCTTGTGATGCCATTCGGACTCTGTAATGCTCCAGCAGTCTTCCAGGAGTTTGTCAGTAAAATTTTTCGTATGCTTCTGTGTCGTTGTCTATTTTGATGACATTCTTATCTACCCGTCCAATCTCCACACTCATCGTTCACACCTCCGCCAAGTTTTACAGCATCTCCGAGACAACCATCTTTAAGAAAAACTTGAGAAGTGTACTTTTGAAAAGACCAGACTTCCGTTTCTGGTGTATATTGTTACCAGTCAAGGTCTACAAATGGATTCTAACAAGCTATCCGCTGTACTGGAGTGGCCCCAACCTTCTGGCTTGAAAGCGATTCAGTGCTTCCTCGGCTTTGCCAATTATTATCGGCAATTTATTCCTCACTACTCCACCTTGGTTGCCCCCATCGTTTCTCTTACCAAGAAAATTGCTAATCCGAAGGTCTGGACTCCTGATACCGAAGAAGTGCTCAAACAGTTAAAGTCTGCCTTCGCCTCTGCTCCTGTGTTGTCAAGACCTGATCCAGGCAAGCCATTTATTTAGAAAGTGGAAGTTTCTTCAGTTGGTGCAGGTGCAGTTTTTACACAAAAATCCTCCAAAGGAAGAACTGTAACCTGCGGATTTTTCGCTAAGACCTTCTCTCCTGTGGAGAGAAATTATACCATTGGAGATCGCGAGCTCTTAGCTATTAAGTTGGCCTTGGAAGAATGGCGTCATCTCTTGAATGGCTCTGTAAATCCACTTACTATTTATACTGACCACAAGAACTTGCTCTATCTACAGACTGCCCATCGTCTCAACGCTCGGCAGGCTTGCTGGTCTCTGTTCGTCTCCAAATTTGACATTTTTATTCACTTCCGTCCAGCAGAGAAGACTCTTCGGGCTGATGCTCTATCTAGATCCTCTGAAATACAAGACCAAGAATCTCACCTTCAACATATTGTCCCTCCTGATCGTCTCATTTCTGCAGCACCAGCAAGTCTTCAGCACCTGCCTCCTGAGAAGACTTACATAACTCCCAGTCTAAGGCTCCAAGTCTTGAAATGGGGTCATTCTTCTTTGTTGGCCGGTCATGCCGGTATTCGTAAGTCCTTGAAACTCATCTCCCGACAGTATTGGTGGACAACTTTAAAACAGGATTTCACTGACTTCGTTCGTTCTTGTTCTGTCTGTGCCCGGGACAAAACCCTTTGTGCCAAGCCTGCTGGTCTGTTACATCCTTTGCCCTGGACCGACATAGCAATGGATTTTATTACTGACCTTCCTTCTTCTGCCGATAATATGGTCATCTGGGTTGTAGTGGAGCGATTTTCTAAAATGGCTTATTTTGTGCCCTTGCCAGGTTTACCATCAGCACCGCAGCTTGCCAAGCTTTTCCCTTGTCATATCTTCCATCTTCATGGATTGCCTACTCATTTCGTCTTCGACCGGGGAGTCCAGTTTGTCTCTAAATTCTGGAGGGCCCTCTCTTGGACTTCTCCTCAGCTTAGAAAAGGATTGTCCAGCACTGTAAGCACGATGCAAAGATGGTTTATTGTAAAACCACACAGCAAACAGCAGCAGGGATCAAGTGACGCTTTTCAGCGACCTTCGTCGCCTTAGTCGTACTCAGAGGGCCCTCTCTTGGACTTCTCCTCAGCTTACCACCCTCAATCCAATGGTCAGGTCGAAAGGGTGAACCAAGTCCTGGGGGACTATCTTCGCCATTTTGTCTCTGCTTGCCAAAGACGACTGTACCGGCTACCATGGGCTGAGTTTCCCTACAACCATAGGAATTCCAAATACACTGGGACTTCGCCCTTCTTTATGGTCTATGGGCTTCATCCTCGTCCTCCTCTTCCCTTGTCTTCTTCTTCTTCCGGAGTTCCTATGGCTGACGAACTAGTGCAGAATTTTTCTTCCATCTGGCAGAAGACTCTTCACTCCCTTTTATATGCCACGACCCGTATGAAGTCGCAAGCGGACACAAAAAGACGCCCTCCTCCTGAATTTTCTCCTGGGGACAAAGTGTGGTTATCTTCCAAATATATCCGCTTTAAGGTACCCTCTTATAAACTGGGTCCACGCTATTTGGGTCCCTATAAAGTCAAAAAATGACTTAATCCCATGGCTTATTCCCTTCATCTGTCCTCCTCTCTCCAGAACCCGAATTCCTTCCATGTCTCCCTCTTGAAACCTGTCATCCACAATCGTTTTTCTCAAAAGGACGTCTCGCCTTCTCCCATCTCTGGTACCTCTGATATTTTTGTTGTTAAGGAAATCTTGGACTTCAAGCTGGTCAGAGGGAAATGCTTCTTTCTTGTGGATTGGGAAGGATTCGGTCCAGAGGAGAGGTCTTAAGAACCGCAGGACAATATCCTGGACCAGGACCTTTGGACCTTCTCAAAAAACTTCTGAACCTCAAAAGGAGGGGGAGACCAAAGGGGGGGGGGGGTTTACTGTCACACTTCGCGCCGCACTCCGGCCACATTGTTCCTGTGTCCCTGTCTGCTGGCGGGGCTGGGATTCACATCGCGGGATGCACCCGCATGCAAATCCCAGCCCGTCACTCAACACGCTCTGCTGCTGCCTCCTCCACCTTGTCTCAGCTCCGGAGCATGTGTCCCCGTAATTTAAAGGGCCAGTACGCCCATAATTAGTTGTACACCTGACACTACTCTATAAGGTCCCTGCACCTCCCACACTTCTCTGCCGGATTTTCAGTGCCCCTAGCCTGAGATTAAGTGTTCCATATTGCCTGTTTGCCTTACCCGTGTATCCACGGGTAAGGCAAACAGGCAACGGCTGTCCGGGCATGCTGGGAATTGTAGTTTTGCAACATCTGGAGGTTCGCAGGTTGGAGACCACTACACTAGCCCATTAGTTCCCTATACCATTAAAGAAGGGAGGGCTCAATATTCACGAATATGCACATATATTTTCGCATATGCACATAAATATGCAGAAAAGAAAGCGAATATAACAAATATGCAAATTTCGCGAATATATGACGATTATTCGTCCATATATTCGTGAAATATCGCAAATTCGAATATGGCCTATGCCGCTCATCACTAGTAGACAACACACAATCCTCCTGACAGCCAGGGTCCCGTTCACAGGGAGCGACCAACGGTCGGACCCCCGCAATCAGCTACTTATTGCCTATCCTGTGGATAGGGAATACGTTAGTTTTGGCTGAAGATCTCATTTAAGCATCCTTATGTCTGACAGCAACCTCACAGACCAGTGTTTCCCAACCAGGGTGCCTCCAGCTGTTGCAAAACTACAACTTCCAGCTGTGAGTTGTAGTTTTGCAACAGCTGGAGGCACCCTGGTTTGGAAACACTGGTCTGTGAGGTTGCCGTCAGACATAAGGACGCTTAAATGGAGGCACCCTGGTTGGGAAATGCTGTCACAGACATTACAGAGCTAGTTGGCCAGCTGACTTTTATGACCCCCCAGCTCACTCATCTATATACATACTTTATTTCAATAGAGGATACGTGGCTGCCAGACACCACCGGCTCAGTTTATGTTCTCTCGGAGTTTGCATAGTTTTCTTCTACACTCCAGGGTGGTAGATGCTCAGTAGATGGAACATGATGCAAGTCTCCAGCTCAGTTTTGGAAAAACATGTCTGAACATGTGCAGCTGGAAATAAAAAGCATTGCTTTGTTCACTAAAGCTGGCATCAATAGGGCATATGGGTGTAGTGGGACCTGTAGTTCTACAGCTTCTGGAAATGCTTCAGTGGAAGACTGCATTGTGTTATTGAATGTAGCACCAAGCACCAGGGACATTGATTGAAGATACAGTGATGTTTGCCCGGTTGTCACACACCACCGCGTTTTGGTCCACAATAGTCCAGTTGGCTAAAACTCTCCTCCAGTTCCACAAATCTGGGACACCTTCTAGCTTTACTAAAACACAAATTTCCCCTTGGTAGGGTCAAGGATCACACTTCAATATAATCACAATAACCCAGGGCCTAATCCTGGGGCACAAAATCCCTTGTAGGAAAAAAAAAAACCTTTATTAAAATGTAACTTTTATCAATTACTTCCTAAAATAAACGTGTGATTTTAAAACTGTGCAGTACAGCCCCAGATATTCAGAATGAATTAGGGAATAACCCACTCATATACATATGCTGGGGTCTGCAGTCCCCCTTATTAAACTGGGTAGCTGTAATGCTGATTTAAACCAGTATTGCTATTAAGCAGCATTACAGCTACCCAGTTTAATAAGGGGGACTGCAGACCCCAGCATATGTATATGAGTGGGTTAATCCCTAATTCATTCTGAATATCTGGGGCTGTACTGCACAGTTTTTAAAATCACTGCCTTCTAGCTTTAAAGGGGTACTCCGCTGCCCTGCTTTGGAAGCTCCGCTCCCCAGCGTCCGGAAGTTTATTGTTCCGAACGCTGCGCGCGGACTTCCGTGTTCAGGGCCGCCCCTCATGACATCACGCCCGCCCCATCAATGAAAGTCTATGTCCCATCGACTTTCGTTGAGGGGGCAAGCGTGACATCACGAGGGGCGGCCATGAACACGGAAGCCCGCGAGCAGCGTTCGGAACAATAAACTTCCGGACGCTGGGGAGCGGAGCTTCCAAAGCAGGGCAGCGGAGTACCCCTTTAACTGGTGCCGAGTGTTGCAGTTGTACAACATTTACAACCTTCCTAAATTAAAAACACAAACTTTTGAAAGCAGTGTTCCTTGGAAAACTACTACTCCCATCATTCCCTGACAGCCAAAGGAATCAGTGTTCCCCAACCTGTGGCTTTATGAATGTTGCAAAGCTACAGCTCCCATCATAGTCCTGACAGCTGAAGAAATCCGTGGCCCCCAACCGGCAGCTCTCGCGCTTTTATAAAACTACAACTCCTATCATACCCTGAAAGCCAAAGGAATTACTGTTCCTCAACCTGCCGCTCTCTAACTGTTGCAAAACTACACCCCCCATCATTCCCAGACAGCCAAAGGAATATTTGTTCCTCAACTTGTCGCTTTTCAGTTGTTGCAAAACTACAAGGCTTGATGGCAGTTTTGCAACAGCTTGAGGAACATACAAGTGACTACAGCTCTGATGGGACAATGATATAGGTGACTCACAGTTATTGACATCTTGTTGTGTAATTCAGCTGGTACATACTGCTGTGACTTCTTCACGCCTCATTTTTTGTCTGCAGAACTTAATGCCCAGATGGCATTGGCTCCGCACTTTGTCACTTACTATATGAAAACAATAATAAATATAATACTATCACACACTGCACCCTCTGAATATAATACTACCACACACTGTGCCCACTGAATATAATACTACCACACACCGTGCCCTCTAAATATAATACTGCCACACACTGCGCCCTCTAAATATAATACTACCACACACTGCGCGCTCTAAATATAATACTACCACACACTGTGCCCACTGAATATAATACTGCCACACACTGCACCCTCTAAATATAATACTACCACACACTGCGCCCTCTAAATATAATACTGCCACACACTGCACCCTCTAAATATAATACTACCACACACTGCACCCTCTAAATATAATACTACCACACACTGTGCCCACTGAATATAATACTACCACACACTGTGCCCTCTAAATATAATACTGCCACACACTGCACCCTCTAAATATAATACTACCACACACTGCGCCCTCTAAATATAATACTACCACACACTGTGCCCTCTAAATATAATACTACCACACACTGCGCCCTCTGAATATAATACTACCACACACTGCGCCCTCTGAATATAATACTACCACACACTGCGCCCTCTGAATATAATACTACCACACACTGCGCCCACTGAATATAATACTACCACACACTGCGCCCACTGAATATACTACCACACACTGCGCCCACTGAATATAATACTACCACACACTGCACCCTCTAAATATAATACTACCACACACTGCGCCCTCTAATTATAATACTACCACACACTGTGCCCTCTAAATATAATACTACCACACACTGCGCCCTCTAAATATACTACCACACACTGCACCCTCTAAATATAATACTACCACACTGTGCCCTCTGAATATAATTCTACCACACACTGCGCCCTCTAAATATACTACTACCACACACTGCACCCTCTAAATATAATACTGCCACACTGTGCCCTCTGAATATAATTCTACCACACACTGCCCCCCTCTGAATATAATACTACAACACACTGCATCCCTAAATAAAATACTGCCACACACTGCACCGTCTGTATTTAATACTGCAACACTGAATCCTCTGAAAATAATACTACCACACACTGCGCCCTCTGAATATAATACTCCATACACTGTACCCTCTGAATAAAAACACATCCACACACTGGTCCTGCTGAATATAATACTGCCACACACTGCATACTCTAAATATAATACCGGTATAGTGTCATAGTGTCACCCCATCAGCTTGGTGTCACCTGTTGCAGCTCAACCCACCCTACATCCCCCCCCCCCGACCCGCACCCCAGTCGCTACGCCACTGTTCCTTTGGCATCATTGCATGATGGGAGTTGTAGTTCTGCAACAGCCTGAGAGCCACAGGTTAGGGGGAACACGGTTTTAAAGGGACAGACTGCTAAGAATCTTGCACGGTGATCCTGGGATTAGTAGTTCCACAGGTAAAAACTTTCCTAAACTACATAGTACAGAGACCCGGTCGGAAGGGTGAGCCCTGACGTTCACAAACCACCTGTAGCTGCTGCAGAACGTCTTTGCCATCACAGCTGTCAGTCAACTAATTCTCTCCTCTATCAAGTTATACAGACCTCACCGCACCAAGAACATTCCAGATCCCCCCACCTGTTGTTCTGCGGTCCCAAGAGGTTCTGCAGCAGCAGCAGCTATCCCCATTTATCTTGCCTACCCCAGCACATGGCTCCAATGTCGCTGACCCCCCCGGTACTCGGCAATTAAAATGCTAAGACATAAGAAGAATATTTCACCTTCCCCACTTGCTGGACTTTTAAATCCCCCACGGGCCGCGATTGGCTGGCGGGGTGTGTGACGTCACGGTGGCTGCGCCCCGCCCTTCCTTCCGTCCCTGAGTGTCTGTGCAGTCTGGCAGCGGATCGGCGAAGGAGAGAGAGCACGGCTGGGGCTGCTCCCGGACCCACCGAGGAGGACCAGCCAGCCTGCCGGCCCCCTCCCCCCGACCACACCATACCTTCACAGCTATACCCGCTCACCCCCAATCCATCCACCCCCCCTCTCGGACCCTCCCTCTAAATCCCTATTTATTTATAGGTGTTGGGGGGTTCCCTGCAGAACACAAGAGGGGGGAGGGTGCACCAGGCGTGCAGGATTTTTACCTTCATGATTATGGGCGACAAGAAGAGCCCGACCAGGTACAGTGCAGCAGGGGCTGGGTGGTGGGGGGAGGGGGATAATAATAAGCCTTAAAGGGGAGGGGGTAGGTTTATTTATATACCCCCATTACCATGTAGACAGATGGAGACATAATCCCCCCCCCCCATTCCTCCTCCCCAATCATCTCCCTGTCCTTGAAGGCTGCAGTACCTCCACCCTGTGTGCCCCCTCCCCATTATAATGTATATAGGATGTATATAGGGAGCTGTATATGCTGGGGAGGAAGTGCACAGCTCTACTATGGCGGCTGATCCTCTCAGACACATAACACACACACTCCCTGCACAGAGCCTCAGACAAAGAGAATATTTACCAGGAGAGAGAGGAAAAAAAGGAGGGCAGGGTGGAGAGAGAGAAACGCCTCCACTATCCCTAAAATCTCAATAAGTCATTACCCCCCCCCCCTAATATCCTTTAGTATTATTTCATTATTGATAGGTAAATGGGGAGGGAATGGGAGACAGTGGGTGGCAGGAATGTCTTGTGTCGGCTGTGGCTTCTTTGTCTTTTGTGTTATTTTCACAGTGGGGTGTGTTGTGTTTTTATAATGCCTTATTGCTTTGCAACAAATGCCCCCCCCCCTCCCCCCCCCTTCCTTTTCCTTCTTTCCGTCACCATCGTCGCTATATGTCAGGGCCCTATAGGGGCACGAAGGGTTAAACATGACGGTGACGGCTCTGGAAGGAGAGGGGAGGGGATGGAAGTGAGGGGGGGGGGGGTACTCTGTTGTTGGAATGGCTGCATATCATAATGGTGGGGGGGGGGCAGTTCATTGGCGGAGATGCTGTGGGTGTCTTCAGTGACAGGGTGCTGGCACAAGGTGGTGGTTAAAGGGGGGGGTGAGGTGAGGGCATAGCAGTTCGCATTGGCAGAAGACTGCAAGGGTAGGAGTAGATCTCTGTGGCTCCTTCCTGGGCTTTCGGCTTGGGTTAACCCCTTCCCTTCCGCCGGTATGGCCTGCGATATAAGGTTAATTTGAAGGGCAGGGAGTTTAATCTTGGATATGGTGATTCTTGGTGCCCCCTGCAGTCACGGAATTGACAACCTGCTCTTATGTGCTTCTTATTTCTTTGGATGGAAAGTTTGGGATTTCTAGACATAAGGGTGGCGTTTTCAAACCAGGGTGCAAAACTACAACTCCCAGCATGCCCGGACAGCCTTCGGCTGTCCGGGCATGCTGGGAGTTGTAGTTTTGCAACAGCTGGAGGCACCATGGTTGGGAAAACACTGACACGGGGTTATGCAATAGGACAGGTCCATGTGGGCATGTGCAGGTGATTGACAGGTCCGCGAACGTGTTTTGATATCTCTTGTGCTTGCTTTACAGGCCAAAACGGCAAGCTAAGCCTTCAGCGGATGAGGGATATTGGGATTGTAGTGTGTGCACTTTTAGGAACAGTGCAGAAGCCTTTAAATGCAGTATATGCGATGTCCGGAAAGGAACGTCCACAAGGTACAGTACCCGCTTGCCAGGTTCCAGCCCTCCTTCTAGCAAGGAAATTGTTGCAATTATCTTATGTAAATATTTACGTGATACATTTATTATTTGTTGCCTCTTCCTGATGATTTGCATATTGTATATTCCTGGTGATTTATACGTCGCCGTAGAAGACTGAGGACCACCTGTGTCATGTGGTCCCTATACCAGCCGTGACCTTTTACTCCTGTTCCCCCCCCCCCCCATTTGCGCCGTTGTGCGACTTTATAGTGTCACATGACCGTTGACTTTTATGGCGCGTGCTCACTAGAGATGAGCGAACGTACAGTAAATTCGATTCGTCACAAACTTCTCGGCTCGGCAGTTGATGACTTATCCTGCATACATTAGTTCAGCTTTCAGGTGCTCCGGTGGGCTGGAAAAGGTGGATACATTCCTAGGAAAGAGTCTCCTAGGACTGTATCCACCTTTTCCAGCCCACGGGAGCACCTGAAAGCTGAACTAATGTATGCAGGATAAGTCATCAACTGCCGAGCCGAGAAGTTTGTGACGAATCGAATTTACTGTAAGTTCGCTCATCTCTAGTGGTCACTTTTCAGGTTGCACAGAGCTTTGTTGCTCTTTACCTTTTTTTTTTTTTTTTTTTTGCATTTGTTTCTCAGGACTCCTGGCCCGATTGGTAGACTGGATGTTAGATGTAGCAGAGCTGAGTTTGTCATTTCACTCTTTAGGTGTTGCGTTGTCGTAGCTTTCTGTGTTAGGATTATGGAGTAGGATTACCTGCGTTCCTTTTGTTGATCCCCACTGCGATATCACAATGAGCGGAACTGTGTGACAACCTCAGCTCTGCTGCGGCTAGGAAACTTGGCTCTGCTGCATCACTACTTGATAGTTTGACTTGTTCTCCGGTGTGCCGACCTATTATAAGCGGTGTCTATTAGAGATGAGCGAACTTACAGTAAATTTGATTCGTCACAAACTTCTCGGCTCGGCAGTTGATGACTTTTACTGCATAAATTAGTTCAGCTTTCAGGTGCTCCAGTGGGCTTGAAAAGGTGGATACAGTCCTAGTAGACTCTTTCCTAGGACTGTATCCACCTTTTCCAGCCCACCGGAGCACCTGAAGGCTGAACTAATTTATGCAGGATAAGGCATCAACTGCCGAGCCGAGAAGTTCGTGATGAATCGAATTTACTGTAAGTTTGCTCATCTCTAGTGTCTATATCAACCATATATGTAAATGTCGACTATTGATGGCAGGTGACCTGTCTAGACAGTAGGTAGAACTCCCTCCAGACCTCTTTGCTGGAGGACTTGTTACAAAATGATTTGTACAGGTGTTTAGATTTCATAGGTATTCGTTATTGTTATATACTTTTATATACCGTATGTATTATTATTATTATTTACAATGAAGAATAGGAATGTGGAAAACGTTCTGGCAAAATTTAACTTTCAATGTCAATAGCTTTTATTTGCTTTTCTTTTGTATTTGTTTTATACCTCGTGAGGCGCGTCTGATCTGATTGAGAAAGATTAACCCTTTAAAAACTTTGGTGAATGCTGCATCTGCATGGATTAATAAGGAATTACAGTATATTTACCTGTGAAATATGCTGGGAGTTGTAGTTTGCCGGGTAGAAAACTGGTTCTTACTTTACTATTTACCAATTACTCTGCTTGACAATTGATCTGGTTGGGGAAGCTGAGGTTTAAAATATTGCTTTTTTAATGCTGAAATTTCATTGTAATATTGGCTGTAGCGTTGGCCATATATGAGCAGATAAATGGACTGGCCTGACCCATGACAAGCGGTTGAGGCAGTGTCTGTCGATCAGTGTTTCCCAAGCAGGGTTCCTCCAGCTGTTGCAAAACTACAACTCCTAGCATGCCCGGACAGCCTTCGGCTGTCCGTGCATGCTGGGAGTTGTAGTTTTGCAACAGCTGGAGGCACCCTGCTTGGGAAACGCTAGTAAACCTAATGATGATCCAAGTATTTTCATATAGCAGCCTAGGAGGTCAAAGAATCATGGTCATAGTACAGACCCCAAAATGCATTACCTCTATCTTAAACTGACTTACCAACGGGAATTTGTATATGATTTGTAAGACAATTGTTCTGGGATCATAACTAGAGATGAGCGAACTTACAGTAAATTCGATTAGTCACGAACTTCTCGGCTCGGCAGTTGATGACTTATCCTGAGTAAATTAGTTCAGCTTTCAGGTGCTACTGTGGGCTGGAAAAGGTGGATACAGTCCTAGGAAAGAGTCTCCTAGGACTGTATCCACCTTTTCCAGCCCACGGGAGCACCTGAAAGCTGAACTAATTTACGCAGGATAAGTCATCAACTGCCGAGCCGAGAAGTTCGTGACAAATCGAATTTACTGTAAGTTCGCTCATCTCTAATAATAACAACGAAGATGTGGCTAAGGCTCCTTTCACACTATATGTTGCTCCATTTTAAAGACCTGTTACAATGTCCCGTTAAGAAAACCCTTAAAAACGCCCATTACAAAATCCCATTCAAGTCTATGGGATTTTTTGATTATCCGTTATCACCCATTATAGCTCGTTATGAATAACGGACGTTATTTGTGACGGGAGAAAAAACATCACATGCACTAATTTTTCTCCCGTCACAAAAAAGTCTGTTATTCATAACTAGCTATAATGGGTGATAACGGATAATCAAAAAATCCCATAGACTTGAATGGGATTTTGTAACGGCCATTTAACGGCTGTTTTTAACCTCTTAAGGATTAAGGACGTATGAGTACGTCCTTGGTCCCGCTCCCGTGATATAACGCGGGGTCCCACGGTGACCCCGCATCATATCACGGCGGGCCCGGCGTCATAGTGAAGCCGGGACCCGCCGCTAATAGCGCACGGCACTGTTCGAGGTGCCGCGCGCTATTAACCCTTTAGCTGCGCGCTCAAAGCTGAGCCACGCGGCTAAAAGTGAAAGTAAAAAGTGCCGGTTAGCTTAGTGGGCTGTTCGGGATAGCCGCGGCATCCCGAACAGCTTACAGGGCAGCTGGAGGGTCCCTACCTGTCTCCTCGCTGTCCGATCGCCGAATGACTGCTCAGTGCCTGAGATCCAGGCATGAGCAGTCAAGCGGCAGAATCATCGATCACTGGTTTCTTATGAGAAACCAGTGATCAATGATAAAGATCAGTGTGTGCAGTGTTATAGGTCCCTATGGGAGCTATAACACTGCAAAAAAAAAAAAAAGTGAATAAAGATCATTTAACCCCTCCCCTATTAAAAGTTTGAATCACCCCCCTTTTCCCATAAAAAAAAAAACTGTGTAAATAAAAATCAACATATATGGTATCGCCGCGTGCGGAAATGTCAGAATTATAAAAATATATCGTTAATTAAACCGCACGGTCAATGGCGTACGCGCAAAAAAAATTCCAAACTCCAAAATAGTGCATTTTTGGTCACTTTTTTATATCATGAAAAAATGAATAAAAAGTCCTATCAATGCAAAAATGGTACCGTTAAAAACTTCAGATCACGGCGCAAAAAATGAGCCCTCATACCGCCCCATAAGCGGAAAAATAAAAAAGTTATAGGGGTCAGAAGATGACAATTTTAAACGTATTAATTTTCTTGCATGTAGTTATGATTTTTTCCAGAAGTACGACAAAATCAAACCTATATAAGTAGGGTATAATTTTAACCGTATGGACCTACAGAATAATGTGTCATTTTTACCGAAAAATTTACTACGTAGAAACGGAAGCCCCCAAAAGTTACAAAACAAGTTTTTTTTTTTCAATTTTGTCTCTCAATGATTTTTTTTTCCGTTTCACCGTAGATTTTTGGGCAAAATGACTGACGTCATTACAAAGTAGAATGGTGGCGCAAAAAATAAGCAATCATATGGATTTTTAGGTGCAAAATTGAAAGTTAGGACTTTTTTAAAGGCAAGGAGCAAAAAACTAAAGTGCAAAAACAGAAAAACCCCCGGTCCTTAAGGGGTTAAGGGTTTTCTTAATGGGACATTGGAACGGGTCTTTAAAACGGAGCAACATATAGTGTGAAAGGAGCCTAAGGTGTAACCCTCAGCTGTTGTTGAACGTTCTGCGAGTATTTCCGGCTTGTGATTGACAGTCCATAATATCCAAGGTGTTATTTATGAGCCTTTGTTGACACATAGTAGTGATACTAAAAATATGTCAGTGGTGCATTGTTTCTGTACAGAGTGACAGGAGAACTCGTACAGGTTTTGTCCTTTGTGGTTTAGAATGGTTATGAATATTTTGTAAGTTTAGTTCTAATATGAGAAAATAATCTAAAGGGATATTAAAGGAATACTTGGGAATTTAATAATGTCAAGTTGGTGGCCATCTTTTTTTTTTTTTTCTTAAATGGTGGGTGGTACTCCGATGGAAAACTATTTTTTTTTATTTTTTCAGATCTGGTTCCAGAAAGTTAAACAGATTAAAAAATTACTTCTATTAAACATTCTTAATCTTTCCAGTACTTATCAGCTGCTGTATACCACAGAGGAAGTGGAGTTGTTCTTTTCTGTCTGTCCACCGTGCTCTCTGCTGACACCTCTGTCTGTATCAGGAACTGTCCAGAGCAGGAGCAAATGCCCATAGCAAACCTATCCAGTAATTAACAAATGTCTTTTAAAGGGTTATTCCAGGAAAAAACTTTTTTATATATATAATCAACTGGCTCCAGAAAGTTAAACAGATTTGTAAATTACTTCTATTAAAAAATCTTAATCCTTTCAGTACTTATGAGCTTCTGAAGTTAAGGTTGTTCTTTTCTGTCTAAGTGCTCTCTGATGACACGTGTCTCGGGAAACGCCCAGTTTAGAAGAGGTTTGCTATGGGGATTTGCTTCTAAACTGGGCGGTTCCCGAGACACGTGTCATCAGAGAGGATTTAGACAGAAAAGAACAACCTTAACTTCAGAAGCTCATAATTACTGAAAGGATTAAGATTTTTTAATAGAAGTAAGTTACAAATCTGTTTAACTTTCTTGAGCCAGTTTTTTCCTGGATAACCCCTTTAACTTTTTGGAGCCAGTTGATAAAAAATAAATAAATATTGTCTTCCACTGGAATACCCCTTTAATTAGAGGGTGACACTTGTGAGAAGACTTAACCAAATATATAGTTTCCTTTTAAATGGCCTCAGTTTGTCTATCAGTGATACCTTACCATTGAAGCTTTGACTTACAGTAGTCTTACCTGCACCATAGGGGTCTAGATCCTTCAGTCTTTGTATCAGTGGGGGGTCCTAAGCTCCCAGGGTTTAATTTCTGTTTGGCTTCTAACTTGTACGGCCGGGTTCACACTCCAGAATCCACAACCCAGAAAATTTTTGTGCAAATATTCTTGAGTGCGGCCCCACGACAGCACGGACATTGCCATCCTGATAGACGGCAATGTCTGCGGTGCGGATTCAGCTAGAACAATGAGCAGGTTCAGTGTTCTGGTGGAATTATTTGATTGGAATTTTCTGGTGGAAAATCTGACCAGAAAATTCTGCAGTGTGAAGGGGTTATTGGAAAACACATTCACCTGCATGTTACGGTCATGCAACCGAATTTCCGACTGGAACTCCTGAGCAGAATTCCTGTCAGAAATTCGTGTGAACCTGGCCTATGGGTGGGTTCACACTACGTTTTCTCCCATACGGGAGCGCATACGGCAGGGGGGAGCTAAAACCTCGCGCTCCCGTATGTCACCGTATGCGCTCCCGTATGTCATTCATTTCAATGAGCCGGCTGGAGTGAAACGTTCGGTCCGGTCGGCTCATTTTTGCGCCTTATGCGCTTTTACAACCGGACCTAAAACCGTGGTTGACCACAGTTTTAGGTCCGGTTGTAAAAGCGCATACGGCGCAAAAATGAGCCGACCGGACCGAACGTTTCACTCCGGCCGGCTCATTGAAATGAATGACATACGGGAGCGCATACGGTCACATACGGGAGCGCGAGGTTTTAGCTCCCCCCCTGCCGTATGCGCTCCCGTATGGGAGAAAACGTAGTGTGAACCCAGCCTATGACATAAAGCGATGTAATTTGCTTTTAGGGCCCACAACAGTGACCCCCCCCCCCCGACCTACGATGGCCCCGACATACAATCATTTCAACATGCGATGGCCTCTGAGGCCATCGCATGTTGAAGGCAGCATCAACATATGATGCTTTTGTATGTCGGGGCCATCGCATAAACGGCTATCCGGCAGTGCAGACTGCTTCAGCTGCCACCTGATAGCCCCGTGTGGTCCCCTGACTATCACTTACCTGTCCTCGGGGCTCCGGCGCGTCCTCTTCGTCATCACGTCACTGCGCACGCCGTCCCGTCATCCAATAGGAGCGGCGTGTGTAGCGACGTGATGGCGGCGACGGAGAGCTAGAATGTCGCAGAGGCCTTGCCGGAGCATCGGGGACACCACAGGGACGCAGCGACAGTGATGGAAGCGACATCCAGGGCAGCGGTGATGTACAACTTCCTATACCAGTAGTCTTCAACCTGCGGACCTCCTGATGTTGCAAAACTGCAACTCCCAGCATGCCCGGACAGCGGTTGGCTGTCCGGGCATGCTGGGTGTTGTAGTTTTGCAACATCTGGAGGTCCGCAGGTTGTAGACCACAGTCCTATACTTTACATTGCACGGATCCCTCAAAATACGATGGTTTCAACAAACGATGGTCCATTTGGAACGGATTACCAGCGTATGTTGAGGGACCACTGTAGTTTACGTTACTCAGAGTTTTTTTTTTTTTTTAAAGTTTACTTTAAGAGCTTTCTATCAGTCTTCTGTGGGACAGTTCAAAGATAAGGGTCATTGAGGGCAGCATTTTCGTTCCCCCCCCCCCCCCTATCATGAATGCGTGTTCTTGTCACTTTCATACTGAATCTGCATAATAACATGAGGTTGTTTTTAGGAAAACTCTACGAACTTAGAGGGAGATTTATCAAAACCTGTGTAGAGGAAAAGTGGTGCAGTTGCCCATAGCAACCAATCAGATCGCTTCTTTCATTTTTGAAGAGGCCTGTGAAAAATGAAAGCAGCGATCTGATTGGTTGCTATGGGCAACAGGGCAACTTTTCCTCTGGACAGGTTTTGATAAATCTCCCTCTTAATGAGTGATCTTTTAACGCGGAACTTCCAGCAGTTGTTGTGTTTGAAGGTTCAGCGAGTATTTCCTGCATGTGATTGACAGTCCATAATATACAAGGTGCTATTTATGAGCATTTGCTTACTCATAGTAGTCCTACTGAAAGTGTCTGTGGTGTATTGTTTGTACAGAGTGATGGTAGAAATCACACATTTTTTTTCTTCTTTTTTTTGTCTTTTCGTGGTTTAGGATGGTTATGAATGTTTTCTGAAAGTTTAGGGGTAGAAGAAATAATAGGAAATTATGTGAAGTCATTAACTCCCCAGTAATAGACTGGCGGACCTTTTTCTTCATTCTTGACATGAATGGATTTCCATAAAAATGCATTACCCTCTGGTTAGGAGGGACTTTTGCAAACAAACACCCCCAAGCTTATTTTGGTCCATGCTTGGATAAACTAACAACATGGCAGGGTTTACTTGGGAAAATGAGCTATATAGTGTGTGTTGTTTGTTGGAGAATGGGAAACAATGTACCGTATATACTCGAGTATAAGCCCACCCGAATATAAGCCGAGGCCCCTAATTTCACCCCAAAAACCCAGGAAAAGTTATTTACTGTACTATAAGCCTAGGGTGGGAAATACATCATACCCCCCCCCCCCATGTCATCATCCAGACCCCCATCATCAACACCCTCATCATCATCATCACTCTGTCATCATCCCCCCCCCCTTCATCATCACCCTATCATCCCCCCCTTAATCATCACCGCCTGTCATCATCCCCCTGTCATCATCCCACACCCCCTTCATCATCATCGCCTGTCATCATCCCCCCCCCCCCCCTACATCACCGCTTGTCAATGTCTGATTTACAGTGGTCTTCAACCTGCGGATCTCCAGATGTTTCAAAACCACAACTCCCAGCATGCCCGGGCATGCTGGGAGTTGTAGTTTTGAAACCTCTGGAGGTCCGCAGGTTGAAGACCACTGCGGCCTTCGTCATCATCCAGACACCCCCCCCCCCCCCTCCCCCTTTAGTTTTGCACTCACCTCCCCTCGGCGGGAAGTTAGGGTGAGCTGGTCCGGGCCATCTGTGCTGTAGGGACCGTCCGGTGGGGAGGGATAGTCGTTCCGGGCTGTCCATCTTCACCGGGGGGCCCTCTTCTTCGAGCCCGGAATAGTGACGTTGCCTTGCCGACGATGCACAGGGACGTTCATGCACAACGTCTGCAAGGCAACGTCACTATTCCGGGCGCGGAGAAGAGGGCCCCCCCCGGTGAAGATTGACAGCCCGTAACGACTATCCCTCCCCACCGGATGGTCCCAGCAGCACAGATGGCCCGGACCAGCTCACCCTTCCTTCCCGCCGAGGTGAGGGAAGTACAAAATTAAAGGCGGGGGGGGGGGGGGGGGGGGGGGGTCTGGATGATGATGATGAAGGCCGCAGTGGTGGGAGTTGCATGCTGGGAGTTGTTGTTGTTTTGAGACATCTGGAGGTCCGCAGGTTGAAGACCACTGAGGGCGGAGAGTTCATTAGAGTATAAGCAGAGGGGGGTGTTTTCAGCACAAATAATCGTGCTGAAAAACTCTGCTTATACTCGAGTATATACGGTACCTTTTTGGATCTATTTTATTGTAGGTTTGTGTACATGTTGCAGTTATCTCGGAGGGAAGCGATTTCTTATTGTATCTTTCCCACGACTGCCTTAGGCACTGACAGCCAGCGTGACCTATTATTAGTGTTGTCTGTTGAAGAGTTAACTGGCTGAGGATTTCTGTTGTAGGGTAATTTAAAGGGTCAGCTGCATTGTTTTACTTTTCCTGTAATGCGTAGAAGACATGGTGGTCACAGCTGACTGTTTCTGATGAACCTTCAATGTTCTATGATGAGAGGGGCCTGGTATCCAGCTCCCTGAACTGAAACGGTGTTATAGGCCATCATGGCAGTTCTTCTCACCATTACCACAATATAGCACGTGTAGTTTGTCAGCACCAAGGAGAGCAGGTTTGGAGTACGGTACTCGATTTGGGTGAAAAATAAGCTTATTTTTTAATACTTGACAATTTGATCGTTCTTAACTCACTCAAAAGAAAGCCTCCACCCTTCATTGATGAACCCTAGGCAGTTCCTGATGGCTCTCAGTAGATGGGATTCCTTCTTGACGCTCATGATTTCATGCTCGGAGAGTTGAGCATTGTCAGATGTTTGCCTCGTGACTGGTGTGAAAGCCCTTAGGCTCTATTTATGTTGCAGGAATTGCATTATGCAATGGGTGAACAGACCCTTAGTCCTGGGCTTCACATCAACGTGTCAGCCGACAGCAAACTGCATCTAAGTCACATGACCAAAATATTTGTGCGACTTTTATGGTCGTGATATGGCTCTTAGAAAAGCAGCAAAATTGCAGAGAAGTTGCGGGCAAGTCGCAGTATGGTGCACATTGTATTAAGGTCAGTGGTGGCAAAGTTGTGTATGAGCTGCAACCAAAAATCCGTTAAAGAAGGATTTTGTTTGACTGTTGCATCGCACTTGCGCTATGTTGCGTGTTGACACTCCATTCATTGACGTTAAGTGTGTGATCACACTGTTAGGCCCCGCAACCAATGTTGCCCAGTATTCATAACCTAATAATTCTTTTGGCAATCTATAATCGTGATTTACCATGATGGGTTGCCAGTGTGTTCAGAGGGTAGGACTGTAGGGGGGAGATTTAGCAAAATCTCTGCAGAGGAAAAGTTGACCAGTTGCCTATAGCAACCAATCAGATCACTTCTTTCATTTTGAAAAGGGCCTGTGAAAAATGAAGTGATCTGATTGGTTGCTATTGGCAACTGATCATTTTTTCCTCTCTAGGTTTTGATAAATCTGCCCATTGTGTACAAGTGTATCACTTGGAGAACAGGATTCAGATTAACCATCAATGCCTTTGTGTCTATTGATGATCATTTCTCATGCTAGTTATTTTTTTTTTCCTGGGCAGTGGGTGGTGGTTTACAGGGCATTGTATGAAAATATGCACTTTTTGCTTGTTTTGGCACATTTAGTGGTGTTTGTACCACACGTGGACAGATAACGATTGACCTTCCCAGATAGTAATTGCAGTGTATCTGTATGAGAGGAGGCAATAGTAGAAAAGCACAAGCTTAGGAATGTGCACCTCTCGAATACCGGTCATAAAGGGTCAGTTTGTAAATATTGGGTCAACTTCTCTTATCCATTTGGAATAGGTATAGTACAGTGGCTTTTAGGGCAACTTGAGATGAGCAAAGTTACAGTAATTCGTCACGAACCTCGCGGCTCGGCGTTTGCGGACATTAGCCTGCATAAATAAGTTCAGCTTTCAGGTGCTCCGGTGGGCTGGAAAAGGTGGATACAGTCCTAGGAGACTCTCCCCTAGGACTGTATCCACCTTTTCCAGCCCACCGGAGCACCTGAAAGCTGAACTAATTTATGCAGAAACTGCCAAGCCGAGAAGTTTGTGACAAATTGAATTACTGTAACTTCGCTCATCTCTACTTACAACCCACTCAGAAAAATGGCTACTGTATTGTGACTGTGGACTCTATCAAGTCTCTATCATATCCCCTCTGTCTCTTCTTTCTTCCAAGCTATACATGTTAAGGTCCTTTAAACTTTCCTGGTAAGTTTTATCCTGCAATCCATGTACTAGT
Organism: Hyla sarda; assembly: GCF_029499605.1. Taxonomy (NCBI): domain Eukaryota; kingdom Metazoa; phylum Chordata; class Amphibia; order Anura; family Hylidae; genus Hyla; species Hyla sarda. The sequence continues at coordinate 109,440,331 of NC_079194.1, read as the reverse complement.
TTTGTATCTTCTCTGAACTCTCTCCAGAGTATCTATATCTTTTTAGAGATGCGGTCTCCAGTACTGCGTACAATACTCCAAGTGAGGCCTCACCAGTGTTGTGTATAGCGGAGTGAGCACTTCCCTCTCTACTGCTTATACCTCTCCCTATACATCCAAGCATTCTGCTAGCGTTTCCTGCTGCTCTATTACATTGTCTTCCTACCTTTTTAAGTCTTCTGAAATAATTACTCCTAAATCTCTTTCCTCAGATACTGAGGTGAGGACTGTGTCAAATATTCTATATTCTGCCCGAGGGTATTTACGCCCCAGGTGCATTATCTTGCACTTATCCACATTACATTTCAGTTGCCAGAGTTCTGACCATTCTTCTAGTTTTCCTAAATTCTTTTCCATTTGGCATATCCCTCCAGGAACATCAACCCTGTTACATATCTTCTCTGGATCAGTAATTACCATAAATCAGTAAGGATCTATTCACACAGGGGAATTTCTGCTTGCGGGATTCCGCCTCAAATTCAAGCCCATAGACTTCTATGGGATTCCGCACTCCCATTCAACCTTCTGAAATTCCGCAAGCGGAATTTCAGAAGGTTGAATGGGAGTGTGGAATCCCATAGAAGTCTATGGGCTTGAATTTGACGTGGAATTCCGCAAGCAGAGATTCCACCGTGTGAATAGACCCTAAGACAGAAAAACCTCTTTATGACGAGACCACAAGAAAACATTTTTGGTCATGCACTAGCCAATTGGGGGATGGCTGCACTGTGACCTCAATGTGTCCCTATGGCAATCTTGATAAGAAAAGCCTGAGATGATGTGTGACTGAATGTCCTCACGTAGCCCCATCTTCACAGTGTAAGCTGTGGCAATAAGGAGGTTCCCAATTTCTGGCTCTGTATGGATTGAAAGTCTTTGTTAACAAGAATGGTCCTATTCACTGATGGAAAGCAGAGATCTCTACAAAGATGGAAGATCTATCTAGGATAATGCAGAGGAACACGGTGACCCTGCTCATGTGTACGTTAATAGAGGAAGCAGCGGCCTGCGCAGCCTCCCTCCAGCTCCGTCTCTGCACACTTGTGAATCTGCTGATGATTTTTACCTTTTATTCAGCGATCTTTAATTTGAGGACTTTTTCTTTTCCGCCTTTTTATATTGGTATTTTCAGGGTTGTCATAATGATTGATGAACAGCATTTAGGCTGTTAAGATGTCAAGACTGAGACGCCTGGATGTTTTATTCAGATGATGTTGCTTGTGGGGTTCTTGGTGTTTTAGTAAAATGATCCGGCTCGTTCAGTGTTTGGCAGATACTGTATTCATGTTAACACTTTGCCTCCCTGTCCAATTGTATTATGTATGAGTATTAATCCAAATACAGAAGAGGTTCTCTAAGATTAGACCTATGTATGTAAAACTATGGTGGCGTGCCAAAAAGGTTATGTACTACTTTGCCACATTTAAAAAAAAATTTTTTTTGATTGCACCTTTTACTGCTAAAACAAAAAAATACACAGCCACAAATATTAAAGGAGTACTGAAGCGGTATTTAACTTATGCCCTTATCTGCAGGACAAGGGGATAAGTGTCTGATCATGGGGGGTTCCGACCACTGGGACCCCCTGAAATCTCACATACCAGGACCTGGCTCTGCGCAGCTAGTGCTCTTGTTGTCAGCATAGAGATGCATGGAGGGTGCGTGTCTGCCGCTGCATTATGCTGCCGCCGTGGCCCTGTACAGGTCAGAGTGGTCACTTATCCCCTGTCCTTTGGATAGGAGAGGAGTTATATGCAGCTGCAGATCTCCTTTTAAGTGTTGTATGCGGTTATGTGTCTCCATTGTTAGACTATAAACAAATCCTGTTTAGTCTGATTCTGCTGTTATTTTGGGTTCCTTGTACACTTGTGTTCAGTAAAGTAACTGCTATGATAAGCCATTACTTTGTTATTAAAGGAGTTATCCAGGATTAGAAAACACTGTTGGTTTCTTCCAAAAAACAGCACCACTCCTGTCCTCTGGGTTGTTAGTGGTATTGCAGCTCAGTTTTTTTTTCAGTTAATGGATCCTAGTTGTAATACCACACACAACCTAAGGACAGTTGTGGTGCTGTTTTTGGAAGAAATTAGCTCTGTTTTTTTTGTTCCTAGATACTACATTAAGGCTCCTGGACCACAGTGCAAAATTTACTCCAGGTCTCCCACCTGCCATGTCCCTATGTTCATAAGTAAATCTCTTACCGTATGTGGTCTTTACAGCCCCTCAGGAATCCAGGTCCAGGTGTGACTGCTACCTCTACACCCCCCCCCCCCCCCAAAGTTATATTCCTGGTCTCGAAGGCCAGACCACCACCGCTGATAAAATCATGTCCTAACCCAGTCTCCAACTGGCAAAACTACAAATCCCAGCATGCCCAGACAGCCAAAAGTAAACTTTTTTTTTTTTCCCCCCAGAAATCCGCCTAAAGCCAGTCTTGTTCCATATTTCTCGTTAGACTTTTGCTTTTATGCTGCTTTTACCCGTTCCAAGCGCGGAGCCAGCTGCACTCAGTTTGGTCGCTTCACACTGTCAGAGGCGCTGGCAGCGAACACTATATGACAAGGGCAAACGAGGTGATGAAAAGATGATGCATTGAGTGAGACTCTCGGAGCATTCTTATAGAAAATCACTTTAATTTCTTCCAGTCGAGGACTCCGCTTGTTAATTGATCTGTGGACACAGCATGTGTCATCTCAATCAAGTTGTTACGGTTCCACTTTTGCTGTATTTCATTATATTTACACGTTCATAGCACTATCTGCTTTGGAATTATCTTGAGGACCCTTCTCGGAACACATTGACGCTGTTGATGTTGGATTCTTTCCTTCTTTATATCCATGTTAGAGCTGATGTTTTTTAGTAAGAGAAAAACATGATTGCTTTTCCCCATCTCTTACTACGATGGTGCTGGACCAAGAGGTAGCGACAGGCAAATTTAAAAGGTTCCTCCTCCATCATCCCATTATCAATGTCATCCTGACGACACTTATGGGGTGCCAGGCAAGTAGGCAGGCATGCTGTCTGTAGCGTTCCCTGCTACAGGCATTATGGTGTGGTCTGACTTTCTGCCTCTGTGCTGCCAGTCAGGAAAGAGAGGATAGGGAGCTGAATGCCCTGTGGGGTTTCTCTGGCTTTCTCAGTCCCTGAGTTCCAGACGATGGTGTCACATGGGGACCTATAGGTGGGGCAGCCTATATGTTGGAAAATATTAAGAAGCCACTAGCACCAGATTCAAGGGGACATTTGCCCTTTGATCTGAAGTCTGGAGGTAAGCTGTTTAAATCATACCTGTCATAGTGCCCAAAAAAAAAGAAAACATATATGTTACTCAGTACCAAATCCTGATCATGTCCAAATAATTATGTCTAGGACCTATATATCCCTAACAAATAGCATTTATATGTTGCTCACTTTCTTTTTGTTCTTGCATTGTGGAGGGGGCATGTCCATCTCTCTCCCTCACTGTGGTTCCTCATCTGCTCTGAGTCTGGGAGCAGTCTGGCAGTCTCCAAATCACTGCACAGTAGTTTTTATGCATACGTTTTCTAGGGATCGACCGATACCGTTTTTTTAGGGCCGATACAGATACCGATAATCTGTGGCCTTTCAGGCCGATAACTTATACCGATATTCCGGTATAAGTTATCGGCTATTTCTCCACCCCCCCAAGAAGCCGCTGCAGATCATTGATTTAAAGCGGGCGCTTTAAATCAGTGAACTGCAGAGGCTTTGGCTGAATCAGAGACTACCGCCGCCACCTGCTTCTCTCCCCCTGCCTGTCTGGGGGTCCTCCCAACCACTGCTGCTGCCCCCCAGCCATCCCTCCCTACCCCACACCGGACACCGCCCCCACCGCCGCTGCCCTCCCCTATCCCCGGTTTTATAGTTACCTGTTCCCGGGGTCCGAAGTCTGCGTTACTTCTGGCTCCTGTCCTGCGCTGTCACTGTGCGCACTGACGGTGACGTCACGTTGAGGACGTCACCGCGCTGCGCAGTGCACAGCGTGACGCAGGACGCAACAGGAGCCAGAAGTAGCGCGGGCCCCAGACCGGCAAGGTAATTGCCGATACCGATAACGTCAAAAATCGTGAATATCGGCCAAACCGATAATCGGTCGATCCCTAACATTTTCTATCTGTTCCTAGTAAAGTTGGATGCTAATCAACAAAGCAGTCACTGTGTGTCATTTAGCTTTCTGAATGTCTGATCAGATTCTATGTCATTCAGGAGTCAGAGAAAGCTTTGGCTGTTCAAACATGCTGGGGGTTGAAGTTTTACAACCGCTTGAGCTGCAGTGTTTATAAAACACTGTGTTAGAGCAGTGTTGCCTTTAGCTGTTGCAAAACTACAACTCCCAGCATGGGAGTTGTAGTTTAGGAACATCTGAAGGCTGTAGTGGTGCAATGGTGATCTCCTATACTGGATACCAACACACTTTACGGCCGGTATCCAGTATACTGCAAAATTCAGAGTAGTCTGTCTGCATAAAGATAGATGACCCCTAGTGGCGGCTATTTTCATTTTTTAGTAAAATTGACTTTTATTTTATGTATATTTAAAAAATTTATCTTATCAGTAGTACTACAGAATATAAAAAAAACTTTTCATAATTACAGTGCCTCTTTAAATATAATCTTCCAGTCCCATTTCTCTCTCTGCAACTGTGGTGGACCCAGGAGAAATTGGGAAAATCTCTGTGTAAACTGAGCCTGTACATCTTTTAATCCATTCTGTGCAGAAGTACTAAAGGGGCTATCTGAATGCATTTATTTAAAAAAAAAACTCCATCCTCCATTTTATCTTTATCATGCCCCTTGACTTAATCCTGGCCCATCTTCATGGATCTCTTCGCCTAGGTGGTCTTATCTTCCTGTTCCTCTTGCGCTGCCTGGAGCCAACAATTTCTGACAGTCAGTGCTGCTCTCTTGTAACTGCTTATTCCTATTGGCTGTAGTTTGGGATAGGCAGGAGACAGGGATGGAAAAGCATGTACCGCACCTGCGTCAACTCGAAGTGCATTGAGTTTGTCAGGCAAGATGACATGGAGCATGTAGTCACACACTGAGGTCGGGCTTGTTGCATTGACTTGGCTGCTATGTCTGGCTTACTAAGAGACACTGTATCTATCCAGGCCACCTAGCCAGTAGTGAAGTCATGTGGTCTCTGTCTTGGGAGGGTGGGGGCTGTGGCAAGAGAGGGACTCACATGGAGATGAAGAGGACAGGAGACAGGGTATTTTTTTGTTTGTTTCCCGACTCTAAAAGGGGGCAAATGACTAAAAACTTTTAATAAATGAAAATTATACTTAGAACAAAAAAGAAAAACACTTTTTTTTCCTGTAACCATATAACCTCTTTAAGAATTTTTCTGTCGTGTACAATCCTTTGCTCTCTTTTTTGTAATGTTAGATTTATAGGTGCCATCTTTATCGCTTTAAAATGCTAGCCAGATAAGTAGGCAATAAGTGTGATTTGCCTGACAAATGCACTGAAAAGTATGCAAAAAAAATACAGATGATGCGGTCCAAGAGACAAAAAGTCCAATCCAATATGGCTGAATTATTGAACTTTTTCTTCCATCTGCCTCCAAATATAGAGGGAAATGATATCCTCATCTGCCTCCTAGGATTCAGACAATGTGGTATAAATTTAGTAGACTCAGATTTGTTGGATTCCAAATATGAAATGTTTATTTTTACTATGCTACAGGGCCTGTTAAGTTAGTGTAGTTCATAATATAGTGTCTGTACCTGTGTGTGACTGTTTTCTCACAGCTCTTCTGTGATTTTCACCCCAATATTTATTTTTAACAGCATACAAAATGACTGTTGTCTCGGATTTTTCCCAGGTTGCAATGCGGCCGAGACCTGACTCACTAGTCAGCTGATGACAGGGAGCCTGTCTGCTTCAATGGATAGAGGGATCGCTTGGTGGGAGAGAGATCAATCTGCAACTAATGCAACAGCTGTAGGCACCCTGATCGAAAACCACAGGTCTTTTGAATGGTTGCAGCTCATTTATGCTTCAATGGGTAGGGTGGCTGACGTGTGGCAGGGAGGAAAATGGAATTATGGGATTTGTAGTCAAAGAAGAAAACTCAAAGGAAATACCAGTTCACAAAAAGCTAGCCACAGTGTTAAGGTAATCTCACAATATAGCCATTTAGCCCCAAGACAAGCACAGATCCTTCCTAAGCATGTCCATTACTGTCTTCCAGGTACGTACTAAAATCACCTTATGGTGGATAACCCCTTTAAAGACATAGAAATTCAAAGGACTGTTCATGAAGTGTTTAGTGGGTTTGAACAGAGAAAAAGAAGTTTGTTTCCAGTAAACATAAATGTACATTCTTAACTATAACAAAAGTAAAAAACACCAGATTAGTGTTTATCAACAAAACAACCAGCTACAGGCTTCCAATTCATGAGAAAACTCTTATAGATAGAATAAGACTGGTCAGTAGTTCGTAGTCTATGTAGGGGTGTAGGTAAAGTGGTTTGTTTTTCTTGGCCACTTGTTGGAGGCTTGAAACACATGCAGAAATTCTTGTGGAAATTCTGCCATGGGAACATAGTCAGAGGGTCTAAGAGGCTTCTCAATAAGGAATGGTTACGTCAATGATTTAATACAAAAGGACTCAGTCTGGTGAATGTTTTATCAGTCTCATACTTCATCAGTTCTTCCAGAAGATGTGCAAACTGCATTAAACAGCCCTGAGACAGTGACACAGTTCAAATGCAGGGCTTCTCTTTAATTGTCCAAACCAAATATGCACCCGTGTTCACACTGACACAAACACAAAACCTGCTTGTCTAAGCACTAGCTGCACATGTTAACTTGCCCTCACTATACACGTGTACTTACTACTGGCCACCTGACAAAACAAACTTTAAATGTGTTACCTTACACAAATGGCAATTGTCCCAGTGGCGTCTAGCAGACCTCAGGACCTTCAGTTAGTCCCTCTGTGCAGTCTCTTATGAGCTGTCTTCAGCACTTGTGTTGATCTGTGCTCCTGTGAGTACCCAGCATAGACCAGGAAGGGATGAAGGGATGAAAGGCCAGCATGGAACTGCAGCTTTGAGAAGAGGAGGGTCACTGGCCGCATACTGGAGCCCGGGGGGGAGCAAAGGGGTGTGTGTGTGTATGTGTGTGTGTGTGTGTATATATATATATATATATATATATATATATATAATATATATATAATGCTATTTTTATTACCAAGTGTGTGGACACCCTTAATTAATAGTTCAAGTATTAGCTTTTAGTGCAGACATGATGAGAGATTGGTTAAACATCCATGGTTAATAATAAAAATTAAATTTTATTTTATTTTTTTAAAGAATGGATAGGTTGAGACTGAGGCTTAGAGTGGTATTACAATTGCACAATGCTGCCCAGTGCACAGAAAAGTGTTGTTACTGGAGTTATCCTCCCCTAGACATCTCATCCCCTATCAAAGGATAGGAGATAAGATGTCTAATCGCGGGGGTCCCACTGCTGTGGACCCCTGTGATCTCTCCTGCAGCCCCCCGAGTCATCAGCTCTATGGAGCGAAGTAGTGCTCTGTGGCGGCTGACTCAAGATACAGGGACCGGCGGTTTGGGACATCATGGCTCTGCTCCTCGTGACGTCACACCCTGCCCCCTTAATGCAAGTCTATGGGAGAGGGGGTGACGGTGATTCAGGGTGCTGCAGGAGAGATTGCGGGGTCCCTAGCAGCGGTAACCCCGTGATCAGACATCTTATCTCCTATCCTTGGATAGGGGATAAGATGTCAAGGGGCACAGTACCTCTTTAACCAGTCTAAAAGATGCAATGAGCTGGCAGATGAGCGTTGGCTTGTTAGGCGATTGCTTGGCCTATTACTCTGGGCGCCATCGGCCCTGTGTAATAGGCCCTTCAGAATCTGTTTCCATGTGGTAGTCTGTTTCCACAGCAGCAGGAGTACACCTCAAGGAGAAATGGGAAATGTTCTATGTTTGTTTGTCCTTTGAAGTGCAGCTGGGAGGCAAGTGAAAGTGAGAAGTGGATCGTTTTTTAAATTAATTTAATTGAACTTTATGATTCAACTTGATTTGCCTAACGACCGCTACCTCTTAAGGTCCCCCCCCTCTCTCTCCCCCATCCATCAGCATACCCCTTTAAATTAGATCATACATTCCTCCCCAGACTTGATGTGGAAAAAAGTGTTATAGTATCTGACTTTTAATAGTGTTTACCTGCAATTTCAGGATGCAAGGAAAAGTTTGAATCAATAGCTCGATTGATTAAAGTGGCTATATGTGAGACCTATAAATCCATGAAGAAAGAATGTCATAGAAGTCTGTAAGCTCTCTATAAGAGAAATGTCCACATAATGACCAGAAAACTCATGTCTGGACTAGGGTGGATACGTTAACGTATACTTTTTGTTTTCTCCTTTTCAAATGTATGTAAAATGCATATGATAGGCCTGGTTCACCCAGCCGAATATGTGCGCAATGTCAGCTTGGAAAACATGGGTGGGTGATTCGGCAGGCGCTAGTACCGCTCTCATAGACTGCAATGCATTTCCGAGTGGAAACCACAGAAACAATAGACAAGTCTTCCATGGAAACATATGCCATGGAAATTCTGTTGTGTGCCCAGTGCAGCAGAATCCCACTAAAATTATTGGGACTCTGTTGCAGCGGAATATTCCTGTGGTATTCTGCGCGGACATTCCACCGTCTGAACATAGCCTTAAACTGAAACAAAAAGGCAATGTGAACTCTCCCTTAACCAAATGTTTACTGCTGTAACCAAGTCAAGCCCTCGCACTTTTGTTAAATAGAATTTTTGGCAGGAAGGTACTTTGACCTGTTGTCCGAATGGGACTGGGACCAGAAATCTATCCTAGATAGATTTTGGCAATTTGTCTTAAGAGTTGCAGCCACTTGTGGGACACAATGCAAACCTATTTATTTACATTAGCTTTGATGTAGCATGGTTCAGGGAGCATGACATGACAATCTTTGGCTTCGCAACGCGTGTTGTGGCCAAAGTCAAATTTTAACTGAATATCCCAACCTGGTGAGCGGAGGATCATTTGTGTCCTATTCACGTCAAAGTCAACAAGCTGCAATACCAAAGGCAACCCATGCAGATGGGTTCAGAGCTGTGAAAGCTACTAGTTTTTTCTTTAACCCCTCAGGGTGAAAAAGTAATGTCTAATGATATGCGCTTTATTAACCTCTATACCTTGAGTTTCATAGCTGCAGTGTGCCTAATGCTGGGTTCTTTCTAAGGCTAGGTTTCCACTTAGCTTTTTTTTTACACTTAATAAAAGGCCAGAAAAACTGCCACAGGTTTTTCTTACATTTTGGCAGTTTTTCTGGCGTTTTTGCCTTTGAGTGGAAATTGCATTTTGGCCCCTTTTTTCTAAATTTGTTGGGTACCAAAAAAAAAAAAAAAAAAATGCAGTAGGGATGGGAAAAAATGTGTTTAAAGGAGAACTACGGGATTTAACATTTTATCCCCTATCATAAGGATAGGGGATAAGTTTCAGTTCGCGGGGGTCCGACCGCTGGGGCCCCCCCACGATCTTCCGTACGGGGCCGCGGCTCTCTGCATAGACACGCGCCCTCCATTTACTGCTATGGGAGAGCCGAAGAGCTGCCTTCGGCAATTTCCGTCTCTCCCATAGCAGTGTATGGAGGGGGCGTGTCGGTCGCTGCTTCGTGCGGTGGTCAACACGCCCTCTCTAACCAGAGAGCCGGTGCCCCGTACGGGAGATCGCGGGGGGCCCCAGCGGTCGGACCCCCCGCAATCTGAAACTTACCCCCTATCCTTAGTTCATTTTTATAATGAACTTTTAATACATTTTTAAGAAAGTGTGTATGTGTGTTTCTCTATTTTTTTTTTTTTTTTAACACATTTTAGGTAGTACTACTACTCCCAGCATAGAACAGACTGTTCCATGGTGGGAGTAGTAGTGCCTGTACTAATAGAAAGATCGCCCCTGGTGTCACTCCTGACACCCTATGCGATCGTCATATCTTTACAGAGATGCGGAGCGGCTCTATAGAGTGCTCTCATCTCTGCACTATACGCCGGCCAAAGGATAGGGGATAAGATGTCAGATCGCCACGGTCCCGCTGCTGGGGAGCCCCGGGAACCCAGCCTAACTTTTGGGAAACCTCAGATCTGGCACGCATACTTTACACAAGGCAGACGCCGGCTTGCCGATTCCATCTGCCGTATTCGCGCACTGCCATAGGTGCCGGCCAGCGCGCGCGCAACAAGAACCACGCACCGCAGCACAACAAGAACCACACACCGCAGCCAACACCACAAACCTAGCGAGATAACCCCGTTTCCTTTCATCCTGGTCTGCATACTGAGAGGGCTCGCAGAATTCCGCTAGCTGACGCTCATTGCAAGAATCAGGGAGGACTCGCACTTACGTCCAAGGGTGAGCGGTACTGTGTTCGAGTGTCTGCTACAGGACTATCTCTTATCTTATTTTGCGCAACATTGAAGAACATTAACAACCGCTGCGATTTTTGCATATATACCGCATGACTATTTTATTAATTGCATTGCTCTGCATTTTTCACAGTTCTAATCCCCCCCCCCCCCCCTTCTAATTGGAACATTGCTATTAGTAATGTTTTTACTGCAGTGGAGTGGTGGCATTTTTCAGCATTTTAGGTTTTATAACCATCCACAAGGGCCATTTGGTTGGACTGTGTATATGCATTTGATTGTTTCTTTTATTCAATATAGTAAATAAATTTATTTTTAACTCCTCTTCACCCATATATCTTTTAGACCTTGAGCTCCAAATTCTTCTCTCTTTTTCTATTCTTATAACGTTTAGGAAGATCATGTTGGTTCCTAGATTTTAGTCACTGGTTTCTCAAATGAAATTTATCTAGCCCCAGGCAAGAGCAGCGTAGGCCCTAAATCCCCAATGTCCTCTTCACACATCGACACATCACTCTCCCTTTCTTGACTTGCTCTACTTATCGGGAAGCTTCTATACCTTGTGATATTTTCCCCTGCCTGAGGGCCTACATGCCTCATGAAGCCTAAATTCCCTGCAAAAGCAGATGTAGGAAAAGGCTTGAAGGCAACATGACTATAACTTGACTTTTTTTTTGTTATTATGATGACTAAGCTAATACATGTCATGAATTGTATTGTCTTAAGTGTATATTCTGTAATTTAATGGTAATGTCTTAATGTCTCCAAAACCAAAGTCTCCAATTCTTGTAGGTTATGTGGAATATTGTTGGTTCAGTCTGGAACTGTGTTTGGAATGAGTAATTTACCTTGGTTTTGTTTGTTTTTTTAGCACCTGAAGTGTGTAGCTCTGGTGCTGTTTTGGTTGGCGTCTATAGAGCATGCCTGTCTAATTAGAGTTTTATTGCTTGCACTTTCGAGCAGCTTTGTGGCTACTAACATGCAGGCCCAATGATTTCCACCCATGGGCACTCATGCAGTCAACCAGATTCTAGTTTTTCCAATGCAGGTTTAAAATGAGAGGTTATCTAAGTGGTTACTTTCTGCAACACTTCTGTATCAGGACTATTGTATTACTTGTCCGCAGGTCATGATGATTTCTCTAACATAAGGAGCCCTCTAATAAAACCTAGAACTGTGCATGTGTCCATCATGACTTCTCAGCAGCAAATGAGGTCAGAACATAAAGCCGTGGTCTCAGCTGTGACTTGAGACGCCCTCCCACTGACTGCTAGGATGAAGGGGCAGAAGCTTTTGGCTGCATGCTCTGTGCCCCTACATCTCCGCTCTGTGCCACTAACGCATCCGGTATATGGAATTACAATGGGTCTTTCGCCAATCCTGTATACTGATTGATTTAGCTGTATAGAGCTGAGGTGAAGGGGCACAGTGTGTGCAGCTGTGATCTTTTGACTCTTCATATTTGGGATCCTAAATTTTACCCCTTAAGGTCCTCTTTCACTTTAGTCAAAAGTTGGCTCTTCCACTTACTACTTGTACTCCACTTTCCTATAAAACAGAAGGCCTGAATTTTATCTACATCCTTCTCCAGATATGAGGACAGTCTGGATTGTGGGTAAAGACATGTAAATTGGTCCTCTTAGGGTTCGGAGGTCAACAAAGCCTAGAACAATAGGCTTCCTATTCACTATAACTTGTGATGATAATCCCTAAAGCGCACTTCACAAAAACCATGTTTTCCATACATTAAACTGATAGGGATTATCAAGACCTTGCTTTGTTATATAAGACATTTAAACTGGTTCTCATAAATGAAGATTTATGGTTTTCTGGCTTGGTGGGCAATATCTCCCCTGAGGTTCTTGACCTTCCAGGTCAGGTTAAAAGGTCAGGAGAAAATGTTAGATAAGATCAAGGAAATGGCAAATGGATAAGGAGAGAATGTAACAGGGAAGATAAAAGCAATGGTATAACATCCTTCTTTTACAGTCTAGACCTCTATACTACAGATAGTGGAATATTAGATCTTATATTTCTACACCTCCATTTGAATAGTTCTGTATTAAGTCCCTAGGAAAGTATAACTCCTGATCTTAAACATTCATCCCATGATCTTTGTGATTGATCGATCATTCTCTTGTCTTGCTTCAATATTGAGGATTGTGGGGATGAAAACAATCAGGACCTATACATCCGTCCTCATGGTTAGCACTGATACTTTGCAGTACTTTCCAGGGTTTGAATTTGAACAGGATATCTGCATGGAATTTTTTTATGGTTTCCCCTTTTTTAACTGGGACTCTGGTTTCACTGATTTGCTTCCACACCCCAAAAACATCTAGATGGATAAATCGAAATCTATTAAATTAAATTGGACTTGGTGAACCCCAGGGAGGCAGCAACTAATGTAAATTGTGACAGGGCAGTGTAGCCTGTATGTGGTGAAAGCTGTGCAGTATACATGAGGTTATATCCTGCTTATAGTTAGTCCTCTCTGGGGAAAAATGTATTTCCCAATGATTTGGCTATGCTCTCATAACTATGGGGCACCGGCTCCTAATGATAAACAGGCGGCCCATGGCCAATGGCTGTCTCCAATTTTTTTTTTTTTTATCTAATATTTGGGGATATCTGCTTTTTACGGATAAAGATAAAATAATAAACTAGCAGTAGATTATGCCATTATGCCAAATCTTGTTGTTTATGACTCTTTCACCAATGTGTCCCTAGATAGCATATAACCGTTACACTCATTGCCAGACACTGTAGATCATCCTTGTACGTGTGCCTGTAATTGTACTTTGAGCACATCCCTTGCCAGAGACTTATTGATCCAAGAAGAGATTGATTAAAAAAGTTTAATTAGTCTAGACCGTCCTGAATTTTTTTTTTTTTTTGGGCTCTTTATAGGTCTTGTCTGAAACTTTCTCACTTACCCTATTAGGACATGTTCAGCTTGTAAAGGAATGTCTCTAATATTAGAGTAGATATCGTGCATTACTATAGGACCCTGTTAGACCACTTCAAGAGCTACATTGTTTTTTCGAGATTTAAATAGAAAAAATTAAATCCAAAAATATTGACACCAGAAGAAAATTGTCTGCCTGCCTCCTATGGGTTATTTTAATCTGATTCACAATGAAGAGGTACGGTAGAATAACAATTCTGTTATGGAGGTAATTTTCTAGCACACAGTAAAATTTAAGCGATTCCTCCTGTAAAAATTGATTGGTACAGTGGATTAAATAGTAAATTTAGGGTGATTCTTTACTGTAAAAGCAGTGAGACTATAGAAGAGCCATGTGATGTTGTGAAGGCTGACAAGTTCAAGGGGAGCCTGGATGTTTCCCTGGAAAAATAGTGTTAAAAGTTATGAATACTAGATGGTATTGTGTTAGATGGTATGGAGCAATTGGCATCTGCCCCCCCCCCTCCCCTTTGTCTGCATCCTTACAATAGTGTTATATGCTGAATCTCGTCTTTATTCCATCCTCATGAACTATGTAAATATCTCGAGTCATGTTGCAGCAGGAGTGGCCAAAACCACACCAGTCTCCATTGCTGCACCCATTGAATGGCAGTTGTTTTCAGTAATTTGATGCCCGCTGGACCCCCCTTTGTTAGCCCCCCAAAAAAAAAATGCTAAAAATGGCATTTCAAGAAAACTTTGGCTGCCCATCTGTTATTTGCTAGCCATTTATTAAACTGGCCTCATGGGATACTACTTTTCTCTTGTAGTGGCCTCTGTTGGGAAATTTGACGGATAATGGCCTGGTATCTCATGAGGAGTGATCATCTAACAGTGGTGGATCTGTGGTTAGTCTTGTGTCTAAGAGGTGAAAAGGTGGTAGAGGCCCCTGATGTGGTGATTTTGTTGGAGGTCATGACATAGTGGCCATGATTTTAAAGTGATCCAGGTTTGGGAAAACAGAGATGCTTTCTTCTAAAAATAGCACCATCCCTGTCCTCAGTTTTGCTGCATAGAGAGACAGAAAATGTCATGTGTATTTTGAGTACACTCCTGCAACAGGTTTAAAGGGGTTATCCACCATAAGGTGATTTTATGGCTATGTTGTGAGATTACCATAACACTGTGGCTAGCTTTTTGTGAACTGGTATTTCTTTTTTGAGTTTTCTTCTGACTACAAATCCCATAATTCTATTTTCCTCCCTCCCACACATCATCCACCCCACCCATTAAAACATAAATGAGCTTCACCCATTCAAAAGACCTGTGTTTTTCAATCAGGGTGCCTACAGCTGTTGCATTAGTTGCAGATTGTTCTCTCTCCCACCAAGCGATTGCGCCACCCATTGACGCAGACAGGCTCCCTGTCATCAGCTAACTAGTGAGTCAAGTCTCGGCTGCATTTCAATCTGGGAAAAATCTGAGACAACAGTCATTTTGTATGCTGGTAAAAATAAATATTGGAGTGAAAATCACATAAGAATTATGAAAAAACTGTCACACACAGGTACAGACACTATATTATGAACTATATTAACTTTACAGCCCCTGTAGCATAGTCAAATAAAAAAAATTCCTGGAATACCCTTTTATTCTCTCAATATAAATGTATACTACACTCTGGCTGTATGCTCCAAGAGCGTGCACTGCATGACATAACTACCGTGTCCCATAGACTTGCGTTGAGGGGGCGGGGTGTGACGTCACGCGGGGGTGGAGTCATGACGTCACGATACTCCGGCCAAACTCGGAGCCTCCAGCGCTGTGGAGAGCTCGCAAAGGTGGGTGCTGAATGACAGATTGCAAGACCCCCACGATCAGACATCTTATTCCCTATGCTTTGGAATAGGGATAAGATGTATTAGGGCCAGAGTACCCCTTTAAATTGCACTGGCCTGACACCTCTGGTCCAACAGGAATTTGATGACACATGTTGATTCAATGGACCGTATTTTTTGCCCTATAGGACGCACCGGCGTATAAGACGCACCCAATTAATAGGTGCAAAATCTAAAAAAAATAAAGATTTTGAACCCAATAGTGGTCTTCAACCTGCGGACCTCCAGATGTTGCAAAACTACAACTCCAATCATGCTGGGAGTTGTAGTTTTGCAACATCTGGAGGTCCGCAGATTGAAGACCACTGCATAGGAGGTAATACTCACGTGTCCCCGCCGTTCTGGAGCCGTCACCGCTGCCCTGGATGTCGCTCCATCGCTGTCACCGTGTCCCTGTCGCTCTGGAACGTCTCTGCTGCCGGCCGGGTATCCTCGCTCTCCGTCGCCGCCATGACGTCGTTATGCACGCCGACGCACGTACGCGACGACGTGATGATGAGGAAGGAGAGCGCCGGCCATACAGGGGATCCCTGAACGGAGAAGACACCGAGGAGGCAGGTAAGGTCCCCCCCGGTGTCCTGTAAGCACTAACCCGGCTATTCAGTTGGGCTGTTCAGGACCGCCGCTGTGAAATCGCGGCGGTCCCGAACAGCCCGACTAAACAGCCGGGTTAGTGTCACTTTCCCTTCAGACGCGGCGGTCAGCTTTGATCGCCGCGTCTGAAGGGTTAATACAGGGCATTACTGCGATCGGTGATGTCCTGTATTAGCCGCGGGTCCTGGCCGTTGATGGCCGCAGGGACCGCCGCGATAGGGGTGTATTCGCCGTATAAGACGCACCGACTTTTCCCCCCCAGTTTTGGGGAAGAAAAAGTGCGTCTTATACTGCGAAAAATACGGTTATATCGAACGAAGAGTTGTCCAACACTCTCAATAAGTTACAGAAAGAGCAAAGTGCTTGGCTGCCTCACCATTCAGTTCTGTGAAGACTGTGGTGGATGAATATTGATAAATGAGGGTCACTGAACCACTATTTTCCTAATGCATTGAAATCACAAGGTTGTCGTAAATGTTGAAGATTAGCATACATCTCTAGTGAGTACGGTTCTTTTTATGGGCCAATTCATGCTACGTAATTTCTTAGCAGAATTCTGCTTAAAATTTCTGGTTCAGCAGCCGGTTTTGTATCTTGTTCTATCCTTTTATTTTATTTTATTTTATTTTTTTTACAAAGGATTCTGTGCCCTTTATTTATAAAAAAAAAAAAAAAAAGTATACAGTTTTAATAACATTGTAGTCAATGCAACCGTATGAGCACACGATTGCATACAGTTTTTGAGGTATACGTTTTCCCAAAAAAATATAATAATAAATCAAAACAATATGGCAAAATCGTGACGTGAATGTAGCCTCTGTTGGATTCTGCTAGCACGATGGAGTTTCTGCAGTAATGTTCTGCTGCAGAAATTCCAGATCCCAGATGCCTACAAAAAAAGATGTTTACTCTTTTGACAAAATACGGACGGCGCTTTTCGGAGTGGTCATAGTGCCGGCTTGTTCTACTGTTGCCTGTGCCTATGTTGTGTAAATGGACCCCTAGTGTCCACTGGTCTAGATCTATTGTGAAAGAAAGTGGTTTGGATGATTACCGTATTTAAAGGAGTTTTCCCAGTTTGTGCAAATAGGGTTTATGATTGCATTTTTAAAGTATTTTAGTTTTTGTACTTTGTATATCTGTTGTTCTTGGTTTGTAATATCTCTGCTTGTAGTCCTTGAATAGCAGACTTCATTGCTTACTCCTTTTATTGGCCTTATTTATGGCTTATGTGTGGTTTTGCAGTATGGGTGCAGTTTTGTGCTGTGCTACTACCACAACATGGGTGCTTAAAAAGGGGTACTCCACTGGAAAACACTTTCTTTTAAATCAACTGGTGCCAGAAAGTTAAACAGATTTGTAAATTATTTCCATTAAAAAATCCCAATCCTTCCAGTACTTTTCAGCTGTTGTATAAAAAGTTCTTAGAGCTGAGCGGAGGAGCGGACGCACGTCTGCACGTGGAGATGCATGCGGCGCTCTGCCGTATGTATGGTGCGGGCTCCGGACTCGTGCTCGCTCCATACTCTGCAGCCCCCAGCTGTTCTCAGTAGCCGGGGGCCGCCGCTAATAGCCAGCATTCGGCGATCGCCGCGGCTGGCTATTAACCCTTTAGATCGCCGCTGTCAAAGCTGACAGCGGCGTCTTAAGGGATCTGTGAATGCTCCCTGGTGGGCTAGTGGGGTGGATCACCCCCCCTGCAGCGCGATCGCGGGTGGGCGATCCAGTGTGGAGGTAGCGGATGGCTTACCGCTGCTTCCCTGCTCTCTGTGGCTTTGTCATTGATAGAGACTGGCTGGACCAGGCTCTGTCAATGGATCGCAGATCAATGGAGTTCAATAGAACTCTATTCATCTGTCTGAGGAATCTAATGATATCTAAAAGACTAATAAAGTGAAAAAAAAAAAGAAAAAAAAAGTTTTAATAAAAGTGTAAAAGACATTGTTTTTTAGACAGAATCGGGATATATCGCGATGTATCCTCACCTAGACGGTATCGCAATATACCGTGATATATCGAATCGCCACACTGGTATCGCGATTTGAATATTATCACCAAATTCTTGGCGATTCACACCCCTGATATATAGTATGTTTGACTAACTAACTTTCTAGGCAGTATCCACATTGTCACATGCTCTATAGATGTGAACAAGGAGTTAACAGACTGTCAAGACATCTCTCTCGCTCTCCATCTCTGGAGGACTGAGACACACAGCATATTATTAGTCTGTAAAGTGCCTCTTACTATGTAATGTTTCCAGAGGCCCCAGACGTTCTCATCTACAATAGCTGATAATTCCATTTGGCTCATGTCGCGTACTACTAAGAGTCAATCTCTCCGCTCTCATACTATTACATTAGTGGCGCGATCTGTTCAATTAGCGGCCAAATCTTTAGATCAGCCAAATTCCAATATCCTTCAGTTTCCTCTCGTCGTCCACGCACCAGCATGGCGATTGTGGTGGCTCCATACCCTTTAAGTGCTAGGAAGAGATCATTTAGAGAGTACTTTGAGAAGTCAGTGTAATTATTTGTGGTGAGTTTCCCCACTGGGCTTAGTTACAATAATTCTAAGCGTGAAGCCGAACCATGAAATGAAATTCGCTTTGATTTTAATAGAACGAGGGCGCGTAAAGAATTAGGCTGAAACGCTAAAGAAATAAAAACATTATAGATTCTCCTCTTACACCCCCCCCCCCCCCCCTTCCCCTCCTTCCTCTCTTCTATGTAAATTGAATGTCTGTGTTGTCAGATCAGTGATGGAGTGCGGAATAGGTGAAGAGGGGTTTAGTCTTCTACAGCAGTTAGTGGGCACGTTATTACTGTGATGTGGCCAACACTCCGCTTAGCTGACACGTTTGAGGTTTATGTCAGTGCTTACATTTCATGAACCCAAGGAAATGGAAGGGCACGATCATTACTGTACTTCTGAAATGTGTGTGTAAATACACTAATACATTGTACCATGGGAGTTAAATAAGAGTAAGTCTAGAACATTTTACTTGGAATTTGGATAAAAATATGGCAAACCCTCTGTAAGAAGTGAGAGATCTGTTTAGGTTCTAGAGACTTTTTTTATGCTTGGGGAGGAAGCCTCATTCCTAGTGGCACTATCATATGCTGTAATGTGTGACAGAAAAAATACAGTAGATACACAGGATCTGGAGATCTAATATGTATGAGGTCTAGGAACAGGAACGGAAAAAAGACCTATGGATTCCAGGCGCTGCCAACTTGGTTTCCAGTGGGGATAAAGGCCAAAGATACTACAGGTTTAGATGAACACTGTAGTCTTTATTTCATATAAAAACAAAAAACGGTGACTCGTTTAGAGGGGATACCTCTCTTCCTCAGATCAGGCAAGTGCCTGATCTGAGGAAGAGGGGTATCCCCTCGAAACGCGTCATCACTGTTTTTTTTTTCTTTTTCTTTTTATATGAAATAAAGACTACTGTGTTCATCTAAACCTGTAGTATCTTTGGCCTTTACCCCCACTGGAAACAAAGTTGGCAGCGCCTGGAATCCATAGGTCTTTTTTCCGTTCCTGTTCCTAGACGTCTTCTCCAGGACAAGGGTCCTCTTGCTTCCTGCGACCTCCGGCACAGCAGCCACTTGGACACCAGTGAGTACCCCATTGTGGGGCGATATGCGCATTCTTCTATTTTTTCTGGTGAGCACCCATCCATTAGAGCGGTGGGTCATCCACCTTATTATATCTCCCATACAACCAAGGGTAATACATGAGGCGCCGTTCCTTCAGTCTTTTTTTCTTTTCTTTGTGTCTCTAATGTGTATGAGGACAGCTTCAATTACTTTCAGGATCTTCCGTAGAGGAGAATGAAGTTCAGGTATGTTGGGTTTTAATTTACCATATCCTACTATGTGTTCAACTGGGAGATAAGTGGCACAATAGATGTGGGGAAGGTGCTTATCCCTTATGATCTGTTAGCAGGAAAATGGTTAATCATAAGCCCATGACTAGATAGGACTTATTGTTGGGATATTGGGAATACCTTATATATTGAAATAGTTCTCTCCATCAGTGAGAAGGCTTAAGTGCTCAAGGGGTATTCCTTAGCAAGCCAAGTATCAGGCTTAGCCAACCCTTCTATTCAACACTTCCGTTCCCACTGTGAATCAAAGGCAGAGTAGGTATATGTAAGTAGGTATAGAGGCAGAGAATAAGAAGAGATGAGCTGCTAACCCTGGTGTTTTGCCATGCTGGAGAGCTTCCCCTGGGTATTTTAACTTAATTTACATATTCCAAAAAAGAAAAATGCCTGAATCCTGATGACTAGCTCTATCTAGCCTTGTGCCTATTTACACCCCTCTTATTCTGCGGACAGGTGTCAGTTTAAAGGGGTACTCCACTGGCCAGTGTTCAGAAGTAAATGTTCGGAAAGCTGTTTTTGCGCTGTGGGGTCGCCCTTCGTGACATCATGGCTAAGTCCCCTCAATACAAGTCTATGGGAGGGGGCGTGACGGCAGTCACGACCCCTCCCATAGACTTGCATTGAGGGGGCATGGCAATGATGTCACGAGGGGCGTGGCCGACCCCGCTGCATGAAAACAGCGCTTGGAACACTTGCTTCCGAACGCTGGCCAGTGGAGTACCCCTTTAAGCTGGCCGTACACATCAGAGAAATTTGGTCCAAGACTGCTAATACCAGCAAGTCCAAACAACATTCTGCAGTGTATAGAAGTCTTCCAACTCTTGCCAAATGGCAGATATCCTAGGATATAATAATCAGGCAGTTGGGTTTCAATTGCCTGATCCTTATGTACTAGGGAAGACAGGCTGCCACCAGAGAAGTCTAGCAAAGTGTTAGAGGTGTATATTATTTGTATTGCTTGCAGTGGGCACGTAGTTCTTGCCAGCAGGATTACAGAGTCTTGTATGCGGCAGTATTGGTTTCCACGTTGGGGTCACTCTGTTCCAGTTTGTAACATTTTATGAAGTTGTTAGATGAATCTGTTGCTGGTAATGTTCATGCCTCTCCACCTTGTCTATCACTAGAAACAAGTAGTGGGTTGTAATAGCTTATTGCGGTGACAGCTGTCATTGTGAGACGCAGTTTCATTGATGCTATTTCACTAAATAGCAGTCTCGTTTCCTCCTGTTGTTTAAAGGTTTAACATCTTGTTGTCTGTGTTGCCAAAACAGCTGTGCCACTAAGGAATAAACACTGCTTAAGTCATTGGTTGATCCACGTAGACCCATATGACACAACTTCTTGAACTAGATCAATGCAATAACCATGGTCTTATGTGTGAGCTGCACACAGCTGCTGCTGACATCACGCCCCCTTCCATAGACTTGCATTGAGGGGGCGGGGCGTAACGTCACATGGGGGCAGAGTTGTGATGTCACACGGGGGCGGAGTTGTGACATCACGATACTCCGGCCCCCGTAGTTGTGAGGCCTCAGACTCGGAGCCTCCAGCAGCTGCTTGCAGCTCACACAGGTGTGTGCTGCATGAGCGATTGCGGAGGTCCCCAGCGTGGGATCCCCGCTATCACACATCTTTTACCCTATCTTTTCGATAGGGCCTAAGATGTCTTAAGACCGGAGTGCCTCTTTAAGAGTGCAATCCTTTTGAATTGTCTTTTGGGGGAACTGAAAACCGCTTCCACAGTCCCTACAGATGACACCGAATAGTAAAAGGCCTGTCAGTCAGTCAAAAGACATGCACACTGTGCCCTCTACAGATCCTCAAACCAAACAATTCCCATGCCCTTTGTTACAGGTTGGCATTAGTTGATCCATAGCATCAATGACGTTCACGATGGAGGATGAGCTGGTACCAAGCTTATTTTAAGAACACCATTACTTTGTATCCTTCTTGGTCTTATTGCTTGTGATATGCAGATGAGTCGCGCTGGCCTTATCCAGTTTATTTTTAGATAATATATTGACGTTTTGGACACTAGCACAGAACTCTATGTACTCTGCTATTCTTGTAAAACACTCTGCACCCACTAGATCTAAACAAAGTGAATCATCCAGCAAAGTTTACATTTTTTTAGCATTACTTAGTAAAACTTTCAGTTCAAGACTAAGTTTGCGTAAAGGATAGTGTAGTGATGACATTTATGACTTGTCTTGTCTGCCGGGTTTATAGAGCTGCAAGTAGAGGTTCTGCTTTTATTTTTGTTATTGGTCCATCTGTCTAAAACTGAGATGACATTGTGGATAGCAATGAAATCTTTATTGGCTAACTGAGCAGATGTAGATTGCAAGCTTTTAAAGGGGTTCTCTGCCCCTAGACATTTTATTCCCTATTCCAAGGGGAGGGGATCAGATGTCTAATATGTCCCGCTGCTGGACCCCCGCGATCTTGGCTGCGGCACCCCAGACATTCGGTGCACGGAGCGAACTTCACTCCATGCCAGGTGACTGGCAATGGGGGGCGGAGGCTCGTGATGTCACGGCAATGCCCCCCTCAATGCAAGCCCCCTCCCATAGACTTGCATTGAGGGTGCGTGGCCATGACATCACAAGCCTATGGCGCTGCAACTGCACTCTAAACGAACGCCGGGTGCAGCAGTGAGATCGTGGGGGTCCCGCCGTTGGGGATAGGGGATAAGAAGTCTAGGGGCGGAGTACCCCTTTAAGACCTCTCGGGTCCCTTCACCGGGTGTGTTATACAAAATGAAAGTAAAAGCATCTCTCTTACATACATTTACAACAAACCTAGTTTCTAATGAGTATCGGATAAGATGAACCCAGTGTAGGACATAGAGGTGGTATAATGGGATGTACGTAGCAGTCAACTCTGGAGGTGTCGAAAGGTGTTCAAACTTCAAATGGGGTCAGGCTGTGTGCAAGTCAGGTTTTCTCTATCTCTGACCAGCACAACAATTGAATGTGAACATTAGTTTGATCTTTCATGTGTTTTCTCTGAGTGGGAAACAGTCCCATTAATACAGTGAATCTGATGCCCCTGACCCTGTGTCCAATCTGGCAAAAATGTTCTCCCACTGGTGTCGGTCCTCCTTATTTTTTATATACGTGTGCGACCCTTTTGTGTGGTGGCTGGCCAGTTTAGAGAGCAGTTGGGCATTTTACACACGAGGTATATCGCGAGATGATTTGCATTAACAGATGAAAGTCATGATAGCAGATGATAGTATAGTCATAATGATATGAGTTTTTTGTATGGACACTCTCTCCGTTGTGTGGATGTATGTGCGTGTTTTGCACCTTTTTTGGAGGCAGGGTGTGGTATTATTTTGTGTGTTTTTGTTTAGGGCACTCCTTACTGTCATTTGGTTTAAGTTGGGGGGGCTATCTAAAGGCCAGTATGGGTGGCTGTGGGAATATTTCCCTTGGTCGGTCTTCAGTGTGCAGTGTTTGAAATTTTTTTTTATATCTATTTTGTGTGCTTTGGGGTTGTAAGCAGAGCTCAAGTCCTGCAGGAACGCATGGGAATGGAGTTCCTGCCCTTTTCCCACAGCAGTAACACTGTTCTTTGGGGTGTTCCCACACTTTTTTTTTTTTTTTCGTTTTTGTTTTGTATTTTTCCCCCTAGTGACCCTGGCACACTGTTTCCTGTTCGATGTTCCTTATATCCCAGCAGTTCTTTTCTGGGAATGTTGGTGGCATTTCACATCTGGTTGTCACTAATCCTGGCACTGGAGCCCGGGTTTATATAGTCATTTCTTAGTTTCTGGAGGTGTATATCACAGTCTGCCGTATTAGAACAGATTTGTCTTATAAGTGGCCTGGCTGTATATGAGGAGTTCTTTGTACATTTATGGTAGAATCAAAAGTCTTACCTCACCACCCAGATTTGAGGTTCATTTGGTGCAGCGGCAGATGTGTTAGCCCGAATATATGGTGTGGGCGGAAAAACTTGTGTTTTTTTTTTATAGAGTTTTTGCTTATCATCAAGGAAAACATTAGATTACCTGGCCTTTTTGTTTTTGATGAAATAAATACCTGTCAAAGCCATCCAACAGGGGCTTACCTACCCTTTTCATATTCAGAGCATATGAACGTCCGGCTGTTCTTTTCCTTGACAAATTTGTAAAGTTGGATGAAGTCACCAATTTTGCCAACATAGGTTGACAATATAATATTGCATATGGGGTACCCTCAACTTTGCTGATCTTTCAAAGAGCCTTTTTGGCGGCCAGTGCAGGTGATTATTGGCTCTTTGCTGCTATGATGAAGAGTATTAGCTTTCATGTAATATACATCTCCATTAAAACTATGGGTTTGGAGGGGAAGAGGTAAAACATGTGAACTGTCAGGATTTCTGCATTTGATGCTCACAGCACAGGTCAGTTTCTAGGTTTTCCATGGCAGCACATTGGCTGATCAATGAGAGAGCAGATGCCGTGTATGAAATTGGATGCAAAAACACGGACATCATTTGGCCGTCTTGTTGACAGCTGTAAACATCTATGTCTGATAGAAGATGTTCCTCCAGGCGGTCAGGGAAGCAACCTGAAATTCAAACAAATGTGTATCTTCTCCCAGATGAGGAGTCAAACCGCAATCCTCCCCTCCACATCTCGCTCTGATCTCCAGCAGAACAGAAGACTTGTAACAGGTCACCAGGGGCCTATCCTGACAGCCGTCTGTCTCTTTCCATAGAGCAGCGTCCTGGAAGCCACAGAATCATTGCTCTACCTGCTGCAGTATATCCATCTTCTGGGTAAACGGAGGAACATATCCAAGCTATCTTTTAGCACCTCAAGTTCATTCACATTCCCCAAACTTCCATAGGCCTTAAGTAAGTGCTGCCTTAGTCATAAAATGAGCTGCAGGCAAGTCATAAACTATTAAGGGAGCCCCTCAACCATCACTACTCCATATCATGCATGGTGGTTTATAGATGAAATGGACCCTTGGAATGCCTGAGTGTGCCGTCTTGCGAGCTACTATATGTGCAGTTTCTTTTCTAAGCTTTGCTATGTGAGAAAGATAAAGGGGATTTCTACTTTTGAACTTTAGTGTCTTTAGGTCCAACCATTGGGACCTCCACCTATCCCAATAACAGGTTTCTATTTTCAACAGAGCTCATGTAACCTTTCATGTATGGTATGGAATGGAAGCTAAAAGAGCAATAGCGAAGTGATATCACGTGTGAATATTCATACATGGACATGGACAACTGAGGGTTTCTGTTGGATGTTGCAGATTAAATTATTATTTTTTTACTACAGAATTGAGGCTAAACTCATTTTTCATTGTAGTAAGTTTATTTTGTATTCTGTTTTTGTAGCCAAGTAGGATGGTGTAGATGCTTGACAACAAACTGACTAGGATTTATTTACCAAGTGGAGTGGAGTTTTCTTTGTAGGTTTAGATTCACAACAGATATTTTTCCATGTTATTTACTAAGGTTTCCCTACATTTTGCACTTTTCCCTACGTTTTGCTTTTTTTTACAACTGTTCTTATCTGTCGGGGTTTTCCCAGCTCAAATCCACCACATTTTATGTGGAAACCTTAGTAAATATATTGGGATTTTTCAAAACTATCAGGGGAAACGTGCCCCTTTTGTCAGGACCACAGACCCTTTCTCCTGTGGCCATTAGGGATCGACCGATATTGTTTTTTTAGGGCCGATAGCGATAATCTGTGGAGTTTAGGGCCGATAACTTATACCGATATTCCGGTATAAATTGTTGGCTATTTACCCCCCACACACCACCGCAGATCATTGATTTAAAGCGGGCATTTTAAATCAATGAACTGCAGCGGCTTTTGCGGTGCCATAGACCGCCACCCGCTTCTCTCCCCCTGCCTGTCTGGGGGTCCTGAGTCCTATCACCGCCCCCCCACCCCCGTGCCCCCTACCACCGCCCCGCACCCCCCACCGCACCGCCCCGGCCCCATTGCCTCCCCCATCCCCGGTTTTATAATTACCTGTTCCCGGGGTCCACTCTACATCTGGCTCCGGCGGAGTCCTCCTGAGCTGTCACTGTGCGCACTGACGGTGACGTCACATCACGTCACTCGTCATTGCGCACAGCGTAACGCAGGACGCAGCAGGAGCCAGAAATAGCGTTGACCCCGGGAACAGGTAATTATAAAACCGGGGATGGGGGAGGCAATGGGGCCGGGACGGTGCGACGCAGTGCGGCGGGTCGGTGGGGGGGGGGCGGTCGCGGTGCGGGGGGCGGGGCATTATCTGCATATCGGCAAGGTAATTGCCGATACAGATAATGCCCAAAATCGAGATTATCAGCCGATAATATCGGCAAAACCGATAATCGGTCGAACCCTAGTGGCCATGCCCTCTTTTCAGGTTTTACTTGTAAAATGGAGGGTTTTGGTTTTTTGGGTGGCAAATTGTGTTGCACAAAACGTGCGACAAAATTTAGGTGCAAAACCCGAGAAAAGAGTCTGGTCACTTTGGTAAATAAACCCCAAAGTGTCATTCTGTCTTAACTGGTCAAAAATTTCTGTGCAAAATGCAATGGATGGTGCTAGAACATCAAAATTTGCCTTTTTATTGTGTTTCTTCAATAGATACACTTCCCATTTTCCAATAACCTACAGGGGGGAAAAAAAACTTTTGGGAGAAAAAAAAAAACACGATAAGTTAAGATGGCGGCCAAAGCTCTGCTCACCTGCTCCAGCCGGCCGGCTTCGGTGATCTTCTTCTATGGTCTCATTCTGGCAGACCATGGAAGTAGATCACTAGTCAGTGCTATGCAGTAATAGCAATCGCAAAGTAATAGCAATAGCAAAGTAATGATTGCTATAAATATTCCCCTATGGGGAGCCCTCCTACGGCATTGTATACGTACAAATTAAAAAAGTTTTATAGGGATCAGAATAGAACAATTTTAAACAAACTTATTTTGCTAAAAAGGCTAGACTTTTTGGAAAAGCAGTACAATAATAGAAATGCATGTAAACCATGGCTATCATTTTAATCGTAATGACCCACATAATAAATAGAACATGTCAGTTTTAGGTTAGGTTCACACTACGGAATTTCCGCCTGCAATTCCGCTTTTAAATTGCAGGCAGACATTCCGCTTGCTAAAATGTATTGTATAGTGAATGGTTTCTGTTCACAAATTCACACTCCGAAATTTGTGTAGCAGAATTTGTGAACGGAAAATCTGCTTGGAAATTTCCGCCTGAAGAATGGCGTTGCTTATTCTTCAGACAGGAATATTCTTGGAACACATTGCAGTCTATTGGAGACTGCAGTGTCCGCAGGGTCCTAGCGTTGACTGATTCAGCCGGCGCTGGGCGCACTCAGAATCTCCGGGCGGAAATTCTCTGCCCGGAGATTCCGTAGTGGGAACCTAACCTTACCGTAAAGTGTACAGCATGAAAACGAAAACCCCCCTAAAGTTGTAACATTGTGGTTTGTCCCCCTCCCCCCGAGTGGTCATTTGGCCCCCGAGTACAGGGAGCAATAGTGTGCATGCTCAACCACTGCCCATTTACTCTTCTGAACATTGCAGGGTTCAGTGCTCTGAAATGGTCAGAAGTCCCCTTTTTTCCAGTTGTATAACAGCATAGAAGTTAATGGAGCGATGGCTGAACAAGCACTAGTTCTCTCCTATTTTGTAGATAGGGGATATCTTTTACTTTTAGGATAACCCCTTTAAGCTTGATGGAACCAATTTGGTTTTGCAGCCTGCAGACATGTATGGCTCCAAATTATTTTAAATTATGCCGCTTAACCTATGCTTGGATTATTCTTTTGACTTCTTCTTCTCAGTCGTGGTGTTCTGGTCTGTGTCACCATACCTTTTCACTGTGTATAATGGATTGTTTCCTCCACTTCCACCCCAATCGACCAAAGGCGCGTGTCGCTGTTATCAGACTGATTAGAATGCAGCTGTTTTGTGTCGTTTCTAGCCACATTGATGTATTACCAACCCATGTTTATAGCGTGAACAACAGTATTGCTTGGAATACAATACATGGAATAAAAGAAGTGTTTACACCCTTGGACTGAAGGGCAGCTGTAGTAGGCCAATAGTGTTTTCCAGATTAGCCAGTTTACAATTGAGGACACTGTGTTTGGCCCTCTGTCATACTGTAAGTATTGCCTTATTCCTTTCCAATGAATGGGGGTCATGTTTGTGAGACTAAGTGGAAAAAGGTAATAAAAAAAATGACCTATTGTTTGAATTAAGTTTTTATGTTAAACACATTTTTTAAAGAGTACCTGTCACCAAACTAAGCATTTAATATATTATTCCTTACGTAATTATAAGACACTTTGCTGTTTACTTGCTGTTAAAATTCTCAACCTTTATATGTTTTTAATGTGATTGGTAAAACGGCCACTAGGTTGCTCTGTTCTATTCCCTGCCACAAGTCAAACAGTTAGTTTGGTCTCCTGGCCTAACAGGAGACCAAACTCAGGAAGTGTGTGTGGGGCATGGCGAGGCATAGCTCTCGCAGGCTTCCGTGGCATAGCGCCTGCTGGAGAACCCGCACTTTCTCCTGCCCGGAGCACACACAATGTAAGCAAGAGGTAAGGTAGGAATTTGTGCTGGAGGTGTGTTAGGAGTAGTTATGGAATATAATCTGAGTTATTTTAGAAAATAATCTACGGTATATTCTAAAATCCTGAAATATTTCCATTTCCCTTTTGGCCATTATGCCTAAAACTAAACTGAGACTTTTTACTTTGTACAGATCACTTCTCAGCTGTGCCCTCATTTTCATCACAGACAGAATTACAGAGAGAGGTGACACTATATAGGTAACAGAGCTACACACAATAGCTGTTGCTCACAGCTTAGCCTTCCCCATCCTTCTAGAACAGGGGTCCTCAAACTTTTTAAACAGGGGGCCAGTTCACTGTCCCACAGACCATTGGAGGGCCAGACTATAGTTTAAAAAAAAAAAAACAACTATGAGCAAATTCCTATGCACATTTGTATATCTTATTAGTGGACTACCCCTTTAAGTACGGAAGTATGCATCACTGTTCCCCTCACATTAGGTAGGCAGCATAGTTCCCCCCACATAAGGTTGGCAGTATAGATCCCCCCCCCCACATTAGGTTGTAGTTCCCCCACACTAGGTTGGCAGTGTAGTTCCCCCACATTAGGTTGGCAGTGTAGTTCCCCCACATTAGGTTGGCAGTGTAGTTCCCCTACATTAGGTTGGCAGTATAGTCCCCCCCCCCCCACATTGGGTTGGCAGTATAGTCCCCCCCCCCCCCCACATTGGGTTGGCAGTATAGTCCCCCCCCCCCACATTGGGTTGGCAGTATAGATCCCCCCCCACATTAGGTTGTAGTTCCCCCACATTAGGCTGGCAGTGTAGTTCCCCCACATTAGGCTGGCAGTGTAGTTCCCCCACATTAGGTTGGCAGTGTAGTTCCCCTACATTAGGTTGGCAGTATAGTCCCCCCCCCCCCCACATTGGGTTGGCAGTATAGTTCCCCCCACATTGGGTTGGCAGTATAGTTCCCCCCACATTGGGTTGGCAGTATAGTTCCCCCCACATTGGGTTGGCAGTATAGTTCCCCCCACATTGGGTTGGCAGTATAGTTCCCCCCACATTGGGTTGGCAGTATAGTTCCCCCCCACATTGGGTTGGCAGTATAGTTCCCCCCACATTGGGTTGGCAGTATAGTTCCCCCCACATTGGGTTGGCAGTATAGTTCCCCCCCCCCACATTGGGTTGGCAGTATAGTTCCCCCCCCCCACATTGGGTTGGCAGTATAGTTCCCCCCACATTGGGTTGGCAGTATAGTTCCCCCCCCCACATTGGGTTGGCAGTATAGTTCCCCCCCCCCCACATTGGGTTGGCAGTATAGTTCCCCCCCCCCCCACATTGGGTTGGCAGTATAGTTCCCCCCCCCCACATTGGGTTGGCAGTATAGTTCCCCCCCCCACATTGGGTTTGCAGTATAGTTCCCCCCACATTGGGTTGGCAGTATAGTTCCCCCCACATTGGGTTGGCAGTATAGTTCCCCCCACATTGGGTTGGCAGTATAGTTCCCCCCACATTGGGTTGGCAGTATAGTTCCCCCCACATTGGGTTGGCAGTATAGTTCCCCCCACATTGGGTTGGCAGTATAGTTCCCCCCACATTGGGTTGGCAGTATAGTTCCCCCCACATTGGGTTGGCAGTATAGTTCCCCCCACATTGGGTTGGCAGTATAGTTCCCCCCACATTGGGTTGGCAGTATAGTTCCCCCCACATTGGGTTGGCAGTATAGTTCCCCCCACATTGGGTTGGCAGTATAGTTCCCCCCACATTGGGTTGGCAGTATAGTTCCCCCCACATTGGGTTGGCAGCATAGTTCCCCCCACATTGGGTTGGCAGTATAGTTCCCCCCCCCTACATTGGGTTGGCAGTATAGTTCCCCCCCCCTACATTGGGTTGGCAGTATAGTTCCCCCCTACATTGGGTTGGCAGTATAATTCCCCCCCCCCACATTGGGTTGGCAGCATAGTTCCCCCCCCCCACATTGGGTTGGCAGCATAGTTCCCCCCCCCCACATTGGGTTGGCAGCATAGTTCCCCCCCCCACATTGGGTTGGCAGCATAGTTCCCCCCCCCCCACATTGGGTTGGCAGCATAGTTCCCCCCCCCCACATTGGGTTGGCAGCATAGTTCCCCCCCCACATTGGGTTGGCAGCATAGTTCCCCCCCCACATTGGGTTGGCAGCATAGTTCCCCCCCCCCCACATTGGGCTGGCAGCATAGTTCCCCCCCCCCCCACATTGGGTTGGCAGCATAGTTCCCCCCCCCCCCCACATTGGGTTGGCAGCATAGTTCCCCCCCCCCCCACATTGGGTTGGCAGCATAGTTCCCCCCCCCCCACATTGGGTTGGCAGCATAGTTCCCCCCCCCCCCACATTAGGTTGGCAGCATAGCTCCCCCCCCCCCCCACATTAGTTTGGCAGTATAGTTCCCCCACAGACATACAGTGTATGGCTGGAGGCTGTATGCCTGTGTACTGCCCCACTTCAGTTCTCCGTCTATCACTCCCCCGGTTCTGGCCAGAGCAGTAAGTCCCGAGACCTAAGGAGCAGTGGTCGGAGCACCGAAGCTGACGTGCCACTGGTAACACTTACCAAGCTGGCCAGCGCATGTCCTGCTCTCTGCTCCTCTGCTCCGCGCTCCGTTGCTATGGACGCACGCACGGGTTGTCAGTGACATCCCTGCGTGCGCTACCTCCCAGCATTTTTAAAGTAAACGTGGGGCCGCAGAGAGGTAACCGGGGCATCACTGTGTTCCGAAAACATCTTTCAGGACACAGGGATTTCAGGACGCAGGCCTGCAGGCCGTAGTTTGAGGACCCCTGCTCTAGAATGTCCTTTTCCATTCATGTAAGTGAGACAGCTTTAATCTATTGTCGCCTATATCCATGGATCCTGCTGTAAAGCATATTTCTTAATGCTATTAAAAAGAGCTCAGGCAAGCAAGGTGGCAGCCCACCATAACAATGTACCTTATCTATCTCTCATCAGTAAAAAATAAAATAAAAAAAATAGGCGATACATTTCCTATAACTTGCCTTTTACTTAGAGAATGAGAAGCCTTCCCTTTTTTCTGAGCCTTCACTAAATAATACTGATGCAGAAGTTGAGGTCATCTTGCTTTGGTGGGTTTTCATAGGTTTGGTTAATTGATAATTTGTGGGTATTTTTTTTTTTTTTTTTTTTTTTAGTTCTTAGTTTTCTGTCCTTAAGATTGGTTCCTTAGTGCACTGTATGGGCTTAGCATAAATATTTCATAAAGCAACCACGTGTATTTTGTCATAAAGTAACATTCTGTGATGTGATATTTACGGCCACACAAATCCTGTTGTGATTAAAAAGGATCCTTATCAATCTTATATGTATAGGCAATATGTTCCGGAGTGGTGACTTAGATGTCCGGTCTGGGGCTCCATAGTTAAAGGTACACTCCGGGCAACTTTAACTTCTAGTGTGGGGCTTGAGGATTCTCTCAAATGGTTTTCGAAACCTGTATTCTACTCCCTTTCCCCATAGGCCTTGCATTAGACATGATTATCCTTTTTAAAAGGACTATTTCTATCATTTCTATGACATTTGAGAGGTTATGAATGGTCTTGAAGTTGTAATAAAGATTAAAGGAGTACTCCGGCCCTGAGACATCTTATCCCCTATCCAAAGGATAGGGGATAAGATGTCTCACCGCGGGGGTCCCACCGCCAGGGACCCCCGCAATCTTTTGTTTGCCACCTACCTGATTGAGCTGCATGCCGCGGTGCCAGCTCACAAACAGCCGGGTAGCGACCACGGGGCTGGAGTATCGTGACGTCACCCCCGGCTATGCAAGTCTATGGGAGGGGGCGTGACGGCCGTCTCGCCCCCTCCCATAGACTTGCATAGCGGGGGCGGATTTGTGACGTCACGATACTCCGGCCCCGTGGTCACCACCCGGCTGTTTGTGAGCTGGCACCGTGGCGTGCAGCTCAAACAGGTGGGTGGCGAATACAAGACTGCGGGACCCCCGCGGTGAGACATCTTATCCCCTATCCTTTGGATAGGGGATAAGATGTCTCAGAGCCGGACTACCCCTTTAAGTTAAGGGCCATGATTCAGCAGCAGGGAGAGCTTAGTTGAAAGGAAGACCTACACAATGCAAAGGCTCATCTCCATTAACCTCTACAGTTGTGATACTTTGGGAAATTCACGGACTATAAAAATAGGTTTTGGTTTAGCATCAATCACTCAGTTGTGGTCAGCTTCTCAGGGCGCTACTTAGTGTTATGGTTATTGTTGGGAAGGAGCCAGCTTATTGGAAACTGTCCATCTGAAACTAGAGTAGGTGATATTACTTTACGGGTTTCAGTACTTGGATGGTCTGATGGAGGTGACAGGCCGGAATGTTCTGAGTAATAGACTTAGCTTGCTTTTTCACCGCTCTCTGTAACTGAGCAGCCATTCATGTTCAGGTTCATTGTCCTGTATTAGAAAAGATATTATCCCAGAGTACAATTTCTTCGAACGCAGAGAGCACAACTGATGGGTGCATGGAGAATGCAATTTATGGCACATCCAGCTGTCTTTATGGCCCACCGCAATATCCCACTAAACTTGGCTAGAGCTGCTCATTTTTAGGACCCCACTGATCTGCAGTGCAGGTTGTAAGTTTGCACCTTGTGGTGACACCAGGGAGACTGAAGGGAGAAATAAGTGTCTTGCAAGGCAATTCATTCAAATCGGTCAGACATTTGTGTGCAAATGGAACCAATGGCTTGAGACACACACACACACACACACACACACACACACACACACACACACAACGGAATTCTGTGTGCAGCATGTGCCGCCACAATTAAACTGTGCTATGACTGCACAAATATGTGCTTTCCCTATTGATTACAAATGTTCCTGGTAGAATTCCACAATGGAAATTCTGTAGTGTGCGCAGTGTAATAGAATCCCACTGAAGACAAAGGGAAGCTGCTGCACCAGGATTTCTCTTGGCGGAAATGTTATAGTAAGCGTGGACCCTAACAGTACGTTCAAATGTGCGTCTTATGCTGTAGATATTTTGATGCTGATTTTTGCAGTAAGAAGTCTACAGCAATATATGGTACATACGAATGCACCTTAATGGTGACTGTTTGTGAGACAAAACACTGAAGAACTACACTCTGTGCCCATCAATGGCAGCTGAACTCAAGAAGGCCAAATTTTGACCTAATGTGAAACTTGCAGTTCATGTTTGCTGTAGTCACTTTAGAGAATCTGTTGACCTACCTGAGGTTGGTTGTAGTCCATCTTAATAAAGACTAGCCAATATTATTACGGCTATTCGATCAATAATAATTGCTATGATCAGTCCCATCTTAAGGGGAATAAAGTGTTGTTCACACACAGGTTTGTGTGTATATATACATATGTATACAGTACACACAGTGCCCAAAAAAAGTAAAATGGAGCCGCCCTCACGTGGTTTCCAAAGGAGCAGCTAACTGGCACAGGTAAAGATTAGTACAGAACATGTTATACCTCCCTGTACTTTAGGGGGCGCTATCAGACAGGAATTCAGTGCATACACTTCAGTAATTCAGGGGGTTTTACCAGTGAAATGCCCATTCTGATTGGTCGGTTCTTCCAGCCATTGACAGGTTTCACAGATCTGGACTGTCCGTAGCATTGTATGTGGAGTCTGGTTTCAAGTTACAATGGTCCAGAAAAGACCATTGTATGTTGAAACTATTGTATGTGAGGCCATTGTAAGTTGAGGGATCACTGTACAATAGTTTCAACATACAATGGTCTTTTCTGGACAATTGTAACTTAAAACCAGATTCAACATACTATGCTACGGTATCTGTGAAACTGGTTAGTTCTTCCAGCCATTGACACATCAGAATGGACATTTCACTGGTAAAACACCTGTATTACTGAAGTGTATGCACTGACTGGTGTCTGGTAGGGAGGTACAGGGAGGTATCACATGTTCTCTACTACTCTTTACCTGTGCCAGGTTAGTTGCTCTTTTGGACACCAGGTGACTGCGGCTCCATTTTACTTTTTTGGGACACTGTGTACTGTACAGGACCCTGAAGAAGCTCCTGTCCTCTACATAGACAGTGATTTACAGCTCCCAGCAGATCTTTCTTAATTTTATAAGTAAGGATTTGCTTTATCTATATTAGTTACCTACTTCGTTTTTTATCCTCTCTATTTTTCTATTTTTGGATGAGATTTTGGTGGCTTCAATATCAGTTACCGGGTTTCCATAGAGTTATGGTCTCAGCATAATATTGTAACTTGTGGGACCATGTCAAAATGCCCAAAAAAAATTATATACAATGGCCATATTAAAAGTTTCTAGCATGTGATGTGACCAAACAGCAGCAATTTTGGAGTTTTTTATTTTTTTAT
Organism: Hyla sarda; assembly: GCF_029499605.1. Taxonomy (NCBI): domain Eukaryota; kingdom Metazoa; phylum Chordata; class Amphibia; order Anura; family Hylidae; genus Hyla; species Hyla sarda. The sequence continues at coordinate 109,405,616 of NC_079194.1, read as the reverse complement.
GTTTACTCCGGTTGCTGTACAGGATCATTATTAATGATCCTGTACAGCAATCAGCGTAAAATTGATATTGCGGCATGGGTAACTGTTTGAACAATTAAAATAAAATGTTAATGATTCACTAACATTTAATTTTCATAGTTCAGACAGCTAGCAATAGGAAAAGGGGGAGATCATTTTTATTGGTGGAGCGGCTTATTTACATTTTTTTTTTAACTTTTTTATATAGCACTCCTATACACTTGGGGGTATGTGCAGACTGCAGAGCATTGCACCCGACCTATGTCTGTAGTACTACAAACACTAGGATGCCATGCTCTGCACATACTACTATGTGTATAGCAGTGTATACGTACTACATGCACACTGCTTTACCCATGGGGGTATGTGCAGAGCATTGCACCCTTGTGTCTGTACTACAGGCACAAGGGTGCAATGCTCTGTACATACCCCCATGGGTAAGGCGGTGTGCACTGCACACACTTTAAGTAGGGCAATTATATTACCCCCCCCCCCCTGATGCCCCCTGTGCCATTATACCCCATCCCCCTTTAATGACTCCTGTGTCATTATATTCCCCATCCCCCTTCTGATGCTCCCTGTTTCAGTATACCCCATCCCCCTCTGACTCCTGTATCATTAAATTCACCCCCTATGATGCCCCCTTTTTCATTATCCCCCCCCCATTCCCCCTCTTTGAATATATCCCCCCCCCCCGATGCCCTGTGTCATTATACCCCTCCTCTGATGCCCCCCATGTCATGATATTTCAGCCCAACCCCCTCTCCTGTACCACATTATTACCAAACCTCCCCTCCTCTCCTCTCTGATCCCCTGCTACCTGTACTCCGCCCCCATGTGCGCTTCGGTAGGCTCAGGGGTTCGGCGGTCATTGTTGGTACTGAACCGCGTCCTGCGCAGCTCGCTATAGGATGCAGTGCACAGCTGTAGCCTGTCGGAGTTTAGTTACAGGGCAAAACCGATTGCCCCATTTTATGTGAATTCCTCAGAGATTTGGTCCTGCTTGCCCGAAGCAGGGCTAAATGCTTGAAGAATTCACCTGCCTGGCACCCGGAACTGCATGTCCCGGGCATCGGGCTTTACAATTTCCACAGTGACTCACTGTCACTGAGGCTGCTGCGGGATTTTCAGGCCTGACCGCAGCAGCCCCCAGGCTGCGGACAACGAATCGGGCGATTATTCGATAACAGGCTTCGTCGATAACTAATCCAGTTATCGAATTTAAAAGATTTTATCGATTAATTGTTGCAGCTCTATATGTATATTTTATTATAATTATTTTGTATAATGTGTCCTTGGTTCCAGGGCACTTTACATTTGGTAAGGGTTAAAGTACAAAATACAAATGCAGGGACAATAAGTGTGTGTGTGTGTGTGTGTGTGTGTATATATATATATATATATATATATATATATATATATATATATATATATATATATATAATTAGGGCTGCACGATATATCGCAAAAGCAGTCGAATTGCGATTTTTGCTTTCTGCGATATGGCTCGGGCCGGCTCTTGTGTGCTGCTGCAGGTGGGGGCCGGCCAGAGCAGGTAAAAATACATTTTAATACTAAGTCAGTGTTTCCCAACCAGGTTGCCTCCAGTTGTTGCAAAACTACAACTCCCAGCATGCCCGGACCGGCAAAGACTGTTCTGGCATGCTGGTGGTAATAGTTTCACAACAGCTGGAGGCACCCTGGTAGAAAAACACTGAGCTAAGTAAAAGGGCGCAGGGAAAAAGAAAAAAACTTCTTCTCACCTCCTCCTGATCCCTGCAGATGTCATTCGTCTCCGTGCGGTCCGGTGTCTCCCCTTTACCATACAAGTAGTAGGACCTTTCCCTTTTCAGCCAATCACTGGCCCCAGCTGTGTCACATGTCAAGCCAGTGATTGGCTGATGGGGAAAGGTCTTTTTTGGCTGCAAACACACTGGGTTTCCGGGATCCGGTTGGAGATTTGAAAACCCTCCAGGAAACCCAGTGTATTGCTGCAGTACAAAAAGCTACCTATAGGGGGAATAACGTGAAGGGGGGGGGGGGGGATGTGATATGGGGGAGAAGTGATATGGGGGAGAAGTGATATGGGGGAGAAGTGATATGGGGGAGAAGTGATATGGGGGAGAAGTGATATGGGGGAGAAGTGATATGGGGGAGAAGTGATATGGGGGAGAATGTGACGGGGGAGAAGTGATATGGGGGAGAATGTGACGGGGGAGATGTGATATGGGGGAGAATGTGACTGGGGGAGAATGTGACGGGGGAGATGTGATATGGGGGAGAATGTGACTGGGGGAGATGTGATATGCGGGAGAATGTGACTGGGGGAGAATGTGACGGGGGAGATGTGATATGGGGGAGAATGTGACTGGGGGAGATGTGATATGCGGGAGAATGTGACTGGGGGAGATGTGATATGGGGGAGAATGTGACGGGGGAGAATGTGACGGGGGAGATGTGAAATGGGTGGTGGGCATGGAAGGAGTGGATAGTTGTAAAATGGAGCAGATTGGACATGAAATGGCGGGATTTCACCATTTATTTCCCATTGCATATCAAAATCGCAATATTTGGGCCCATAATCGCAATCGCACATTTTCCCCATATCATGCATCCCTAATACATATATATATACATACACGTAAACTGCCAAAAGTGCCTTTTGGCCTGTTTAAGAAATCTAGGAACAAATAGAAATGCTTGTCTAACATTTAGAAAATCCACGGATAATGTCCTATGGTCGGAGCTGATCCCACGGCCCCAGCCCTGCATGACGGTAATAACCGTGCCACCACCATGCCGCTTTTCATTCCCTTGTGAGTGACATTTAAATTGTTAGTGGCTGCAGACTCCGGAGCCTCGGGGTGGTTATAAATACGACAATGCCTCCATCGACTCCAGCCTTCCCCCTTCCAGATGACACACTGTGCTGGCTGTACAATTCCACACATGTTGTGGGTCAGGCATACAGCCAGGAGTTCTGTGTTTAGCCAGCAGGAAAAAATAAGCATTAGGATTCCCAGTAAGCCTCGCATCCGTCTGTGTGTGCCTCACGGTCAGAGCTGCCCGAGCGAGTGAACTGCGGGGAGATTGCCGGTATTAAGTGGGATGGGTAATGAAAGGCTTCCTTGGCTCCGGTGTGAACATGGTTTTTAGATTGAAAATCACTTTTAATGCCATTTTCTTTCCACCTGTTCAGCTGAAGTACGGTATGCAGCAGAGGTAAGCGCAGCACTCTTTGTTTATTTTGGCAGGCCCTGCAGCGAGGGGGACCCAAACAAAGGGCCAAACTATGTCCCTTTTTCCCTTATGGGGAGTGTGACTGTACCTATAGAGAACATTACATGGATGCACTGTATAGGGCCTGGCCAATGTTTTTCAAACCATGTGTCTCCAGCTGTTGCAAAACAACAACTCCCAGCATGCCCGGACAGCCGTTGGCATTCCGGGCATGCTTGTAGCTGTAGTTTTGCAACAGCTGGAGACACTGTTTAAAAAACACTGGTATAGGCTGACAGGTTTTGCCTTTTATTTCTACACTGCCAAGCAAGAGCCAGGACTTTTTATCCTGAGGTTATTTAGAATTAGTAAAATATACCTGCCTTCTTCCAGCAGCAGCGCCACTCTTGTCCTCAGTTAAAGGGGTAATCCACTGGGAAAAAAAAATGTCATCAACTGGTGCCAGAAAGTTAAACAAATTTGTAATTTTCTTCCATTTAAAAATCGTAATCCTTCCAGTACTTATCAGCTACTATTTGCTCCACAGGAAGTTATTTTCTTTTTGAATTTAAAATTTCAGAGAGTCCGGCCGCTGGGAACCCCCCAAATCTCTGGGGTTTATGTTATGACCCCCTGTGATCAGCCATTTTATCCCCTATGCTTTGGATAGGATTTCCACATCCCTGTTATCCCCTGCCTGGGACATGCAGTTCTGAGCACTGTGCAGGTGAAGGTTTCAGGCCTTTAGCCCTGCTTCGGGCAGGCAGGTTCGGACCTGAAAGCTCTCAACTAGTACGGCGGCGCTCAGGGTGTATGGAACGGACCTGCTCCATACCCGGCAGCCACTGCTAATAGCTGGCAGGTGACTATTACTGCTATTAACCCATTAGATTGCTGCCTGGTCGACTAGTGGGGTGGGCAAAGTGAGATTGCGGGGGGGGGGGGGGGGGGGGGTGGGGGGGGGGGTTGATCCACTGTAGAGGTAGCCTGAGGGCTTACCTCTGCTTCCTTGGGGACCTTGGCTCTGTCATTGATAGGGCCTGGCTGGACCAGGCTTTATTAATGGAGAGCAGAGCGCACAGATCAATGGAGTTCAATAGAACTGCAATAAGACAACTCAGAACAAGGCAGGCGTCCTGCACTCACCACATAGGTACTGGTCACTTGGCTCCCATCTCGGGCTGCTCCTCTGGATGGGCTTACGGAGGCCAGAAGAAGTGCATTCCTATGCGTGAAACCGCCGGCAGTCTTCTCTGAACGCTCCACGCTACCTTGTCAGCCCATCCGGAGGAGCAGCCCAAGATGGGAGCAGAGTGACCAGTACCTATGCGGTGAGTGCAGGACGCCTGTCTTGTTCTGAGTTGTCTTATTGATACCTACTATTATATTGTCCTAGCACTGCCACAGCTGGATATACCTGGTTGCCTGCAGTGCCTGTCTGTGAGCCATCTCTGAGGGCTGCTTATGTGAGTTATCGGGGCCACTTGTTTTTTGCTTTTTGTATTTTTCAATAGAACTGCATTGATCTGTATGAGGAATCTAATGATTCCTCCTAAAAGTCCCCTAAGGCTAGGTTTCCGCACAGGTTTTTTTTTCTGGCATTTTTTGGAAAATGTGCACTGCAGTTTTTTGAGCCAAAGCCAGAAGTGTATTCAGAAGAAATGGGAAATATAAAGAAAGGACTTACACTTCTCCTTCCTTCTGGATCCACTTCTGACTATGACCAAAAATCACCAGAGAAAAACCTGTGTGGAAACCCAGCCTAAGGGGACTAATAAAGCGTAAACATTTTTCATAAAAGTTTAATAAAGGTTTAAAAGACACACACAAACCCCTTCCATATTAAAAGTTCAAATCATCCCCTTTTCCTATTTATAAAAACATGTAAACATAATAAAAATAAACATATTTGGTATTGCCGCACGAGTCACTGTCCGATCTATTAAAATATAACAATTATAAATGACTTAAATGTAAAAAAAAAGATTTTTTTTTTTTTTTATCATATCCCAGAATAAATAAAGAAAAAGCCATTTAAAAAGTCACATTAATACCAAAATGGTACCGATACAAATAGATTACGGTGCAAAAAAATAAACATACTGTCTGGTATACGAAAAAAAAGTTGCAGGGGTCAGAAAATGGCCCTTTAAAAAAAACAGTTGTAAAAATATTTAGATTTTTTTTTTTAAATTAGTAGAACTTGAAGGAAACTATACAAATTTGTAATTGCTGTAATCAGGGTGACCTAAAGTATCAAAGTAACATGTAAAAAAGAAACCAAATTTGCTAAATTATCCAAAGTACAGTGGGTCCAAAAGGAGAGCACGAAAAAAAAAAATTAGCCCGGTCCTAAAAGTGTTTTTAGGCTACCGATTAATTTTTTTTTTATTAATAAAGACCTTATGTACCGTACATACTATCTTGGTTGAAATTATTTTGTGTACCAGGACAAGTAGATTGTGCTCCCGTTTTTAGTCCCTTGGACACGTAGTTGTGTTTTTTTTTTTCCTTTTTCCCCCCCCATACCCCTGGGATAAGATGTCTAGGGGCAGAGTACCCTAGTGGAATCAATACAGAGAAAAAGATTTGCACCTTTTTCTGTGTTTTGGACCAGCTGCTATTTTACTGACCAAAATGCTACACGTGAACCCAGCAGGTAACATCCCCTGCATCCATCTATCCTCGGAAGAATATGATATATTCATCTTTTTTTTCCAAGCCAATTCCACTCTGCTAAACCCTAGAACTTCTCATTAAATGATTAGTCATGGCATGGTAAGGGTTAACCCCACGGTGCGTTATCGTTTATCCTGAAATTATAAAGCTTTGATTTATTCTCTGATGACTTTTCAGCAGCTTTGAGATGAATCCGATGTTACTAATTGGTTTTACGGAAAGCGGGAAAAAAAAATTGGGAGAAATTCACAGCGGAGATGTTTCTGCGTAAACACGAGGTGCGGAACTGTAATGTCTCTCTGCCAGTCCTCCAGCCTTATGCTGGGACTTTAGTATAAACACCAATAGGTAAAACATGCTTTGAGGAAATTGTATTTAAATGTAGGAGAGTTTAAAGCGTACTTACTGTCAAGTAGAAATTTATATACGTGGAGCTTGAATGGAAAGTCTTTATTTCCGTATATACTCGAGTATAAGCCGACCCGAATATAAGCCGAGGCCCCTAATTTTACCACAAAAACCCAGGAAAAGTTATAGACTCGACTATAAGCCTAGGGTGGGAAATACATCATCCCCCCCATGTAATTATCCAGACCCCCGTCATCATCCCCCCCCCCCCCCCCCCATCATCACCGCCTGTCAATTCCTTCATCAGTGGTCTTCAACCTGCGGACCTCCAGATGTTGCAAAACTACAACTCCCAGCATGCCCGGACAGCCATCGGCTGTCCGGGCATTCTGGGAGTTGTAGTTTTGCAACCTCTGGAGGTCAGCAGGTTGAAGACCACTGCGGCCTTTGTCATCATCCAGCCCCCCTTGGCGGGAAGTTAGGCCGATGGCTGTCCGGGCTTGCTGGGAGTTGTAGTTTAGCAACATCTGGAGGTCCGCAGGTTGAAGACCACTGATGAAGGGCTTGACAGGCCGAGGGGGGGCGTTTTCAGCACGAAATATGGTGCTGAAAAACTTGGCTTATACTCGAGTATATACGGTACTTATAAAAAATAAAAAAAAAGCATTGCAGGATTTTTTTTTATATTTTGAAAATAATAATGCAGCATAGGCTATTATAAGAGAATAAAGAAATACAATGTGTGAACCCCATAAGAGGTGTATAGCTGCGCTATATAACTTGATCCCATAGCAGTATACAGATAGAGCTGGGAGTGGTTTGTGAGCTAGCAGGAGCAATCGAATAGGTGACAGTCCTCCTTTAGCTCACAGGAAGTCAGCTGACCCAGGACTGACTTCCTTTTCACACATTAAAGGACCTGTGGCCAACCTAGAAAAAATAATATTTTACTGTTATAATTGCAGCTGTGCTGGATTAAAACTAATGACACTGTATGACTAGTAATGGTGAATGAGCATGGTATGGTGAAAAATGAAACAATCTGCTTCTTTAAAACCCAATTCACTTTTATGTTGATAAGAGTTGTTGAATAGTTTTGGCCATAATTGAATGTGACCTATAGGGATGTTTCCTTTATAAACCATCATAAAAAAATGTCAGCCCATCTTGCAATCAGCTGATCACTTCTGTTCCAGATTCTTTAATCCCTAGCAATAATCGTCTGACGAATTTTTGCTGCTTAAAGAAAACCAAGTCATGATAAACCACCCCCCGCCTTTATTTTTATTATTTGTTAGTTTTCTACCTTGATATTTCTCTGTATTTTCTGTTCAGTCTCAGTCAGATTCACAGACTGGGAAGGGGCGTTGCCCAGCAGGCTGTGACGTCATCTGAAGCCATCCAGGGAAGAACTTCCTCCCTCACTCTGCTACACACAGCCCAGAGCAGTTCAGTCTGTGAGATGAGCTATGATTGGCTATTCCAGACTGCGTTTCCTGTGTTTGGACTTCTGCCAGGCCAGCAGGAGTCCATAGTCTGTGCAAGAGATGGGGGGGGGGGGGGGGGGGGAGAGAATGTGCTCTGGACAAGTAAGAAGAGACCTAGTGGCAGCTTTTTTAAACACAAATAAAACATAGAAAACATTACAGTAACCCCCGACATGCGATGGCCCCAACATATGATCAAATCGGCATACGATACTTTTATATGTCGGGGCCATCGCATTAACTGCTATCCGACAGCGGAAAATGCTTAAGCTGCTGTCGGATAGCAGTTTAAGCATCCCGGGCTGGTTCACTTACCTATCCCCACTGCTCCGGGTCCACTTCGCGATCCTCTGGCGTTTTCTGCATCTTCTCCGGGGTCCGGGCCTCGCTTTACGCCGTCCCGGCGCCGCAACGTAATAACGTCACCAGAAAGTGAGGCCCGGACACCGGAGAAGATGCGGAAAGAGCCGGAGGATCTCTAAGACGACGGCAGAGCAGCGGGACAGCATCGGGAGCGGTGAGGACGCGGTCCAGAGCGGCGGGGACAGGTTAGTATAACTTCCTATACTTTACATTGCACGAATCCCTCAACATACGATGGATTCGACAAACGATGGGTCGTTTGGAACGAATTACCATCGTATGTTGAGGGACCACTATATATAATCTCAATATACATTTTTTTTTTTTTTTTAACAAAGTATATTAGAAATATTTTTCATTTACCATAAGGAGTGCAATAGCAACAATTAGTTTTAATGACAGTGCCGATTTAAATAGAAATGCAGGATTACTATTGGCCATGCAAAAGTGTAGCGGAGACAAAGAGTATACTGTAAAAGAATAAAAAGCTGTTGTCATGAGATCCACAGATTACCTATTGTGATACCAAGGGACCAAAATTCAAACTCTATTCCGCTACATCAAACTCTAAATCTTACCATAGAAGAAACAATTATATATTAAATGTCTTTTTTTTTACATGTTTTTATAAATATTATTAAAACATTATGTATGAATGGCCGCCTTACATTCCAGGTTACTCATTAAGGCTACTTTAAAACAAACAACTACAACAAAAAAAGAGAGAGTGTAAAGTAAAGCTGCCGGTGCTCTTCTGCTTGCTCTTGTGGCCCGTGTTCTTTGTCCTTTTAATACTAGAATTCCGAATGATTAGCCAGCCCTCCTCAGCCCCGGAGCAGCGCTCATCTAATAAGCTGGAGAGCAGATCAAGTAACAGGAAATTCTCTTTCTGGGTAAGGGTCAGGCAAGGACAGGAGAAGAATACTAAGAAGTTTCACACCCAGACTCCCTGTGTGCAGGGTGCAGGAGAAAGCTTGGGCTCATTCAATGTAGATGGTCTGCATTCTTCCAGTGCTTGCATGTATTGTTCACTGCAGCGTACTCATAAAGTGGGGGCAGCCTGGTTCCCCTCCCCCATGCCTTCTCTAGCACGTACGAAGCATTTGCAGTCTACATGGCATAATACAGGTTAGGATCTCTCAAGACTGGCATAGGGATATAGAACCTTTCCAGATAACTACTGTGTGTATGTTTATGTGTGTGTGTGTATCTATCTCTATATATATATATATATATATATATATATATATATATATATATATATATATATATATATATATATATATATATTATTATTTTATTATTTTTATTTATAATTTTTTTAATTATTTATTATTATTTTTATTATTATTTTTATTATTTTTATTATTATTTATTATTGTTGAATGGCTGTTTTAAAAAATATTCCAGAATTTTTGCATAGATCATATATATCAGTGGTCTCGAACCTGCGGACCTCCAGATGTTGCAAAACTACAACTCCCAGCAGGCCCGGACAGCCAAAGGCTGTCCGGGCCTGCTGGGAGTTGTAGTTTTGCAACATCTGGAGGTCCGCAGGTTGGAGACCACTGATATATAAAATCTTCTAGCTACATACTACAATTTAAAGGGCTTTTTCATACAATCCGTACTTGTTAGAAGGGTCTTGTTACAATGATCAGTACACAATTTGTCCTTCTACTGGTACCATCAGCATTCAGCTGTAGTGTGTGTGGGGGGAGGCTGACAGTAAATGTTCAGCTTCCCTGCAGCCCCAACAATTGAAAGGAGTGTGTTACGTCTCGTTCTGGAGGACCCATGCTGTCCTGTAATACAGAGAATCTCTTTGTAACTGCTCTTCAGAATAAATAAGAATTCCCTAATAGGGTACGAAAAATGAGTTTTCTAAATTGGACAACTCCTTTTTATACACCAGCATTTGACGTGAACCAACATATAAAGTAGGGCCATGATGGGTTTGGTGACTCGGTCTAACAGAAAAGAGGTGGGGAGGTCACAGTGCATGTTTGTGGTTGTCAGTGGCTTGTCATAACTCTCGTAAGCTTTAAAGGGGTATTCCAGGAATTTTTTTTTATTTGACTATGCTACAGGGGCTGTAAAGTTAGTGTAGTTCATAATATAGTGTCTGTACCTGTGTGTGATGGTTTTCTCACAATTCTTATGTGATTTTCACCCCACTATTTATTTTTACCAGCATACAAAATGACAGTTGTCTCCGAGACCTGACTCACTAGTCAGCTGATGACAGGGAGCCTGTCTGCTTCAATGGGTGGAGGGATTAATCTGCAACTAATGCAACAGCTGTAGGCACCCTGATAGAAAACCACAGGTCTTTTGAATGGATGCAGCTCATTTATGTTTCAATGGGTGGGGTGGCTGATGTGTGGGAGGGAGGAAAATGGAATTGTGGGATTTGTAGTCAAAAAAGAAAAGTCAAACAGAAATACCAGTTCACAAAAAGCTAGCCACAGTATTATGGTAATCTCACAACATAGCCATTTATCCCCAAGACAAGCGCAGATCCTTCCTAAGCATGTCCATTACTGTCTGCCAGGTACGTACTAAACTCACCTTATGGTGGATAACCCCTCTAATAAAAAGTGGCATGCACATCTATGGCTGCCACTCATATGTAGCTGCGACAGGTGGTAGTATGGGGATCTCTTGACAATCTCTTCCCCCCCCCCCCCCCCCATGGTCCTTTACCAGCCTTAAAGGCCAAAACTTTTTTTTATATATCAACTGGCTCCGGAAAGTTAAACAGATTTGTAAATTACTTCTATTAAAAAAAATCTTAGTCCTTCCAATAGTTATTAGCTTCTGAAGTTGAGTTGTTGTTTTCTGTCTAACTGCTCTCTGATGACTCACGTCCCGAGAGCTGTGCAGTTCCTATGGGGATATTCTCCCATCATGCACAGCTCCCGGGACGTGACATCATCATTGAGCAGTTAGACAGAAAACTTCAGAAGCTAATAACTATTGGATTAAGATTTTTTTTAATAGAAGTAATTTACAAATCTGTTTTACTTTCTGGAGCCAGTTGAGATATATTATATTAATATTATATTAATATTATATTAATATTATATTTATATTATATTTATATTATATTTATATTAATATTATATTTATATTATATTATATTAATATTATATTTATATTATATTGATTTTGCCTGGAATACCCCTTTAATTGGGCTTTGAAGGTTGAAGTGGTTGAAAATGAGTCTCTGCTAATTTTTTTTTTTGTATTTTTTTTTTACCCCCCTCTTTGGCCACGTCTGGTATTGCATCTGCTGTAGTCGCTATAGTTCCTTGAATGTTGCAATACTAGACACAGCCTGAGGACAAAACTGTCACCATTTATTTAGCTGGATAAATTGGGTTGGTTGAGAGGAGAATGTGCTATCTCTGTATTACAAACAAGATGATTTTCTGCTCACTACCTTGCCTCCTCTGCGTCCCAGACAAGGGTACTCCAATCCCTCTTTAAAGATCCACAGCACTGAAAATTGTTGCATTTCGGCCGCGGTACGCAGCCATAGTCATACAAAAACAGAATGTAAATAGATCTTTTATATCTAAAAATCATTTCCATCTCCTTCCCTCCCTCTTTTTTAGATATAAAAGATCTATTCACATTCTGTTTTTGTATGACTAAGGCTGCTTACCGCGGCCGAAACGCGTTACTTTGTACATTGTCCATGTCCGTTGATTCATAAATAAAGAAAACTGTGTCAAGCCTGCGCTGGTTTTCTATTTTTATTGCTGCTACCCCTGTAGTTTGGAAACCTTTTGTTATGGTCTCGCAGTACAAATTGATGCCACTGCACCTTATGTAAACTTTAAAGGGGTACTCCAGTGGAAAACATTATATATATATATATATATATATATATATATATATATATATATATATATATATATATAATATAATATAATAATTATTATTATATTTATTTATTTTTATGAACTGGTGCCAGAAAGTTAAACAGATTATTAAAAAAATCTTTACCCTTCCAGTACTTTTTAGCAGTTGCATGCAACAGAGGAAAATCCCCATAGCAAACCTGTCCTGCTCTGGACAGTTCCTGATACAGGCATCAGGTGTCAGCAGAGAGCACTGTGGACAAGACGAAAAATAAATTCAAAAAGAAAATAATTTCCTCTGTAGCATACAGCTGCTTAAAAGTACTGGAAGGGTAAATAATTTTTTAATACAAGTAATTTACAAATATGTTTAACTTTCTGGCACCAGTTGATTTAAAAAAAAAAATGTTTTATACCGGAGTTCCCCTTTAAATAAAGAACACTGTTTGTTTTTCACTTGTCGTTACTACATCTTGGCTGAACTGTTTACTGTTTGCTATTCACTTTCAACTTCTTACTGAACTTTGCATATGAATTTGACCTTTGTATTCTATTGGTGAATAAGAACTTTGGGCATCTTCACAAATGCAACTTTGTATGAGGCATCTTTAAGTCTTTAGGACAGTGGTCTCAAACTGTGGCCCTCCAGATGTTGCCAAACTTCAATTCCCAGAATGCCTGGACTGCCAACGGCTGTCTGGGCATGCTGGGAGTTGAAATTTGGCATTATCTGGAGGGCCACAGTTTGAAACCACTGCTTTAGGAGCTGGAATACCCCTTTATCTCCTATGCACAAAATAGGGGTGGTTGGGGAGAGGGTCAGGTCCAACCTCTGGGGCCCCACAATTTTGAGAGTACTGGCCGAATAGCGCTATGGATCAACATGTGCTCCATTCATTGTCTATGGGAGTGCCAATGAACAATGAATGGAGCATGTGCAGACCCACCGGCAATCTTGGGCCCCCAACACCCCCAAAAAAGGGGATGTCCCGAAACTAGCTCAAGATTACTATTGTCTATAACTGTTCTTGTATGAGAGATGCTTGACTAGGAATGAGTCCCATGATGGCCAAAAAAAGCAACATTATTGCCCCAGATCAGATCTGTGAATTACTTCTCTGGATTATAGTCATAAGCTTTATGATCCAACCAATGTAACCATTGTCTTAATTATGTAAAGATTCACTTGTTCTGCATGTCTGTGGTATTTGAAGGGCTAAAGGGTAAATACTAATTTTCCATCAGGAAAAATAAAGTTCCCCTGGGCACACGTTTTTTTTTCTTTTTCCCCCCTAATGTAGTGCTTAAAGGGGTACTACGGTGGAAACTTTTTTTTTTTTTTTTTTTTTTTTTTTTTTTTTTTTTTTAAATCAACTGGTGCCAGAAAGTTAAACAGATTTGTAAATTACTTCTATTAAGAAATCTTAATCCTTCTAGTACTTATTAGCTGCTGAATACTACAGAGGAAATTATTTTCTTTCTGGAACACAGTGTTCTCTGCTGACATCAGGAACACAGTGTTCTCTGCTGACATCAGGAGCACAGTGTTCTCTGCTGACATCAGGAGCACAGTGTTCTCTGCTGACATCAGGAGCACAGTGTTCTCTGCTGACATCAGGAGCACAGTGTTCTCTGCTGACATCAGGAGCACAGTGTTCTCTGCTGACATCAGGAGCACAGTGTTCTCTGCTGACATCAGGAGCACAGTGTTCTCTGCTGACATCAGGAGCACAGTGTTCTCTGCTGACATCAGGAGCACAGTGTTCTCTGCTGACATCAGGAGCACAGCGTTCTCTGCTGACATCAGGAGCACAGCGTTCTCTGCTGACATCAGGAGCACAGCGTTCTCTGCTGACATCAGGAGCACAGTGCTCTCTGCTGACATCTCTGCGCATTTTAAGAACTTTCCAGAGCAGCATATGTTTGCTATGGGGATTTTATTCTACTCTGGACAGTTCTTAAAATGGACAGAGATGTCAGCAGAGAGAACTGTGGTCATGATGTCAGCAGAGAGCTCTGTGTTCCAAAAAGAAAATAATTTCCTCTGTAGTATTCATCAGCTAATAAGTACTGGAAGGATTCAGATTTTTTTAATAAAAGTAATTTACAAATCTGTTTTAACTTTCTGGCACCAGTTGATTTAAAAAAAATAAAAAAATGTTTCCCCCCCCGGAGTACCCCTTTAAAGTTAAAGCCTTAGCAACTTAACTTTACAGGGGACAATAGAAGCTGGAGAGATCTCTTTGTAAACCATATTCATGACTTGAGCTCAGCAGGTTTCTATCGAGTCCTAGTGATGGACAGCTGTCTGTCAGGTTTAAAACTCCTAGCGACAATTCTGACAGTAAACCTTTTCAGGGTCTGGACTGGTTAAATACGTTTCTCTCAGATGATGGTCGGGAAAGTAAACGTCAAGAGTCCGTTCTTTTCATCTTGTTCACACTTCTGCCCTCTCAAGTCAGTCATCTTGTCTTGCAAAGTCTCTGGAACCAAGCAATCTGGCAACCTAGCTCAGTTGTGTCGAGGACTGGGTACCTATGTGTTGACTTTTTACCATCATGATGAAAACAGTTGCCAACTTCTGCCACCCCACTTGTTGCCTCTCAAACTATAATGGTAGGTTATGCGATACTACAAGACCTTGAGACCTCTTCTAAACCATTCATTTTTGTGTGCAAGGGACTACATAACATAAAGACCCAAGGGGGTGTAGAAGCTCAGGGTAGCCTCAATCCTTTGGGCATCTGGGCATGCAAAATTATAAATTTGTTTTGAACTGGGACTCCAGGGTACTCCATACTCTTGTTTACTGAGGAACTAAACTCTATGGGGGAGATTTATCAAACCCTGTGTAGAGGAAAAGTTGACCAATCGGATCGCTTCTTTCATTTTTCAGAGGCCTTTTTTAAAAATGAAAGAAGCGATCTGATTGGTTGCTATGGGCAATTCAGCAACTTTTCCTCTACACAAGTTTTGATAAATCTCCCCCTATATGTATGGACATTATACAATTGGGAAAAGTACCTATACTATTGTGTATGGCCACTGCCCTACAAACTATTGGACTGATCCAGTTTATGGACTGTAAAGTTAATCAAAGCAAATTCATATTGATCCTGGACTCTTCTTTGCACTTCCCAAATTCCAGTATGTGAATGAATAATGGTATATAAATCAGGTAGTCCATCATTATGAATTTTTCTGTATAGTCAAATCCTAGGAGGCATCACCACTGTCCAGAAGAACTGACAAATTGAAAAACAGACCATGGCCGCACATCCACAACTTGTACATTTGTGAGTTACTGTCCAGGAAAACGCCTTTGGAATGTAGCCAGTCACTTACCCTACTAAGACAATATGAGGACAACAATCTCCTCAAATAAAGCAGTGGGGTTTGTTACACTGAACATTTAGATGGTTATTGAAAACAGATTGCGTTTGGTTAAGTAGAGCCGCTCTACAAATTACATTGTTAGAGGCTTCTCCGACAAAGTTGAACTTATTAAAGTAACCAAAATAACTTTTGTTAGGCACAATGTGAAATGTGGACGATGTAACAATCTGGTTGGTGTTTGTTCTTAAAGGGGTACTCTCACCCAAGACATCTTATTCCCTATCCAAAGGATAGGGGATAAGATGTCTGATCGCGGGGGTCCCGCCGCTGGGGACCCCCGCAATATTGCATGCAGCACCCACCTGTTTCTGGTCCGGAAGCGCTGGAGGGTCTGGGTCGCGACCACGGGAACGGAAGTCCGTGACGTCAGGACGTCACGGACTTCCGTTCCCGTGGTCGCGACCCAGACCCTCCAGCGCTTCCGGACCAGAAATACATATACATATATACATATTTTACATAGTTTATTAGCAATATATCTATAGAGGGGATATGAATCTTATTAAGGGTTCCCATAGAATGCGGTAGTCTTGGGATTCATTCCATTACTTTGTTGTTCATAAATAACATGGGAATCTTATAGATTGCCCACGAATTGTGTATGGCTGAAGCATGAATTGAAACATTTATCTGAATAGATGCAAAATGGCAAATGAGGAGTTGGGGGGGGGGGAGGGTATGCATTTTACAATTTTAGTTTAACCGGTTTTTATATTGTGCACACATTCATAATAAAGATTATTTATTTCTAGAAGTACCATATGCCTACAGGTCCATAATGAGGGCTCTGTGTGCCACCGCGCAGGCCAGATACCAGTTTGGCATTTCATGTAACTCATGATTGGCCAACTCCATACCTAACAAGTGCTCTCAATGTACTGTGAACTTAAAAACGTCAAACATCCATGACCCTTGGCTGATCTCTAGCTACTAACTGGCCGTGAGGGGTGGCTGCATTTTAGTAGCTTCTGATTGGCAGCTTACACGAAGGACAAAAGTGTGTTGTGTTATAGGGGTGTTGTGGCTTGCATGTTTGTGTGGACCATCTTCAAGCTGGATTTTTTATGGTTCTGCTGTGTAGTGGGCACAATTTTCTGAGTGATTCCACATAGAAGGCCATTTCTATGCATATATTACTATACTGGCTGTACGCCTGCGGATTTATGTGTTTGTCGCCATGTGGCACCTCTGTCTGCACCTGACACTCGAGGGGAAACTCTAATACTAGTTTTTATTTTCATGAATCCATGAAAGCCGTGTTGTCGGCTCTGTTTGCACAGCGCTGTCAATGTTTTTTACTGACGTGCTGGTGACAAAGTTCAGAAACCATAAACTTGCATGCCAAAAACCTTTTTTGTGGTCCTTACATGGTGACACCTGCGGCCGGTTAAGAGCTGTGATTGTTTGCCATTTCTTAGATGAAGGCCGTGCTTGTTTTTTTTAGGATACTTGTCTGAAGATGTAAGATTTGGCATTTGCTTACCATGATAAAAACAAAAAGATAAAAATCTAGTAGTTCCTCAGTCTGGTAGGTAAGCAGTTAACTTTGCTCACTAGCCTCCCTATTACCGTATTCATAGGGATTTTATAGGATCTATAATGTTCCTTCACGCTGTTACTAACACAGTGGCCCTTCTGTAACCGGCGGACACAGTGGTGGATTAAGCATCAATCCAAGGCGAAGATCCGGTCATACAGCACCATAAATCTTCACCATAGCTTTATATCTGACTTATTGATTTGTTTGTTTGACTCTCCATGAAGGGTTATTGTATGAAAGCTTGGAGTACTAATATACAGCTGATGGGCTTCATTGTGGTTTCATTTACGTTGTAGATTTAGTAAGAAGGTTTTTAACATAAATCCAAAGTTTCAACAGTGCGACATCCATCAGACTCGGATGTTTGGGACTGCTGAGTTACATCTGAATGATTTCTCTAGTGTAGAAGATTGAGGACTCTTGCCTAAACATCCAAATATGTGATGCCTGGCAACTAACAATTTTTTGGGTAAATGCCAGATTTGCGGACCAGATGAGTGGTATATTGTAATGTCTGTTTTAGATGCAATCTGCTGGCAGAAAGAAGTCCCGTTGGGCATCCTTCTATTTTACCAAGCAATATCTGCTTTATTTTAGTTGGGCAATTTGTGTTGGAAAGAAAGAAAAGTATAGACTTTCTGCAAAATGTCACCCCTGACAAGGGGATACCATTGCTTGTTTCTTCTATTTACCCCTTACCCTGTTTTACCCTTCTCACAGTTCTGCAATGGAGTTTATAGCATGACCAAAATGTAAGTTCACCCATTGTGTTGTAGGACTTCTACCAGTACTTGAAAACCTTCAGCCTCCTTCCACACCTCATGTACGGCATGTAGATTAGATCAGATAGCTGCTTCACTTATAAGGTGAACCACAAGTCTGTTCCTACCTATAGCATTTACATTGTATGTGCAGTCTCGCAGTTTTCCCACTAATCCTCTTAACCCAGATGCATAAATAATCCAAATTATTCTTAAGTAGCCCAAAACATGCAGAAATCTGGCAGCTGCTCTCTGAGCTATGGGGCATTATGGTTGCCAGGGTACAGTAGGGGGATTGAAAATGATGTCTGCTTAAGACATCACCTGGGTTACCAAAAGTCGTTGACACCTGCTAGTAATCACCTTTTTCTATAAAATTGATTTTCTTTGTGAAATAATAATTTTTTTTTAAACCACCACTTCTCCTATTCTTGATTTTAAAGCAGCACTCTAGGTAAAGATGTTTTTTCTTCCCCTCCAGGACTATAATATAGTTAAAGAGCATTGCTAATCCATCACTTACTGGGTAGCTTTAAAGGGAACCTGTCACCAAGTTTTACCCTATAAATCGAGTTGCTACACATACTAGATGTTAATATCATGTGACCTACCATGCCTGGATGTCTGCTGGCACATCTGGCAAAGGGCGCGCGTGCATTGGAAAACAATCTGTCGGACTGTTTTAAAGATGTCCAGTGGTGACAAATTTATCCCCTATCCTGCAGTCGGACCCCCCACAATCTCCCATACTGGACCCCGGCTCGGCGATAGTAGAGCGCAATTAATACCCAGCAGGTAAGCTGGTACAAACACTATTCCTCTATTCATATCTATGGGAAAGGTGGATACACAGCACTCCTGTGTTTGTACCAGCTGACCTGCTGTGTGCAAAATTCACACACACAGCCCAGCCCAGGCCAAGACGGGGTCCCAGCGGTCGGACCCCTGCAATCAGACATTTATCCCCTATCCTTCGGATAGTGGTTACATTTGTTACATTTGTGGTTAAATTGTTACTGGCGGCCAGAGTGGTGCTTTAACTTATACATTCTTGAATACTACGTTTTGTTTTCCAAATGCAGGAAGACAGCATGTTCTCACAAAAAATAGGCCATGTGTCCATCTGACTGAATACAACACCCATAGACTGAGCCCATCTCGCAGCATCTCCCACCCAGGGCTCACTCTCCTCATGAATGGAGGCGTGTCGACCACCGCATGAAGCTGTGGCCAACATGCCCCCTCCATGTATCTCTATGGGAGAGCTAGAGATACAGTGTTCAGGTATCTCCAGCTCTCCCATAGGGGGGGGGTTCAGGTGGTGGCAGCCACAGATCTAAAATAAATGTGAAATTTTGTGTTTTCTGATGACAGGGTAACACTGTGTGTCTTCCGGCTCAGAGAATGCACTTTGCTCCAGGAAGAATGTCACAGATGTACTTTCTTTTCCCGAGATGTTCTTTGTTCCAGTCCTTATCTGTATCTATAGGACGACACTAATTAAAAATGTAGGGTCAAGAGCATAGGCCATTGTAACAAGATTCTTCTGCAGCGAGTTGCTAAGCATTCGGTGACAATTACCCTTGACTCCATGTTCCTTTCTTTTTACGTTGAATTGTCTGGGCTCTGTTTAGAAGCAATCTTCATACTATAGAATAGTTGGAGGTGATCTGAGGCTTACAAATGGCAGCGGAGAGAACTTTGAGAGCCCGTAAACTGACTATATATGTTCTGAAGAGCTTTTCACTTACACAGTACTAGAGGAAGTACGGATTCTATAAAGACTTCTTTTCAGGCAATACTCTGTGGAGGAAAAAAAAATAATGCAAATTATCTCTTCTTCAGAAGAAAGAAATAGACCTTTTACTATCCAACCCAGAGTCTCCTCTAAGGGCCCATTCACACTATGGAATTTTCACGAGTTTCCTGTTTGAAGCACACTTCAGCTGATCTCAGTAGGAGTTTGCTGTTTATACTGCTAATATTTTGTAGCAGAACTTCTGATGCAGAATTGGTTTTGGCTGGAAGATTGAACATGTTCAATTTTCGTGCAGAATCCACCCAAGAAGTCCCGGCACTATGCTGTAGTGAATGGGTCGATGTGTACTGTCTGCAGCAGATTGCAACGTTTCTGAAGTGAGCGTAATTTCCATAGTGTGAACGGTCCTAAGAGTCGCCCATGTGCAGACAACTGTTTCTACTCCAGTTCCTGCATTTGGAGTGATGGTCTGATGACCACTCACATAACACCCCCCAAATGTTCAATAGGGACCTAGGTCACCTGACACTCAAATTTAGACAGTGGAAGAGGTGAAACTCAAAGTGCACTCAAAAGTGTGAAAGGGAAGTACGTAGGGTTACTGGGTCTCATTACAGAGACTCATTGAGTTATGGAGACCTGTTTTGAAGAAATAATCCCACTGAAAAATAGTAAAGGGTGACTCTTTTTGGAGAAGACTCTGATCTGGCTAGTATAAGGTACCTTACTTCATTCTGGAGGAGGGTTAATATTCATACTTGCATAGTGAAATTCCTTCAGTCTGGTATCAATTCTTCTAAATTATCAAGACAAGAATGACAACATATTTGTTGCCCCAGAAAACCCAAGAATCCTGTTCATCATGCTGCAGTTTTTCAGAATGGTGGAATATCTACCAACTATCTGATGAGTGGCTATGTTGGCTTTGCCTATCCTGCCTAGCCAAATACTTGATCTGATTGGCAGATCTTGTTGAAAAATTTTGGTCACCATGTTGTATTGCTTAAATGATGTCATTTAAAATACTCTCCAATAGAAGTACATTTCTGCAACACGAGTGGCTGAGTTGAGGTGTCCAAACGTTGCAGTTGATGACTAATGATCAAATGTGCAAAAGAGCTTTTCGCCTGTCCTGATGATGGAGGAATGAAGATCAAGCACATTGTATTTCAAAAAGTGGGTTCCTTTGTTTTGCTTAGAGATAAGCTGCTGGCAGAACTTTTTGGCAGTCCCTTTTTTTTTTACTCTCCCCTCTGCATGTTCATGGGAAAAGCCAACATCTTGTGCGTGTGTTGCCAGCTTTGGATGTTCTAGAACGTATGCATGATTGGAAATAGACCACTGGTGGTTGGATTGGCTTTCCATTCTTTATAAGGCAGGATATACATGTTCTTTTTGTATCACAATATTTACAAGAACATTATGTAGATGCCGTTTTATTGCTCAGATGTCTTGCTGTGTTGCTCTGTAGTGTTAATGTATCTAGTTCTTAGTATTATACTGACAAAAACAAGGAAACCACCAACCCCAGAGATAAACATGAGATCATGCTTTTAATCATTCTGTTAAATGTAGAATGGTTATATGTATACTGTATACATAAGGGAATTCTCATGATTTACATACAATGCATGTGGCACTAAGTATTCTTAAAAAAGCACGGACTCAAGAAGTCAAGTAGACAGATATAAACATAGGATTGAGACAGATTACGTAGAACATAGTGTCATAACTGTATATGTCGAGGTTAAGAGTATAAAGTGAAATATACATGAATTAACATGTCATTCCTGTAAACTGAGGAATAACCTTATTTAGCTTGTTCTTCTTGTAAACTGGTTCCATCCTCCAGTGCACGTGACTCCATTCAAACCTTGGTAGGTATGGTTTTGCAACAGTGTCTGGGAACTGTTTCCAGGAAGGCATCAATAAGTTTCATGGTGAAGAGGGTTTCCCCTGTGGGTAGTTTACATCACACACTCACCTTCTTAGAATTTCTACTGAAAAACACAGTTGACCATATCTCTATATGAGATGTTAGGGCCAGAGAAATACTGCAGCACTATCAATCTTTGAGTAGGAGGTTTGGATTATGGAAGACTGTAGTTGTATGGCCCGACGTGCGCAGTAAATGTGCACTAATTTTGTAAATCGCACACATTTACGAAGCCTATTACACTGGGAGATGTGTAACCATTTTTTTTAATTATTTTTCCCGGTCAAAAAGAAGCTATAAGATGGCCAACAAATGTTAGTTCGTTCTTAGGCTGATCGCTGTTAGCCCTATTACACAGGGCAATGTTGGCTGATAACTACCCTGTGTTTATAGGGCCCTTAGGTCATTTGCAGAATATAGGATAAGAGCAGAGATGTAAGGAGGTGTAGTACTGTGGAGGGCATTGTGGGTGAGAGTGAGGAGTTTAAATAGTATTCTGAGCTGAATAGCCAACCAGTGCAGTACCTGGTACAGGGGGAGGCATGGGTGTAGATGCTGAAGAGGAGCCTGGCTGCTGCTATTGGGATAGACTGGAGATGGGAGAGGTGTTTTTATTTTTATTTTTTTATATAAATATATACTACGGCCTTCTTTACATGTACCCAAAATGTTTGTGTCAAATAAAAAAACATTGCATACAGCTTTTCTGATCCTGTGTAACCAAACCAGGATTTTGTACAGTTTTGTGCCACAATCACATCCCAAAAAAGTTTTTTTTTGCATAGGATTGACCTAGTCCTTTCACTAGTTTTCATCCCAAGAACAAATACCTGGAGCCAAGCTCTAATGTGCATTAATGTCCTTTCCTGATGTAGGTTAACTGGCACCTACAGTGAACAGCATGGAGTCTATGCCAGATTTAATAGCTAAACAGGTATTCAAAGCATTAGGCATCCAGTCAAGCTTGCGATTACATTTCCTTACTTCTGACTTTCCATGGTCTGTCTGTTCAAAGGTTAATGAACTCTTCCACTTTGACCTTTAGGTATATTCAGATTACAGAACATCCGTCCCTGAGGAAGCTTAGTGACCCTATGTCTGCCTAGAAAGGAGGGGCGGGGGGGGGGGGGGTTCTGATTAAATTTTACTATATTGGCAAGGGCACCACCCTTTTTAATTCTTAGTAATACACATAATATAGTGTCAGTAATCATTTTGCTGGGTAAAAATATATATAGATGGATGGATGGATGGGTAGGGAAAAGGGAATAAGGTCAGCCATGCCTCCTGATACCACATCGCCTGATTCTCCTGAACAGTCTAAGAAGAGTAGGGCCCCATGTACTTGAAAATTCCTAGAACCATCCAAAATCTCAACAGTGCCATATAGCTTCCCTAGGTCATGTCTTTTTAGCTGTTTTTGCTAGGACTTCAGCTCATTTATGACCAATTTTGGACATCAAACTGTTTAGAATCTAATTGTTAATTTGTGGGTAGAGGGACTGTTTCACATTACTTTATCATTATGGTAGTATTGCATCAGGCTCAATCCCTGAGCCTATGGTGTCCATTAGAGATGAGCGAACTTACAGTAAATTCGATTCGTCACAAACTTCTCGGCTCGGCAGTTGATGTCTTATCCTGCATAAATTAGTTCAGCTTTCAGGTGCTCCCGTGGGCTGAAAAAAGGTGGATACAGTCCTAGGAGACTCTTTCCTAGGACTGTATCCACCTTTTCCAGCCCACCGGAGCACCTGAAAGCTGAACTAATTTATGCAGGATAAGTAATCAACTGCCGAGCCGAGAAGTTCGTGACTAATCGAATTTACTGTAAGTTCGCTCATCTCTAGTTTCCATCTCTGGCCCATGCACAAACTCTGAAGCAAGGACCAATGGCACGGCAATCTTTTAAAATGGGAATTCACACCTTAAGAACATCTTAAATGTAGGTATAACCAAACCCAAGGGCAAAAGTCTGCGGTAAAAAAAACTATTAAATTCCCACCCCTAAAACTTCACTTTTATTGATGTAAGATAAAACATTCTGGATCTTATCTTGCATCAATAAAAGTGAAGTTTTAGGGGTGGGAATTAAATAGGTTTTTTTTTACCCATCGGTTTGGTTATTTATCTATTGTTCCCTTACTCACCTAGGGGTAAAAGAATTTTGTGTTTTTGTTATAACCTTAGTCAAGTTAAAACTCATGGCCCCAGTTATCCAAATTAATATAAAAAATAATATAAAAAAGTTAATTCTGCAGACTTGTGCACAGGATTTAGCCCTCACAACCTTCATGTCGTAGAACTTCAGACTTTTTTCTCTAGAACGTCAGGATTTTTATAGAACCTGTTGATAGCCTAGACCAGGCATAGGCAACCTTCAGCACTGCAGATGTTTTGGGCTACATCTCCCATGATGCTTTGTCAGCATTTTGGCTGTAAGAGCATTATGGAAGATGTAGTCCAAAACATCTGTAGTTCCGAAGGTTGCCAATGCCTTGCCTAGACTCAAAATAGGTAATCAGTATCCAATTGGTGACATCTTGACACCCAGCACCCCACCAATTGGCTGTTCAGCAGAGCTGCTGTGTGCCCATTCACTTCCCTAAGAGCTGTGTTGTAGTAACCTGACATGGTCACTACACATGAATGGAGCCAGGGTTTCCAACTCCATTTATTGTGTACATCTGGGCTTATCCTCAGGGATTTTGCGTGTTGGTGACCAACCTATCAGAGGTTGTCCAGGACTGTACAATCCTTTTTAAAATGTGGTTACTTTGGGCAGTGCCTGTCTTTTTTGACTATTTTAACACCTAGGCAGACTTTCCACAAATCAAGATTTCTTAGCCAAATTTTAATAGAAACAATTGTTCAGCCAAATAAACTGTCTGGTGCCCTTTAAGAGAAAAAGGGAATGTCAATGTCCGCACATCTAATAATTTCTCTTGGTTCTTGCACTGCTACTCTCATTTGGTCAAGCTAAAACTAGGGTAACCTAAAGACGGAGATTTAATTGAATACCCTTTGGGTTAACCACTCAGCTTTTGGTGACTGGCAGTTTAAAGATGGTTTCGGATCAGTTGGGCCCATCCATCAAACCTGTCAATATCTGAATGAATAAACAAAAATTGTGCAAAATTGTAGAAAATGCTGAGGGTTTTGGCGGGTTTAGTAGGGGGAGGGATTTTTAATGAGTGATCACGTCCTGTAAGAGCTATTGCTGGTTAAACCAGTCTCTGTACTCTCCATTCTCACAATTTGTCAATGAGTATGAAACTGTCATTCCTGAGACAAAATAATCATTTGGACTCCTTGGAGACGAGCAGCAGCATCTATTGTTGTGTAGAGTAATGCTGTGCTACGATGAAGACACTGCTCGAAACCGGCGTGCTTTGAATCGGAAATTAGCTTTGGACGCCTTTACCTCCTCTCAGACTTAAAGTATCTTCTTTCAATTGTTCCGCTGCTGGAAAGTAGCACAACGTGGCTGATATGTTTATGGTTGCTTCTGCTGTCTGGCCCTGATCGGTTATGTGCAGCGGATATAAATATTCATATGAATATTTGGGATTTTTTTATGTTCATACCACCCTGGTCTGAAGAATTTTTTTTACTTTTTGTGGAGCAAATTGGAATTTTGTGTCACTACAACAATTTATAAATAGATGAAATGTTATTAGATTATGAGATCCAGTGGGCTGTTTTTTAGGTACCCTCAAAGGGCCTTCAATAACACAACTAAATACTTAGCCTAAGGACATAAGCTGCTATAAGTATACACTACTATAAGTTAGGGGTGTGAATCGCCAATAATTTGGCGATTCGATTCGAATCGTGATACCAGGGCGGCGATTCGATATATCACGATATATCGCGATACTGTCTAGTTGGTGATATATCGTGATATATCGCGATATTCCCTATTAAAAGCTTGGGAAAACTTATTCTACACATCAATACTACATTCACACAAAGATATACTGTATTAAATATACATTTATTTTTTCTTAAGAACAATGAGGACTTACAACGTCAAACAAGTGTTTAAGCAACAAACTCTTGTGCTTGCAGGATTTTTTTTTCTTATAACAAACCTAATACTTTTTGACAGCTTAGCTGAGGTTTGATACTAGATTTCACAAATAAATACAATTCTGTATAACATAAATAAAATACCAAGGCATGTGCCATGTGGGCACATAGGTTTGTCGTATTCCCGCAGTATTTGATTCTGACGTGACATATGTTGCACACTGCATGGCTCTTGTCATACTCCTTACTCCCTGGTTTATTGTAGAATCCAAAATGAATCCAAATGCCCGCCTTATAACTCCACGGAGCATCCCGGATATCTTTATTGCCAGCCATGTTGATGCAGCGTTCACTCTGCAGCAGCTACCGCGAGACTACAGACTCAGACCAAACAGGAAGGAGAACGTACGCACTCACAGGACAACTCTTGCGGGATCTTGTTCTTTCTCTGCTGCGACTCGCAGCTGAGAAAGAACAAGATCCCACGAGAGTTGTCCTGTGAGTGCGTACGTTCTCCTTCCTGTTTGTTCTGAGTCTATAGTCTCGCGGTAGCAGCCTGCGAGTGGGACAGAGCTGATGATAACAGGTACACTGCCAACTAATGGTCAGGAGTTTAAGTGTTATAAAAAAAAATAAGACAAATAGGACTATGACTCAGTGAGTGAAATAAAGTAAATGTTAATTATAATAATTTATAAAAAATCGATTCTCAGAATTTTCAAAATCGATTCAGTATCGCGGAACAAAAAATCGCGATAATCGCGCAAATCGATTTTTTCTTACATCCCTACTATAAGTATATATCCATCTTTAGCACTACAAAAATTGTCTTCATAAAAATAAAGAACATACTTTGCCTTAACTACTTTTGGAACATAATTTGAAATTCTTGTTTGAGGCAACAGTTTTCTTCTAAATGGTTATACTTGTAATTTGTAGACACATCACTTAGAGGGTGTTAGAAATTAAAAAAAATTTCCCCCCAGATAATGCCCCTTATCCATGTCCTAACTAGCATTTCAGCTTGGCCTCATTTACTTTTATAGTGCAATACACACAGTCTGTGAATAAGAGTGGTCATGTTGGTGAAAAGACAGGCTTTCTTCTAATCTAGTGCTCATATGACTTTGTGGATTTATAGTAGAAAGTAATCTGTCTGTTCCTGTGTTGAGATCTAATGTTTTCCTTTTGTATTTCTTTATAGGAAGCCTAGAATAAACTCCCAGCTAGTGGCGCAGCAAGTTGCTCAGCAGTATGCCACCCCACCGCCTCCGAAGAAGGAGAAAAAAGAGAAGATTGAAAAACCTGAAAAGGAAAAAACGGATCGAGAAAAACTAGAAAAGGAAAAACCTGAAAAGGATAAGCTGGACAGAGAGAAACTGGACAGAGAAAAAATGGACAGGGATAAGCTGGACAGAGAGAAACTGGACAGAGAGAAACTGGACCGGGATAAGCTGGACAGAGAAAAAATGGAAAAGCTAGACCGCGAAAGATTAGACCGCGAGAAAATAGATAGGGAAAAAATGGACCGGGAGAAACTGGACCGTGAAAGGCTAGATCGGGAAAAATTGGACAAGGAAAAGATGGACAGAGAAAAGACTGAGAAGGATAAGACTGATAAAGAGAAACCTGAAAAAGAGCAGAAAGTTGAAAGAGAGAGGCATGAAAAGGAAAAACCAGAGCGGGAGATTAGTACAAGTGTTGTCAAGAAGACATCTTACAAAAAGACACGGTAGGTGCATTACCATTGTGGTAGCAGGGCATTGTGCCACCACTAGTTTTCGGCAGCTGAGGTTGGTAGATATGACACCCATAACCCCTTCAGAATATCTGAAATTGTCTAGTACTGTTTAAAAGTTCCATAAAATTACATTTGGGATACATTCTGTATACAAAAGCAGAGTCCTACTTAGTGCACAGGATGTTTCACAGGGCAAATGAATATGGCTCCAGTCACACCTTATTCTATCTTAGCAAGGCCCTAGAAGAAGAGCCGGGACACTAATTAGTGATGCAAAATTACACTAAACATTTGCCGATATTCCCACATACAGTGACCATATAGTGGTAGATATCAGCTGTACACAAGCACTCTGAAGATGGTATGTGACAAATGACTCGCACTTAATTTCCCCCGGCCAAACATTTTAGGTTCTTTTCTCCATTACAATGCCCACCTCTTTACACCATTTCCACGTGTATTACCTCACCCAGTAATCGTGCCTCCTCTGTGCCAACATATACTGTTGTAGTCCTCTTATATGCCCTCATATATAGTTGTAGGCCCCCCTTGTGTCCCCATATGTACTTGTAGGCCCCCTCTCTGTGCCCCCATATAGCTGTCTCTGTATCCCCATAAGTGTAAACAGCCCCCAGTCCCCAAACATACTGCCCCGCTTTGGTGCTCCCCTGGTCTGGGGAGCAGTGGTTCATCGAAGTATAGTCACCGCCCCAGACTTGGGCAGGCTGCACGTTCTACTGCACACCGTCAGTGGCTTGATGTAGCAGACGTGCCTATGTGCAGCACAATTCACTGCCTCCATCCTCACAGGTACTGGCAGTCACTGGTGGGCCACAACCACTTGCAGTGACTAGCTGCTGTGGAAAAACTGGACATGCTTGCGTCACAAAAATATGTTTCAGGACGCATAGACAGCTGTCCTTAAGCTAGGACTATTCCAGTAAAACTAGAACTTCAGGTCACCTTGTGTGTAGTGGCATTTAATAGATTTTTTTTTTTTCCAGAACTTAAATGTCTACCCTTAAAGGGGTACTCCCGTGGAAAACCTTTTTTTTTTTTTTAAATAAATCAACTGGTGCCAAATAGTTAAACATATTTGTAAATTACTTTTCTAAAAAAAATCTTAATCCTTCTACTACTTATTAGCTGCTGAATACTACAGAGGAAATTATTTTCTTTTTGGAACACAGAGCTCTCTGCTGACATCATGACTGCAGTGCTCTCTGCTGACATTTCTGTCCATTTTAAGAACTGTCCAGAGTAGAAGAAATCCCCATAGCAAACATATGCTGCTCTGGACAGTTCCTAAAATGGACAGAGATGTCAGCAGAGAGCACTGTGGTCATGGTGTCAGCAGAGAGCTCTGTGTTCCAAAAAGAAAATTTCCTCTGTATTCAGCAGCTAATAAGTACTAGAAGGATTAAGATTTTTTAATAGAAGTCATTTACTAATCTGTTTAACTTGCTGGCACCAGTTGATTTAAAAAATTAAAAATAAATTCCACCGGAGTACCCCTTTAAACAACATTCTACAGGTTTTTTTACTCTAAGTTAAAAATTCTGCTGACTTAATTTCTTAATATCTTTTTATAGTCAGAATTCTGTTTTTGGTATTTTTTTTTTTTCTTTTAAAGCTCCAAATCTTTTGCATAGATATGGACTTTTAACTTGACAATTCTTTCTTTCACCACTAGAGAAGTTTAGGGGCTTGCTGCATACTGTCCTAGATTGAACTCCATAATGACATGAGACATGGGCCTAAGTATATAAAAGGGTTATCTGAAAATTAAAACTTATCCTGTAGGATATGTGATAAGTATCTGACCGCTGGGACCCCCACAGTTCACAAGAATGAGGTTCCATTGTTCTCTAATTGAATAGATTGACCTTGCATGCTCAGCCACCAATTCATTCTCTTGCTATGGGACTGCGATGAATAGCAGAATACAGTATTCAGCTATCTTTGATGTCCCCATAGCCAGTGAATGGAGTGGAGGTTGAGCAATGTTCTCTGTTCACTATGGATAAGTGACCTTTGTACTTTAGTTGGACCACCGCTGCCTATCTGATAGATAAGTGGTAAAGGGGTTATCCCAGATCCAATACTTAAAGGGGTTGTCCAGCAAAAGAAACAACCGGTGTATGGTGTCAAAAAGTAATAAAGCAAATTATTAATATAATGTTGTTAGCCATACTGCACACATCTATCATTATTAACCAAGCTGTCTCGCATGAAGCTGACACCTTGTCACAATCACTGAAAGGGGTCTGCTCTGTCCATGCTCCCACCCCTCCCCTGATATCTGCTTAGTACAAAACCATTGATGGGAATAGGGGGAGCTCCTATTACTGCTATTTAGATTTTAAGGCAGCATGAAACCTTTCTCAGATAAGACAGCAGTCATACTGTTCTGACTAAAACTGTAACTGATAAACTTTCTGCTGTCTTAAAATCTAAAAAGCTGTAATATGAGCTTCTCCTCTTCACATTAATGGTCTCTCCCTGAGTAGTCAGGGGGTGCAGGGGCAGGAGCTCTGTGTGACATGTCACAGCTACAAGGGAGAGAGCGCAGCTGATAAGGAGAGATCTTGGCATTATGGCAAATTACATTAAGTAAGTTGCTTTATTTTACTTTGTGACACCATACTCAGGTGATCGCTGGACAACCCCTTTAAGTTTAATGGACCTCTCTGCGGGTCTGATACACTTGCCCGGATAGAGGATTGCGCTTTCTGGCAAACCATAAATCCATTTTGTTGCATGCTAAGGCAGATATCAATCTCTTCTCTTCCAATAATGTGTTGAATGTTACTGTTTGTGGTTTCTCTGCGATGATGTACACGTGAATCTGGTAGACCCCGGAAGAGCAAAGGCTACGGAATAACAGGGGAATTGTTTAATCCACAATATAAAGCCTTCTTCAGAGCAGCCTCGTCTGTCACGTACATGAGCCTGGGCCGACACCAAAGAGTGTGTGTGCATTTCACGGTTCAGTATCTCTAAGAATTGTGACACTATAATTTTCTCTTTAGTCCCAAGTTGTTCATTGCTGAATACTGGCCCCGGTTTATTTACAAGCCTTATTACATGAATGGCTGAGAACAGAAAACGGGGCCTCTCAAACATCACTGACAACAAACTTTCAATTTTCTATAAGTGTAAATTGTATGATTGTAAACATGGCGTGCCGAGCAGCTGTATGAATTAAGACGGGGAGTGAAAACCCTTATTGTTCGGGAATAAAAGTGTCTCATTGTTTGCACTCGCATGTGAGGAGCACTCTGAATTTGGGGCGGAGGAGCCCATAATTACTTTATATTGCGAGGCTGTGTACTTGTTGCCACGGTTTCAATACCTCATTTACATTCCAAAACAGAAGAACTGTGGAATTCTGGGATATATTGGCCACTAGATATTTGTATGTTGACAAGAAGAATTCTTTTGTGTGTTCACAGAATGCGCTTGGCTTGGAGTTGCTGTTTTAAATCCCATTTCACAAGCCCGTGAGGCATCGCTGGAAAAAATTGTTATTGAGCAACAGCCTAATTGGGTTTATTAGTAGTAGAAGAGTAAAGGGAAGGAAAGGGAACACTCTTAAAGGGCTCTGTCTGGGTTCTTAAAATGAGTCCTAGACATGTTTGCCTAGTAAGGAGATAGCTGTGAGTGTTGGTAGCGAGCACACATTTCTTGTATAATACTGTATGTCTATAGAGTTACATGTGTGTATATCTTCTGTATTTATAGCAAAATAAAGTATAGAATCCTTAAAGGGGTCATTTTCATCATTGACATCATTTGGTCTCCCCCAAGTAGCTGCCGTTCTGGTGCCCCATAGATGGCCATTCTTCTCAGCAGGGTCCATGTCATTTTGTTACCCCTTCAGAGGCAATGCCTGGCTGGCAGCAACTTACCTCGGAAAAATCAACTCTTTACAGAAGAAGGCAACATTGTTAAAAGGGGCTGCATCTGAGACAGTGCCTTAATGCAACATTAAAATAAATACTAACTATAGTAACTATGATATCCTTAGCTGTGTTTGTCCCATATTGCAATCTTAGGGTAAAGTAACATGTGCCGTATTTTGCTGCGCATTTGCTGCTGTCTATTCTCCTACCCATTAAAGTCGTTGAGTTACGAAATATGCAGCTGATTTGCTACCTATTGACTTTACTGGGTAGAAACATATATGCAGAAGCAAAATACAAAGTGTCTGACCCGACCCAAAAGGTATGTTCTTACATTGGTATTTTGCTGCTTATTTTGGTGCAGATTATCTGATGCTGGTTTTTCTACGTATTGACATCAAGTCTGCAGCAGAAGAATGCATGCAACTATAAGGCTAGGTTCAGACTACGAAATTTCCGCCTGCAATTCTGCTTTGAAATTGCAGGTCGGAAATTCCGCGTGCTAAAATGCATAGTGTAGTGAATGGTTTTCCGTTCACAAATTCACACTTTGGAATTTGTGAAGCGGAATTTGTGAAGCGGAAAATCCGCTTAGAAATTTCCACCTGAAGAAAGGGGTTGCTCTTTCTTCAGGCGGAAATCCGCGCGGAACACTTTGCAGTCTATTGGAGACTGCAGTGTCCGCGCGGTCCTAGCGCCTAATGATTCAGCTGGCGCTGGCCGCACTCGGGATCTCCGGGCGGAAATTTTCTGCCCGGAGATTCCATAGTCTGAACCTAGCCTAAAACTGTTGAACTCAATGGTAAAACAGGCATTTGTTTATATATTAAAGTAGACCTGTCAGCAGATTTTTACAATATAAAGTAGGGGAATGGTTGTATAGGACTTTGGACCTCTCGTTATTTGATTGACCCCCTCCAGCATGAAGATATCAGACTCTAAAAACATGGAGCCCACTGAAGATTCTTCTCGGCTGCTAATTTACAAGGGGAGGCGGGAATACGGTAGCCCCGAGTGGCTGTCAATCAGGGTGTTAGAAGAAGTGAACATCACACAGTGAAGAACCAAACTGTGCTGGGCTGTAGCAGCTGAGGGGATCGCCCAGTGGGCTCCAAAACCTAATGTACATATCTTTAAAATCTCTAAGGTATCTGCATTGCAGGGATCAATTAACTATTGAGAGGTATAAAGTAATAAAATTAGGTGGCATGTCCTCTACTTCTCCATGCAAAAACCACTGCACACAAATAATTTAAGGCAGATCCAAGCAGAATTTCCATTTGAAATTTCTTCCTGGAATCCTTGTGGAATCAAAGCCCCATTGAGGTCAGTGAAAGTTCCTGATGAGGATTACTTTCATTGAGGAAATTCTGTAGTGTGAACCCACCCTAAAAGGGAAACTGACAGCTGGTTCACCTGCACTAAACCGAATACACAGTGATATAGTGCAGCTGAAACAGATCACAATGAAAGATAACTGTGCCGCTATTTAGGAGATACAAGAAGTATTGGGGTCCATTGCTAATGTCGTCCTTTGTGTGATACAGAGGGCATACAGACCTTCACTCCCTCTTTCCCCTCTGTTTCCATATGCCCTCTCACCTCATAAATATTCATGAAGGGATATGTCTCTGAGCGGAAAATCAGCAAAAATCCATGGGTCTGAGGTCCGCCCCCTGCTCTCCACCTACACCCTCCACCTTGAATGTTAATGCTATGGTGTTAATGAAACCAGTAGACTAGCAAGGCGAGGTGAAGGTGTGAGATGCAGAGCAGTAAATCTGCATAAACCCATGTGTCTGAGATCCGCCCCTTGTTCCCGCACTCCCTGCCTCAATTCTCTGCTGTAAGGGAGAGGCAGGGTGGAGGGATGGGCTGCAAAGCATTGAATCTGCTGATCACAGCCACATGGAGCGGCATCAGAAATTACTGGACATCACATTTGTTAAAATTTCCTACTTGTTAATGAAAACTTTAGAACACTTGCTCCTGCCTCCATTGCGCAAAGTACAGCATTACCTGGGTGACAGCACTGATCAAAGTTACAAAAGGACATGCTACTTAATTTTAATACATTTTTATTAAAGTAGACCTGTCAGCAGGTTTTTGGGTATAAATTAAGGGCATGGCTGTATAGGGTGGTGGGAATACCACAGGTTGGACCCAGATCTTTTATAAACCTGTCTTATTGATTGGTTGTGAAAGGAAATATTGCATTGCCTTGTGTTTTAAAGGGGTTATTTGGCTAAAGACATAATGAGGGGACATGGCCTTAAGTCACACCCGGGGAATAAAGAGCTTTCTGAGACTGGAGACTCAGCCCCACATAGAATGCGGGTGCTGCTCTTTGGCCAGATAACCCCTTTAAAGTTAACCCAAACCACTGTTTAATACTATGTGATCATTTAGTTGACTTTGTTCCTCTGGTGGACAAAGAAGCCCAATTCACCTTCTACCATTATACTTTTTCCTATTCAGATGGCGGTGATGAACCCTCCACACTTATGTTAGGCAAACTTGTAGCTTAACGCAATCGGCCGTTTGGACAGATTCTAAAGGTTTGATTCTATTGCTTGTGTCCCCACAGACCAAAGCCAGATATACACAGAAACCCTGAAAATGAAATGAACAGTATTCAGTCTGCAAATGCAACAAAGATCAGTAACTTTAACCACACTTCAAGGTGAGTTTGAAGATCGGTCCAAGTAAAGTATATATAGTATATATATTTTTATAAATATATATATATAATTTTTTTTTTTTTTTTTTTTGCATCATAAAAACTTGGAACAACTTGAAGGGGTTGTCCAGTAATAAAAAAAAATCATCCCTGTTCACAGATTGTGTATAGTATTTTATCACATCCCCATGCACATAAATGAAGCTGTAGGATTAACACCAGAGACAACCCATGGACAGGGTAGAACTGTTGCTGTGCTAGATGACAAGCTGCAAAAGTGGCTAGTAGTTACTTATTGATGTTTTCCATTGGGAATAAAAACATGCACACTAAGCCTAGCTGAGCATGCATGTTCTTGAAGTTGGCGGGGAGGAACAGTTAGGCCCCTTTCACACTACTGTTATGACACGGTAGTGTGACGGCCGTCAGGACCACCGGGGAAAATAGCAGGAGAAAAAATAGTGGTTGCACGATTTTATTCTCCCACTATTATCTCTGAAAACAGAGGCGCCTGACGGACCCCATTGATTATAATGGGGTTCATTGGGGCCCGTTGCGCCCTGTCAAAATGATGGCCGTCAAACTAATAATAAAAAATTTGACGGTCTTTATCGACGGGGTGCAACGGTAGTGTGAACGAAGCCTTATTTGTGTCCACCTTTTACTGACAGATTAGATCTATTAATGATAAGGTTTTCAGACTTGATCAAACTAGTCACTATGCAATGACTTATGGTTCTTGGATGCTCTCAATAGGTGGTTTAGCAATCATGCATCATACCTTTATATATGATAAGACTACTACAGTATATTACTCATTTGTACTATTTTATAGCAGATGTAGTGCTTTTGCTCTCTAAATTGTACAATGTAGCAACAGTGCCATCTAGCAAAAAATGTGCCACCACAAAGACTGTCTCTTGGTTACCCTTGTACGTGATATTTTAATTATGTACTATTTTTGTATAATGAAAAATTTGACCCACAAAATGCCAGCAGCCTCCATGGGAAGAAGGGTGTTTGTGTATATTTGTGTATATATATATATAATATATATATATATAATATATATAATATATATTATATATATATATATATATATATATATAGTGTGTGTGTGTATATGTGTGTATATAGATATAGATATAGATATAGATATAGAGAGAGAGAGAGAGAGAGAGAGAGAGAGAGATTTTTTTCTCCATTTATTGAAAGTACTAAATACGATTATAGATTATAAATATTATATTGTTAAATGATTATTTTTTTTATCAAGCATGATTGTTTTGTTTTTCTCTAAGTGGCATGTAAAATCTATAGGAATTTAGTACATGGCCCTTTGTCATATCCTTAGGCATTGTTTCTTTGACCCCCCCTATTTCTTCTCCTGATAGAAGACCTCAACTCCCAACATTCTATGACATCCCTTGTCTAAAAGTGCTTGATTAGAGTTGTAGTTTTGCATTATTTAAAGACTGAATCAAGGTCAAGGTTTCCCAATCGTAGTACCTTCAGCTGTTGTAAAGCTACAACTCCTAGCATGCCCGGACAGCTAAAGGCTATCCGGGCATGCTGGCACTTGTAGTTTTGCAACAGCTGGAGGCACCCTGCTGGGTTAACGTCATCTTAAAGTAAAAGTAAAATTTACTTAAAAAATTAAAATATAAAGGGATTTTCTAAGCAGGCCTACTTGTGCACGTTGACCTTAAGATATCCTCTTGGCACCATCTTAGCACATGCCCATTGAAACTAGAGGCCAACTGAATTTCCTGTTATTCTCCAGTGTAATGTGCATTAGGAACATTTTTCAGGGTTAATTTATTCTAAAGTAGCAATGAATCGGACATTCACTGAGGTTCTTGTTTTTCCCCTATCAAAGGCCCAGGCTGAAGAACGTGGACAGAAGTACTGCACAGCAGCTCGCAGTAACTGTGGGAAACGTGACCGTAATAATCACAGACTTTAAAGAAAAGACTCGTTCTTCTTCCACCTCATCCTCCACAGTCACCTCCAGTGCGGGCTCGGAACAGCAGAACCAGAGCGGCTCTGGCTCAGAATTCACAGACAAGGGTTCCTCCCGTTCCTCAACCCCTAAAGGCGACATGTCCGTTGTGAATGACGAGTCATTCTGAAAGGAACACAAAATATTGCACATACATTGGGCAGAAGAGACTCCGAATCGTGGTCAGGAATTCCCAGACACCCGCCTGCCTCGTCTCTTTATATTCTTGGATTATAATATTATTATTTTTATTTTATTTTATTTTTTCCAGACTGAACTCATTTGGTTTGTTCCTTTCTCGGACCCTAACAATTGCTCCACCCAGGACCATTTCTGCTCGACATGGGAACCTGCAAACTATTGTACCGTCAAGAATGCCCCTTAACAACTGCGTATTCCATGATTTTTTTAGCATTTCCCCAGCAATCATTTGTAATTGGATGTGCACCTAAATCTCTACTTTTTATACAGATCTACTGTTTTTTTTCCTATTTTTATTATTTTTGTTTATTTTGGAATTTATTTATTGCATTGACAACTCCTTTATTTGCTTTTGCCGAGCCCTCACTTTATTCCCGCCCCCCCATGTGTTTTGCCTTCCCCCAGCTCCTTTCCTGTAATACAGCATATTATCAATTTTTATACATCAATATATATATATAAAGTATATATATATAAATATATATAAATAAATGGTTATTTAAAACCAATACATAGAAAAACACTGGTGCTTGATACACTGTGAAGTGATAATATTAACATAGGCCCGAAAACTAAAACATTAACGCATTTTGGTGCCAGAAGATTGTGTTGATCAGTTTAGGACTAAGGGTGCAAAAAGATGGTGACAATAAAAAAAAAAAAAAAAAAAAAAGTGTGAACCATCCTCTATACCATCTTGTGTTCATGTTGTCTCTTGGGTTCTTAGCTTACTATGGCTATTCATGGCTTAATTGAAATACTTCCTGTAAACCAGGAAATGGACGTCTTAAAGGGTGGCTTGTAATATTCACAAATATGTATGTAAAATGTTTATACAGTAATATTAGATGATCTTTTAAGTAGCCGTTTCATATGGTCCTCATAGACCTGGATAGGAATGACTACCCTTGTAGATGCCTTTTTAAAGACTTCTATTAGGGTTGCCAGTTTTCCTTTTTTTTTTTTTTTTAAATATATCTTTTATAGAGTCATGCAGTATATTCCAACACTCTTAAGGATGCCTTAATCATGTTCATATTAATTGGCTTCAGATTTTGGGCCTACCTAAATATGTTTTTGGGCCAAGCAACAGCGAGTCCCAAGAGCATCTGAAACCTTAGGTTGGTGCAATGGCAGAGTTGACTGTGGACTGTGGTTTTTCCTTTTTAATGCTACAATGCCAACCCAAGTCAACAAATGAGCATTCCCATCCTGCCATCTGGGCCCTAGAAATTAACATGGTCACCAACCTATGTCTTACTGAGCCCCGAACGCATCTTCCAATGTATACCAGAGTTGCTTTGCAATTAGGGATGTCTAATATTGGTGCATTCATTTTCTCAATTATATTTGGGATCGCTTATTTATCAGAAGAAACAATATTTACTCTGCCTGTTACGTGAGCTATGACCCATCATACAATCGTTAAACGTGTCTTGAAAATAGAAGATCCTAGTATATATGGTGGTTAAACTAGTGAGATAGCAACCTACATTGTCCCCATGTGGATTGGCCAGCTTAGTCACACTGGAAAGTCAGTGTATAATATGACCAATCCTTTGTACGATCTCTTTTGCATCAAATACTGTTATCAGTGTAGGTGACAGATCATGAAGATGTACCAAAAAAAAAAAATAATAATTATATATAATTTGTGACTATTACTGGATTCCTTGAAATTGAAGGGTCCACTGAATTCTACATGGACTAGAGTCTGACCCAGTTTATTAAATTGTCTATAGAGGAGTGACTTTGCAAGGGATTATTATATTGAAACCACTACACCCCTATAGAATACTAGTTTCCTATATTCTATAGAAACTTACCACATTGTCGGTAGAATATTAGATCTAGACTGGTTGCTTATCATGGCCAACCATCCACTTATACTTGGTACCATGATAAAAATTCTCTATCTGGTTATTAGTTGGAAGACATAACTTTACTTGGCTGAGGACAGCATATGAATTACTTGACTCTAATAGGCTATGGCCTACATTATTGCATATTTAATGAGTTGCACTGGACCCATCAACTATACATCATGAGGATGTCATGTCAAGCCAATGTTCAGTTTTAAACATCACTAGAAACTACAGTTCTGATTTCCGGTCCAGTGCAAATCTCAGTCTTAGGAAATGCATACATTTGACAAAAAGGCTTTTTGTAACATTTAAAGTATGTGTATTGATATTTCTGTAAGAATCTTGATGTGAAGGTATTTCTGAAGGGCATCTTTTTATTTTTTTATTTTTTTTATTTCTTTTATTTATTTATTTTAAAATTTTTTTTTTTTTTTTGGAATCATCATATGGACTGATTTAATGCTTCCAAAGAATAGATCAGAAATGGTTAGACCCAGGGAAGTTGAAGCATTACTGATAGAGTACAATATGTGCATTATTATGGGCACAGTCATTTAGTAATTTCCGAAGACAACTTAAAGGGGTGTCTAGTAAAAGTGATCTTATCCCCTATCCACAGGATAGGAAGATAGGTATCTGACCTTGGGTGGGGGTGTCTTACCGTTGGGACACCCCCACGGTCCTTGCAATGGGACCTTGTCTCAGTGAGAATGTGTGTTGTAGATGGCACGCTCTTAGTTTATATGGGAGTGCCACAAATACCAGATTCCAGCAATCCCATATAAATATATGCTGTAAATATATACACACTCTTACTAAGAGCCGGGGTCTTATTCCGCAGATTAGTGGGGATGCGACAGCAGTCAGACTTTTCAATATTAGATACTTATTATGTATCCTGGACAACCCCTTTAAATCTAACTTAAATCTTTTTAGTCATCCTTTTAGAATTAACTAGTACTGCCGAGTTCATCCACTTCCGTAAGCCCAAACCCTGAAACAACCAGTCTATGCAATTTATGACATGCCAAAAATCTGATTGTCCTATCACTATATTGACTATTGCTTAGGGTTTATGGATGACCTTTCATCATGAGTTCTCAGCTTTCCCTGGAGATATAGGAAAAGGTTTGCTCCTAATACTTTTTCATATCATGGCTGCCCATATATGAGCACCATGGGCCTTTCAACAGCAGGATTTACAATCCTAGTGATCTTTGGTTACTAAAGCAGTGTGTACATTCTTTGTTCCACTGGAAAAGAATAGGAGTATATTTTGAGGCTGTATGGCCTACCAAAACCAGCACCAGAGGCTCCACCTATATCAATTAACAAGTTCTTAGGCCAACCAATCCGATAGATTGTTATATTGGTCCCAAGTTGACTTTATCCACTGGAATGGAAACTACTATAAAAGGAAGAGTTCTATGTTGAAAAAGCTTCAAAGGAAAACTGTCATCAAGTTCACCCACACTAAACCAAATACATTGGGTTATAGTGTGGGTGAACAGGAGTATGTAATGTGCTCACTTTGTAAAGTTTTGTTTTGGCTGTGTTTGCATCCTCTAAAGTGTCCTCCATCTATCTTGGTTTTGCGCACAGCAGGCGGGTCCCCTGCCGGCAATCTTACTTTGTGTTCTGGAGGCAGGCGCCCGAAGCCTGCCCCCCTTGTTGCGTATTCATTTTTTGCTTCTCCACATCCTAATGACGTGGAGTTGTCCGCCCCCCCTGAGCGCTGCGCTCTGTCTTCTGAGTACATGCGCTGTTTTTTTTACCCAGCTCTCCGTCCTGATGACATGAGAGTTGTACGCCCTCAGAACCGCTCTGCGCCGCGAAACTGCACAAGCGCTTGGAAGACAGAGCACAGTGATTAGGGTGGTGGATAACTCCGAGTCATTAGGACATGCAGAAGCAAAAAATTAATATGCAACAAGGGGGGCGGGCTTTGAGCACCTGCCTCCACAACACAAAGTAAGATTGTCAGCGGGGGGGATCTTCCTGCTGCACACAAAATTGGGATGGATGGTGGACACTTTAGAGGACACAAACTCTACCAAAACAAAACTTTACTAAGTAAGTGAGCACGTTACATACTCCTGTTCACCCACACTATAACCCAATGTATTGGGTTTAGTGTGGGTGAACTTGCTGACAGTTTTCCTTTTAAATGTTGAAGATCCTGAATAGACAACATTTTGACATTGCACAGCAGCTGAAGTTCTTAAGAAGCTGAAAAGGCATAGGTTGGAGAACTAAAGTTTGTTTTTCATTCAGAAGGCTTCCATTCTTACCCTGCCTAAAATGGCTTGTATAGAGGGGAGCCTATCGATCGGCCCAGTTTTCTAGTTGGCCTATGCTTCAGATTTAGGGACCTAGTCATACCTTTGTGAATGTTACAAAATGCCTTTTGTGGGAGTAATATTTTATGGTTTCGAGCCTTTGATTTGACTGTAGCACAATACATAACTATTAACTTGTGTTGTGACTTCAGCTGTGGTAAAAGTCTGAATTCTTGGTGTTATATATTAAACCTTTTGTGTGTTTCTCGTCCATGAATTAGACTTTTGCCCCATGTCACAAGTTACAGTGGGAATTTATTATTCCCTGCACCAGTACAGTAGCAGAAGTGCTAATTTTCTGTGCAAAAAATGCATAAAAATTGCACAAACTCCTACTTTGCGCAAAAATATTTTCTGCATAAATGGACCTTGCACACACGTCTTGTGCAATTTTGCCACTCTGTGCTGGTGCAGGGAATTACACATTCCCTACGTAGTAAAGCTTTTGATGGAACCATGCACCCTGGTTTAGGACAATCTGCAGAATCCCTTTAATTCCCCACATATTTGAGCTGCTAACTCCTTGTATCTATGTCAATCTTATTGTGCTGTAAAAGCAGATTTACTGTCCAGTTTCTTACTGGTATTGGATCTATTGATGTTTGAATCCATGTGGCATCAAGTGTATTTGCCTCTTAATTTTCTAAATATAAAATGCTGTCTATTTGTGACATTCATTGGCTTGTGAATCCTATGTCAGCTCTGTTTTTTTTTTGTTTTTGTTTTTTTTCTTTTCCGGCTGATAATTGAATATTTACTATTATATAAGGTCTATAAGGTTTAATATTGCATTAGAGCAGATAAAGTAAAATTAAACCACTTTTACCTTTTGTTGGTAAAACATTTGCCAATACCTTAAAGGGGTACTAAATAGTCAGTGGCCAAATGCTTGTTTACCTGTCCTAATTCCCATACATATATGGTCGGCTTGGCCAAGCATGACTAAGCTTGATCAAAAAAATGAACCAATGGCAGATCTCTCTCGTGGTGACTTATCTTCACAGGAAGAAAGCATTGGACATGTGAAATAAAACATACCTAATATTACTTTTTGACATTTGCTGTCAAGGCGAAGTCTAGATGCTTCTATACACATTAGTCGACTGACGCAGCAAAAATCACCAGGTTTGGGCACATTTTATCTAATTTGTATGGGCTTCTCTAGACCACACCTACTGTATGTCAGTAAAAATGTTTTTCCAGAATCATATAGTGTTCATAATTCTGATCATGTATTAACATGTGACCATGGTGAACACCAGCATGGAGTTAGCTATACTGGGATCCTTAGAATTTAAATGGATCTTTTAAGGATCCTCTCAATCAGTAGGGTTGTTTTTGGGTTAATGGGAACCTGTCATCACTTTCATTGTGCATGAACCACAAGTTATCGGGGTGGTCCCTGTCGGCTCCCTGTTCTAAGCTTTGATTGGAGGTGTATTAATCAAGGCCAGTAGGGTGGGGAGAAGCCACTGGGGACTGCCCCAAGTACACCAAGGCGAAGGCAGCATAAAAGTGTTGACCGGTTTCCTTTTAATATTTCCAATTGATAGCCACTAGAGAAAAATACTTGGTGGTGAATCGAGACCTTGGGTATGAGCATGTAATGACTTCTAAAGTGAGGACTTTAGGTGTATAGTTGTCTTTTGACTATAAAGATGGGCAACAATGATTTGTCCTTATTGGCAGAATGATTTGGATGTCATTCGATATAGCCACCTACATGTTTGTCCAAATTGGATATTACTAAGCTTTAGCCTTCAGGCCACATTCTTTGGTTTGGAGACACCTATGGCTTTACAAAGCCCTAGAAGGAACCTAAACTGTTGTAGGATGTGCACAAGCCAATGAATGTGTTGTCTCTCGGTGGAACACTGTGAGATAAGGCGGCCTATGTAACTTACCCTCAGTATATTTAATGACTCTTACAATCAGTTTATATTCTAAATATTTTCTTGTGTGGTAAATTCTGTAAATGTAGAATCCAAAATTTGTTTTCTCAAGATGACCTGTTTAAAAAAAAAATTCTGTCTAAAACATTTTGAAATATTTTTTCTTTTCTCCACCCGGCTTGATGTTAATTTACAGCTGGTAATGTAACCTTGTAATTGTGGGTGAATATGACTATAGGATGGTTTGCTGGCACAGGGCTATATCTCAGAGCACAGTGTTTAATTTTATTTTTTTTTTCTTCAAGTATCACAGATAATAAAAATCTTACTTTTGTGCAAGTTTAGGCACCACATAATGAAGTAGTAAAGTATTCAGCAATCTTTTTCTCTTTTCCTTACCCCTCCATCAGTACACTTGGTTAGGTTCAAATACCTTTTAAAGTTTACCCGTTGCCTTCATTCTGTACATTCTCGACCTTGGAACCACTTAAAAATATATCAATGAATAGTACAAAACTATCAAAAGTTTATCCACAATACATATATTAAGAAGCACTCCTGCTAGAGATAATACACTGTTCTGCTTAGTGCAGGGCTTAAGGAGTTGGTGCATTGCATAGGGATTCTGTGTTTGGTGTTAAGTCCCTGTGTCTTGCACAACTGCCTTAGGCCCGGTACGAGGCATAACCTAATGTATGGGCTCTGTCTAGAGCGTTCCTTTTAAATGGCTCCAAGATGAGAGTTACCCTTTTAATACTTGGCGTGACTGTTCGCTTAGAAATTGGGCAATGAGTCAGCGCATAGTGAATAGATAGGCTGTGGTATTATGCTCGGCTCATTGCTTCGGCTATGGGTGCACTTTAAATAATTGACCCTACTGTGTGTGGAACTTTATCACCTGCCTTACTATTTTTTTTTTCTTTAAGCCTATTATATCTTAAATTATTGAAAATTTTAATAATTGCTGACTATATAATATGAACTTTTTTTTTTTGCGTGTATGTAACCAAACATGGTTTCAGAGCCAACGTTTAGATAGACATTGAAACATATAGGTTTTCAATGCACAATCAATTTTGTTGTTACGTATAACTTGTAACCTTTATTTACTGTGTAAAGCTGGTTACATTGTCTTTATTTTATTTTTTTAACTTTCTTTTTTTTTTTGCGTTGTAGTTTTTGTTTAGTTTTTTTCTTTTTCCGGCAAGTCCTATAGAATGCTTGTTTATGTCAGACATGATCTTTGTAAACCTTTTGGCTTGTATTCTCTGCTTTTGACAGTTATTACTGTACAGTCTATGAAGCATTTAGGTTTTGGTTTTTTTTTTTCAACTTTTTTTTTTTTTTTTACTTTTATGGTATTTTATTTTTCATGCTTAAAGTGTCAATTGGTGTTTTTTTGTGAAATGGTCAGAAATTCACAGGTCTTTAAATGTTTTCGGAAAATTTTTATTAAACACTGCTTTTTGTCTAGCAAAATAAAAAGATGTTAATATATTACTGTTGCTAGCATGTGCACGGCTGTCCTAGAAGCCTTTTTATCTTTACTTTTTTTATTTTTTATTTTTTGTTTCCTGCTTTAATTAGAAATGTCTATTTATGAATCTCTTGCTTGTAGTTTTTTTTTCACAAATAAAATAGTAAAAATTAATTTACATTTTCATGTTTTATTGAATTGCTTTTTGATTGAATTGCTTTTTCATTAAATGAGAATCATCATATACATCACATGTAAGACTTGAAGTATATGTACAAAAAAGCTGTTTTGAAATATGTAAATTTACTCTCAAGGGGTACTCTGATAGGAAACTTTCTTTTATTTTTTTTAAATCAACTGGTGCCAGAAAGTTAAAAAGATTAGTAAATTACTTCTATTTATAAATCTTAACCCTTCCAGTACTTATCAATTGCTGTATGCTCCACATTTTTATATTTCTTTTCTGTCTGACCACAATGCTCTCTGCTGCCACCTCTGTCCGTTTCAGGAATTATTCAGAGCAGTATAAGTTTGCTTTGGGGATTTTCTCCTACTCTGGACAGTTCCTGACATGGACAGTGGTGTCAGCAAAGAGCACTGTGGTCAGACATAAAGGAAATTTAAAAAGAAAATAACTTCCTCTGTAGTATACAGTAGCTGATAAGTACTAGAAAGATTAGGATATTTAAATAGAAGTAATTTACAAATCTGTTTAACTTTCTGGCACCAGTTGATTTAAAAAAAGTTTTTAATTGAGTACCCCTTGAAGTGCCCACAGGGTGTTCCCAAATTCCAATCCATGCCCCTCCCTCTGCTTGCCTCCACATCCCCTAGGCCTCTGATTGGCTGCCTTTAAGTTGTCATTTTACTTTTAGGCACTAAAAGGCAGTTAATTTGGATATTTTGAGAACAGTCAATTTTATAGTGCAGGATTTTTGTCAGAAAGGTATCCCTGTGCCCCTGCTCACAAGCACTGTCTGGCCATGGACTTATTTTAAGGGTATGTTCACACTGCAGAATCTCAGCTCGCGGAATTCGGCTGTAGGACCGCGGGACACTGCGCCGTCACCATTGACGGCTATGCGGTACTCACAGAATTCTGCGCAAAGAATGAACATGTTCTTTGCGCGGAACAATTTCTGTGGTGGAATTGATACCACAGTGTGAATGGGTCTTGCGAAAGACCCATTCACACTGATGATAATGTTCACAGCACGGAATTCCCCTGGAATTCCGCAGTGTGAACATACCCTAAAGGGAATGTGTCATCCGAAAATGATCTATTTTTTAAATCACGATTTTATGTTAAACA
Organism: Hyla sarda; assembly: GCF_029499605.1. Lineage (NCBI taxonomy): Eukaryota > Metazoa > Chordata > Amphibia > Anura > Hylidae > Hyla > Hyla sarda. The sequence goes on along the minus strand of NC_079194.1, from coordinate 109,360,795 downwards.
TATTGGCCCAGATTTATCAACCTGTGTGAGAGAAAAAATTTAGTGATTTTTCCATAACAACAAATCACAGCTTAGGTTTCACTTTACCAGAGCTCGTTAGCTGAGCTGCTGTGGAAAAATCACTCCATTTTTTTCTCACACAGTTTCATAAATCTCTACCATTGTATAAGAATTTTTGGTGATGATTTTTCTAATTTTCCATTTTAGGGTCCGTTCACAAAGGCAGATTCCCAGTGGATTTTAGTGGCACATGCGCAGATTTTCTGCATACCCTTTGAAGTCAATGGTAGCACACAGTCACAGACACAGCCTTGTCTGATAGCGCTCCTCTGTGCTCTCTCCTGTCTGATAGCGCTCCTCTGTGCTCTCTCCTGTCTGATAGTACTCCTTTGTGCTCTCTCCTGTCTGATAGCACTCCTCTGTGGTCTCTCCTGTCTGATAGCACTCCTCTGTGCTCTCTCCTGTCTGATAGGACTCCTCTGTGCTCTCTCCTGTCTGATAGGACTCCTCTGTGCTCTCTCCTGTCTGATAGCACTCCTCTGTGCTCTCTCCTGTCTGGTAGCCCTCCTCTGTGATCTCTCCTGTCTGGTAGCACTCCTCTGTGCTCTCTCCTGTCTGGTAGGACTCCTCTCTGATCTCTCCTGTCTGATAGCATTCCTCTGTGCTCTCTCCTGTCTGATAGGACTCCTCTGTTCACTTTCCTATATGATAGCACTCCTCTGTGCTCTCTCCTGTCTGATGGTACTCCTCTGTGCTCTCTCCTGTCTGATAGCACTCCTCTGTGCTCTCTCCTGTCTGGTAGCACTCCTCTGTGCTCTCTCCTGTCTGGTAGCACTCCTCTGTGCTCTCTTCTGTCTGATAGGACTCCTCTGTGCTCTCTTCTGTCTGATAGGACTCCTCTGTGCTCTCTCCTGTCTGATAGGACTCCTCTGTGCTCTCCCCTGTCCTATCAGACACACAGAGGAGTGCTATCAGACAGGATAGAGCACAGAGGAGTGCTAGCCCACCCTCACTTACTGGACTTTGTCCATGCCTGTGCTTCAGCTTGGACAAAGCCATGATTTTATAAGCCATGATTTCTATAAAACGGAAATAAAATTTTCTTATGAAGTATATTAGAAATGTTAATGTTTTGCCAAGATGTATAGCATAAAACGTTTTGGTATCTGACAGTGTCCATGTAATGTATAAAATTGCTGGTGACAGATTCCCTATACTGCAAACATCCAACTGACACAATTGCACCACTTGTTTTGGAACTTCTCATGGTAAAAAAAAAAAAAAAAAAACTCCTGTACTTGTACATAAGGACAGGTTTTTTAGCTTCTGGAAGTAAAGAAGAATTTTTTTTCCACATACTGGCAAGGAGAGATCTGGACAATTTTGAGAAATTCAAACAAAAAGTAGCTTAAATGACTTCTCCTTATACAATGATGATGCTTTATTTACATACGGTAAATCCAATATTACTTGCCGTGAAAGTCTTGGTTGTGCATTTTTATGCATGGTATATTGTGCTGGTACTTATATGGTTACTGATTTTAGGGTTTTAAACTTATGGGGTTTTCCCAAGTGATCAGTAACTCATTGGTGGTGGCTGACTGCTGGGACGCCCAAAATTACATAAATTGAGGTCTCTTTCCCTCAAGCCCTCATGCTAGTCTGTGGATGAAAATATAAGAGTTATGATTTTTTGAAGGCGAGGAGGAAAAAACGAAAACATATAAATAAAATTGTCCGTCCTTAAGGGGTTAAAGAGTACCTCTCATGAGGTTTTATAATCCTCCCAGTTCACTGTCTCCATCATGATAACCCCCTGCTTTTATTTTTTTATAATTTTTTTAGTTCCCTACCTTGATATTGCTCTGTATTTTCTGCTCAGTCTCAGTCAGATTCATAGACTAAGAAGGGGCGTTCCCCAGCAGGACGTGACATCATCTGAAGCCATCCAGGGGAGAACTTCCTCCCTTCCCCTCTGCTACACACAGCTGAGAGCAGTTCAGTGGGAGATGAGCTATGATTGGAGAAGGCTGCTGCACAACCCCCCTAGCACTCCAGACTGCATTTCCTGATTTTGGACTTCTACCAGGCCAGCAGGAGTCCAAATTCTGTGCATGAGATGGGGGAAATGTGCTCTGGACAAGTAGGACAACACCTAGTGGAAGCTTTTGAAACACAAATAAAACATAGAAAACTTCATTTTTTTTAAACAAGTACATTAGAAAGATTTTTTATTTAGCATAAGGAGTGCAATAGCAAAAATTATTTTTAATGAAAGTGCTCATTTAAACACTTATGTCATATCACAGTACATGCCTGATGGCTGCAGGGGTGTGGGTCACATACATAAGATTGGACGTATTAATCTGGCAGCCATATCAGTTTAATGTATCACATCTTTAAAAAGAAACACAAAATACTTTACAGCTGACAGATTGGAGCTGCTGGTTACTCTACCTTCTCTGGTTTCATCTTGTATGTAATGTGCCAAGCTGTGAAACGCGATCGGTCCTATACACCCAAAAATTTGAACAAACGTGTTAAGGCATACCAGGCATTTAATTCAATAATGTGCAAAACCTCCTGGCATCGTCCGAGAATCCTTTAATCAATACACTTAACTGCAGTGCAATATGAGCTTATCACAGCAGGTAGCCATTCTGGGGACTGCAGGATCACATTCAGCCCATGAAATGTACTCGTCGCTTGTAGTAGTAGATTGCTGTAGAACTTTTATTTTTATTTTTTTAGCTTGTAGAGGATAAGAAAATCCCGGCTTCCTTCTCCTGAAAACAGTTCCACCCCTGTCCACAGATTGTGCATGGTAATGCAGCTCAGCCTCACTCACTTTAAAGGGGTACTCCGGTGGAAAACATATTTTTTTTTAAATGAACTGTACCAGAAAGTTAAACAGATTTACTTCTATTAAATGACTTCTATTAAAAAATCTTAATCCTTCCAGTACTTATTAGCAGCTGTATGCTACAGAGGAAATTCTTTTCTTTTTGAATTTCTTTTCTATCTGTCCACAGTGCTCTCTGCTGACCAGAGCAGCGTAGTTTTGCTAAGGGGATTTTCTCCTGCTCTGGACAGTTCCTGACATGGACAGAGGTGTCAGCAGAGAGCACTGTGGCTAGACAGAAAAGAAATCCAAAAAGAAAAGAATTTCCTCTGTAGTAGGGATGTCCCGATACCGATACTGGTATCAGTATTGGGGGCCGATACTAGCCATTTGCATGGTATCGGGGACTCGTTTAATGTCCTCGATACCATGCTTGATACCTGGTGCCGCTCTGCTGCCCCGTTTTCCCTTCCTCCGGTCCGCATAATAGTGTTCCATGGAGGTGCATGTGACACACACATCACTCCGCCTCCTCCCCTGCGCCCAGCGTAACGCTACGCAGGAAGCAGAGTGACGTGTATGTCACATGCTCCTCCATAGGACGACACGATGCGGGCCGGAGGACGAGAGAGCGGGACAGCAGAGCGGCAGCACCAGCACCCAACAGAGGAGGTGAGCTGCCTGCAAGGGGGGGGGGGGGGGGGGAACAGCTGCTGCTGTCTAAACGGGGGTGCCCTGCTGCTGTCTAAAGGGGGGGGCTGCTGTTTAAATGGGGGACCACTGTCTAAAGGGGGGCTGTGGTCTACAGGGGGGGGCTGCTAATAATGACTGCCAGGGGGAACCAGCCACTACCTAATGTGGGGAACCTGCTACTACCTAATGTGGGGAACCTGCTACTACCTAATGTGGGGAACCTGCCACTACCTAATGTGGGGAACCTGCCACTACCTAATGTGGGGAACCTGCCACTACCTAATGTGGGAAAACTGCTACTACCTAATGTGGGGAAACTGCTACTACCTAATGTGGGGAAACTGCTACTACCTAATGTTGGGAAACTGCTACTACCTAATGTGGGAAACTGCTACCTTCCTAATGTGGGGAAACCGCTAACTTCCTAATGTGGGGAAACTGCTGCCTGCCTAATGCTCCCCCCCCCCAGCAGTAGCGTCCCAATCATTCATAAGCTCATGCTATTACCACACAGGGGTAGGGGGAATGGGGGGGGGGGGTTGCTGGTAGATGATGGTGTTGCTACTTCTGGTAGGGGTGTTGCTGGTGGATGATGAGGGGTGCATGATGGGGGCAATATATGTGAGGGGCGCATAATGGGGGCATAATATGAAAGGGGCACATGCGACCTAGCCTCACCCAGCTGCTACCTCCAGTGTCCCCCAGATAATTTGAGTTTGAGACCCCTGCTCTATCACATCCCTGCTGCCAGTGGCAGATCCAGGGGGGGGGGGCAATGGGGCAATTGCCCCCTGAGATTGTTGCCCTTCCTGTACTATAGCATGGTGGAGCGGGAGCTGGCAGCTGTCCCGCTCCACCATTCCCTCACATTTCTCACACGCTGCTGCATTCTTGCAGTGTGAGCCGGGGGGGGGGGGGGGGGACACATTATATGTGAGGGGCACAGGACAGGGGGTATTATAAATGAGGGGCACAGGACATGGGGCATTATATGTGAGGGGCACAGAACAGGGGGTATTATATATTAGGGGTACATAACAGGGGGGCATTATATGTGAGGGGCACAGCACAGGGAGCATTATATGTGATGGGCACAGGACAGGGGGCATTATTTTTGAGGGGAACATGTCAGGGCGCATTATATGTGAGGGGCACATGACAGGGGCCCCCCTGTCATGTGCCCATATAATGCACCTATAATGCCCCCCTGACATTTGCCCCTTACTTATAATGCCCCCCTGTCCTGTGCCCCTCACATATATTTCCCCATGTCCTGTGCCCCTCCCATATCATGCCCCCTGAGGGGGCAGGACATGGGGCATTATATGTGAGGGGAACATATATATATTTTGATAAAAAGGCCCATCACAATCTTCAGCACCAGGCCCATGATGCTCTTAATCCGGCCCTGTCTCTATAGAGGACAATGCATTTCTGAGTGGATTCTGCCTTAAGAATTGACGTGTATTCTTTCTGCAGAGGTTAGAATTTGAATTTCTGCTCTAGATGTTTCTGGTGCAGAAATTTGGCCATGTGCAAGGTGCAACATAATTCCTTCAAAAACAATGGGACTCTGATGTAGCAGAATTCTCAAGCAGAATTTTTCAACTTGATTCAGCTCTGCCATATTTCCGGCTACCTAATTTCCAATGTCGGCACTGCAGATGTTTTGGACTACATCTCCCATGATGCTTTTGCAGCATTTTGGCTGTAAGAGCATTATGGGAGTATGTAGAAGTAGCTGCTGCTGGCAACACAGAATGTTGTAGGCTAACCTGAAGAGTTGGGGAGTTTGAACAATTGTGTTTCCTTCCAGCAAGTCACGACTGAGGCAAAAGTATAGAAGAGCTGGTGTCCTGTGCATGAAGAAATGAGCAGATTTCTTGGCACTGGATGAATGGAGGTTGTACACCAGTTACTCAACAAGTATACTGGGGGTAGGTATATATATGAAACCATAGGTTTATTCCTCTAGCTCTATGAAGGGGAGGGACCTCACTGGGGATTTGTCACTTTTATTTTATAATCATTCTGTACTTGCTGTAATGGAAATTATACCTTCATGTACTGCTAATCATATATTGGGTACAAGCTTCAGACGGGTGATTTCATTTTGGTTAGTCGGGGTCTCATTCGGCTGTACGATTCAGTCTCTGGTTTGCTGACTCATTGCAGGAGACAGGTTTCATAGACTTGCGATGGAGACCATCTCCTTTAATGAGTCAGAATGAGTGGTGAGCCCAGAAAAGCACACAGCCGCATACTTTACTTGACTATATCTAGAGATCGTGGGGGTCTCAGCTCTGGAATCCTGACCAATTTAAACTTTTGACATGTCTGTCAAAAAAAAAAAATTAAAAGAAAAAAAAATATATATATATATATTTATTTATATATATATATATATATAATATTTTATTTTATTTTTTAAACGACAGTTATTTTTAAGACTTTAGACTCCATGATATAATGAAACTAAACAGGAGTGACTTATGACCAGTGGCAGATTAAGTATGATAAAGACTTAAGCCCCCATCTATTCCCCATGACACCATGCCACACAATGTTTAATTCTGGTTAAACAGTAATCCCTTGTTATGCTGGTATGAAAAATTAATAACTGGGTGTTACCGATCCCCTTGTCAAAGGGCTTTGTCTCTATTCTGCCCTCTAATTTTTCACAGTATCGGACTGTGTAGTGACACATCCTCTAGTCAAGGCAAATACTAACACCCAGTTGCCATTTAGATCTGAGCTACAGGGAAACCTTTTGTGGGACACAAGCATCTACTACAACACAGAAGAGTGGAATAATGCTGGAAGCACACACATTTAATACCACATGTGATCCACAAAATGCCAACATTTTGACCCTACCGGGCCTTGTTCACAGCGGTTATAGAAAGTGGTGGTAAGCAGAGGAATGGATAGGGAAGACAAACAGCGTTGTCATCAATGCTTGATACCTGGAAGTCAATACCTGAATCATTTGGCCTAGCAGGCAATGTGGGAATAAATTGTTTATTAAGATTCTTACTCTTTCATTTCTTTCTTAATCAACAAGTGCCAGATTTTGATGAAAGGAAATATTACACTACTTAAAGGAATATTCTGGCTTTATATATATATATATATATATATATATATATATATATATATATATATATTGGAGGTGCCAAGTTATAATAGAAAATAAAACCTATACTTACCTACCCCCAGTCCCATGCAACTTCCTTGTAAATACCTCTATATTGCAACAGCAGGTCCATTTTAATTCCACAAGGACCACCGTAACGTGAGCTTTTTCCCTTTATGTAGAAGGAGAATTATTTCTACTGCTTGGCCTATCTTCCAAGAGTACTTCCCCCCAACATTCCATCCAACCATCCAGTTTCAGTCCCACATTAGCAGTCACCGCAGCTTACTGTTGGAAAGTAGCCGTGGCCCAAGCTGTTGATTTTGAACAGGCGACACGACCACTTTAAATCTGTAAGTTGCACTGGCTGCTGGAACTGAAAAGTTACGGTCTTGATATCGCATCGAGGGGCCATGCAGCAGAGCGGCACTCGTCATTGTTACACTGTGGAGAGAAGGATGTCGTTTAGATGCACCGAGACATCGTCTGAACCTGAACCTGCCATTGTGCTTCCAGAGACACAAGCCAGGTACAAAATATGATAGCATAGCGGGGATCAGAGTAAAGAGAGCAGAATTATGTGGCACAGGGGCGGAGAAAAGGGGGGGGTGGCAAAGGGAGGATAAAGAGGAGGGGAATGATGTGGCACAGGGAAGATCAGAGAGGGGAATGTAGTAAAATAGGCGCTAATAAAGGAGGGATTGAAATGGCACAGGGGGGAATGATGTGGCACAGGATAATCAGAAGGATAAATAATGTGGCACAGGGACTGATAAAGTGGGGGGGGTTGAATGGCACATGGAGGATTAAGAGGGGAATGATGTGGCACGGGGGGGTGAGAAGGGGGGAATGTTGTGGCACGGTGGGATCAGAGGGGGAGGATGATGTGGCACAGGAGCTGATTAAGGGAATTAAAGCGGCACAGGGGGGATAAAGATGAGAATCATCTGGAACAGGGAGGATCAGAGGGGTGGATGATGTGGGGGGATCAGCGGGGGGGGAGGAATCATGCGGCACAGATGCTGATAAAGGAGGAATTGAAATGGCACAGAGGGGGTAAGGGGGGATGATGTGGCACAGGGACTGATGAAGTGGGGGGGGTTAATATGGAACAGGGGGATTAAAGGGGGGGAGATGTGGCACAGGGGTAATTAGAGGGAGAAATCATGTGGCACAGGGACTGATAAAGTGGGTGGGGGGGTTAATATGGCACAGGGGGATTAAAAGGCGGAGATGTGGCACAGGAAGGATCGAGGGGAGAATGATGTGGAATAGGAGCTGATAAAGGGGATGAATGAAATGGCACAGGGGGATCAAAAGGGGGATAAAATGACACAAAGGGATCAAGAGGAGGATAAAATGGCACAGGGGGATAAAGAGGGGGAATAAAGTGGCACAAGGGGGGATCAAGGGTGATGAAGAGGGGGATGAAATGGCACAGGGGGGTAGCAGCCACATTTCTATTGCAGATACTGGATACTGGTATTAAAACGTGCCTCGTAGGATGCACAACGGATACGTGCAATTGACGGTACGGCAAGGGTTTTGTCACCAAACCATGCATGTCTTAAAAGAGTGTTACCGACATAAAAAGTTTGGGAGGCTCTGACCTATTAGTATGCCTTTGGAGTTTGAGCATCAAACAAAGACCCTAATTGCCCCCAAACAAAAGTGCCCTAGAGTGTCCCAAATAATTCTACCAATGTCCGAATAATTCCACCATAAAGTGCCAAAATAATTTTCCCCATACACCACAATACCACCACAGTATATGAACTTATTAAAGAGGGGAACGTATTTAGGCTCCACTACCAGGCTGCTCCTGGGGGGTCCTATCCACCCCCACCCCTAAAACAAGCTTTTAGCGATGCCTGGGGTCTGAGTGACCGCAGCAGCTGGAGACAATTTTTCAGGGGTATCTGTTTCTGTATGTCAGAATTTATGTTTTTTCATTAATAGAAATATCTGGCGAATGCGTTACGGATGCGCGCTGACCTTGCCGCTCTCCCTCTGCAGACATCGGGAATGATTGCTGTGTGATAAGCAGCCACAGCTGACCTCTTATTTTCCTATTAGAAATAAACCCCCGTAGAGTGCGTCCTGTGCTGCAATGCGCGCCCTTATTATAGAGATCTCATTTGTATTCCTCAGACACCTGCCTTGATGAAGTGATGTTGGCCGTGGGCCACAGGAATGCTATACCCGCAGCAGAACGGAGTCGCCTGGACTTAATTCATCCACCGAAATTTACTGTTTACCCTGCATAATTGAGACCTATCAGCATGGTTGCTAGCTTAACCCTTCGGCGCCTGCATGGCTCATCTAGGGTCATGTAGACTGTATATGTAAAATTCACTTCCTCCCAATCCCCCCCTCCCCCCCCCCCCCCCCCCCAGTCCTCCAATTTTCCTGGCTCATTATTATGTTCATACAAGAGATTGGGTCGCAGAGTTCACCCGATGAGACACAAGGTCAATACGTTTAATTAATTAGAGGCAGCGACTTAGAGGAATTGACTCCTTGAGTTGTAAGAGACAGTCAATAAATTACTGATACTTTGCCCGCAATCTTGTAATGTTCTTCAAGGAGAGAACACAACTTACGTGTTTCATTCCAGAGAGGCGGCTAACATTATTTGTGCCATGTAGTCGTAGTCATTGAATATTGTCTACGACAGGCTGCGATTTACAGCTCGCATATTTTTTTTTTTTAGGTAGATATTGAGGATAATGCACCCTTTCCTCCCCAAATTCATCTCACCGTCTTTTAAAGGAGTGTTTTTATATGTGTCGATCACCATAGGCCCCCCTCTTATTCTTGCTTAGTAAACATTCAATGTGCACTACATCACAGATTTTGCATAGATAATAATCTTGGTAATATTCGTGATGGTCTAGGGTAGTGGTCTCCAAACTGCAGACCTCCAGCTGTTGCAAAACTACAACTCACAGCATGCCCGGACAGCCGTTGGCTGTCCGGGCATGCTGTGAGTTGTAGTTTTGCAACAGCTGGAGGTCCACGTTTGGAGACCATTGGTCTAGAGCTTACAACTAATATTTTTGGTGGTCTGCATGGTGATAGAGTTATTGGTAATACCTTTGATACTCTAGGGTGAATTAGATCTAGGAGTTAACACTTAAAGTGTTATAAAAACTAAAGATAGGTGTCAGATTGTGGGGGGGGCTGACCGTGATCTCCTGTACAGGGCACCGGCTCTCCTTCTAAATGGAAGGTGTCAACCACCACAAAAATCGATAGCCCACACGCCCCGTCCATGCAGCTCTATGGGAGAGCCGGAGATTCCCGAGTGCAGCCCTTCGGCTCTCCCATAGAGATGCATGGAGGGGGCATGTCAGCCATCGCTTTGTGCAATGGTCGATACGCCCCATTCAGGAAGAGAGCCAGGCGCCCAGTAGAGGAGATCGTGGGGGGTCCCAGTGGTCGGACCCCTCTGCGATCTGACACTTATCCCCTATCCTTAGGATAGGGGATAAGTTTTTATATCCCGTAGATCTCTTTTAAAGGGGAACTCCGGTGGAAAAAATGTTTCCTATCAACTGGTGCCATAAAGTTAAACAGATTTGTAAATTACTTCTATTTAAAAAACGTAATTCTTCCAGTACTTATCAGCTGCTGTATAATATAGAGGAAGTTGTATTTCTTTCTGTAGTTCTTTTCAGTCTGACCACAGTGCTCTCTGCTGCCATCTCTGTCCATGTCAGGAACTGTCCAGAGCAGGAAAAAATCCCGTTAGCAAACCTCTCCTGCTCTGGACAGTTACTGATATGGACAGAGGTGTCAGCAGAGAGCACTGTGGTCAGACTGAAAAGAACTCCAGAAAGAAATACAACTTCCTCTGGAACATACAGAAGCTGATAAGTATTGGAAGGCTTAAGATTATTAAATTGAAGTAATTTACAAATCTGTACCTGTCACCAAACTTTACTTTTAATATATTGTTCGTTATGGAATTATGACACTTTGCTATTTACGGTACTTGCTGTTAAAATTCTCAACCCTTATATGTTTTTAATGTGATTGAAAAAATGGCCACTAGGTGGCTCTGTTCTCTTCCCTGCCGCAAGTCAAACAGTTAGTTTGGTCTCCTCCCGGCCTGGCAGGAGACCAAATTCAGGAAGTGTGTGTGGGGCATGGTGAGGCACAGCTCTCACAGGCTTCAGTGACACCGCACCTGCTGGGGAACGCCCACTTTCTCCTGCTGGGAGCTCACACAATGTGAGCAAGGGGAAATATATGATACACAGCTTTTTAAAGCTCAGAAAAAAAAAATTGAAGGGCAGGAGGGGTGTTAGGAGTAGTTAGGGAATATAATCTGAGTTAGTTTAGAAAATATGGTTTGATGACAGGTACTTTTTAACTTTCTGGCACCAGTTAATTTGAAAAAAATAGTTTTCCACCGGAGTACCCCTTTAAAGGTGGATTCTGGGGGAAAAAAATGTTTCAATCAACTGGGGCCGGAAAGTTATACACATTTGTAGATTATTTCTATTTGCAAAATTGAAGCCTTGCAGGACTTATTAACTTAAAAGTTGTATTGTCTGGCTATTCATGTCATGTTATGTCCATTAGGTGGCTTTTGTATGGAAAGCATTTTACCGATACCACTACTTCACTTCTTCCCACAGCGGGTATAGTAAAGACATACAGTGAAACCTCTTTGAGCCTACCAGCTAAACAGTCTTTTAAGAGGATGGTCCTTTCAAACAAAGAAGTATATGGAATGCTGGTTAATAGTGTCAACATATAGCACACAAATAACACAATAAAGGATGACCCCCCCCCCCAAAAAAAAAACGGAAAAAAAAAACATGTATTTTATCTGTGTCAAATTTTTGGTCCGTAGTATGGTATACTTTCTAATTTTGGTCACTAGAGTCATGGCATGAATCTCATTTCTGGTCACCAGCATGACTCTTCCCTTTCATTCCTGGTCCCCAGCCTTTTCCTCTCTCATTGCTGGTCCCCAACAGGACATTCTTCTAATTCCTGGTGTCCAGCCTAGCTCCTCTCTTATTCCTGTTCTCCAGCCTGACCTTCTCTCATTACTGGTCTCCAGCATGCCTCTACTCTCAGTCTAAGTCCCCGGCATGGCTTCCCTCTTATTTCTGTTTTTCAACATTGCCTCTAGCATGTCTCTTTTCTCATACTTGATCCCAAGCGTGGCTTTCCTCTCATTTATGGTGCCTAGCATGGCTACTCTCTACACCTAGATTGCCAGCCTGCTCCCCTTCTCATTTTTAGTCCCCAGCACCACCTTCTTCTCATTCCTGGTCTCTAGCCTGAGTCCCCTCTCATTCCTCTTTCCCAGCTTGGCCATCTCTTATTACTGGTCTCCAGCCTGGCCATCTCTTATTACTGGTCTCCAGCCTGGCCATCTCTTATTACTGGTCTCCAGCCTGGCTCCTTTCTCTTTACTGGTCTCCAGCCTGGCCATCTCTTATTACTGGTCTCCAGCCTGGCCATCTCTTATTACTGGTCTCCAGCCTGGCTCCTTTCTCTTTACTGGTCTCCAGCCTGGCCATCTCTTATTACTGGTCTCCAGCCTGGCTCCTTTCTCTTTACTGGTCTCCAGCCTGGCCATCTCTTATTACTGGTCTCCAGCCTGGCCATCTCTTATTACTGGTCTCCAGCCTGGCTCCTTTCTCTTTACTGGTCTCCAGCATGCTTCCCCTCTTATTCCTTCATTTCTTATTCTTGGCCCCAGCATGACTCCCCTCTCATTCCTTGTCCTTAGCATGAATTTATCTATCATTCCTGGCCCCCAACATTCCCTCTAAAGTTCACATAGCCATCTCTTAGATGGTCAATCATCACAGTCCGAATTCTTGCTTGCAAATGGCATTTCTCAAAAAAAAACTGTCACCAATAGAAGTTGTCACCAAATTTTCTCAGGATCTTGAATGACAAATATTCCTAGTCAGGCAGTGATACGGAAAGTGTAAAATATTGGGCAATTGGGCCCAACTAGAATACAATAACTGTACACAGCATTGCTGCACAGGGAGAACATCGGATACAATGTGACACTGATCTCTATCTGCCGTCGACTCTTAATGTTTGGGAAACCTGTCACTCTATTGTGCTAACAATTTAACTGTGACAATGAGACTAAATCTTCATTGTGCTGGGCTCAACCGCTCATCTATCTCATCCTGGCACTTTCTTAGTTTCCTTGTCAAAATCTCTTGTAATCAGGCCAAGACTAATTAATGCCGCTTCTCCGCATATTCAGTAGGGAAATTGTCCTTGTAAGTAAAGCTACAAGTATTTGCAAACAAAGAAACTAAATATTGAAGGAGCAAAACTCATCCACTTGCTGGTGTCCGGAGCACGCCGGCCCGATGCTAAAAAAAAATATCCGTGTAAAATTCCTTCAAACATTTGAATACCAGAATGGTTTTCTTTTAAAATATGTTCTATGATTGTGGTTAATAAAGACATTTTCTCTTAGGCATATTTTGGACACTGTATATAAATGGTTAGATTTTAAAGGTGAATTTGGCACTGATGTAACGGGTCTTGTCACTACTGCATATATTTGTGTGGTTGGTAAACCATGTGGATGATAATAACAGGGAGACAGCTTGCGGCATAGCAAGGGAAAAATGTATTCATTGTCTTGCTATCCCCTCTAGTGTGTAATTTAATGTTCTTTTGCAGCATGCATAAAGCTTAAAGGGGTACTCTTGGGAACTAAACCCATAGCCCATCTCTCTCATCAACCTATTTAATTGTCTAAATATGATTCATTAGCCTTATAGAGCAGTTTCTCCTCTTACGTTGTCACTTACATGCATGAAGTGAGGAAAATACACCATTCAGCAATCAACTCTGTCTCTGTCCAAATTCCTCTCTGAAAGAAGCCCCCACCCCCCATACACAGACCATGTGGTTCTGTCCTGCACTGATGAATGATGTGCTGAGAGCATGGAGGTGTGTGCAGCCTTAGGGGGCTGCTCTCAGAGAGTGATCTGGCTGGCAAAGCAGAGCTGCAATGATTGCAAGGGGAGGGAAGGATGGCAAAGAATATCCAGCAGCCAGAGAAAACAACAGGGGCAACAAGAGCCATGTATAAGGCAGGATGGTTTACAGGGAGCATATCCAGCTATAAGTGCACTAGGCACACCTACAAATGACCCCCAAGAGCAATAATACAAAAATTGATTAGAATTTTATTTAGATTTTATTTGACTCCTGAATAAAACCTTTCCCGGCAAAATGCGTCGGATGTTTGGTGTGGGGCAGAGGTGAGTCCTGGGCGCTGTATGTATATGCTGCTGTTACATTTTTGCTATTTATCTTTTTTTGATTTATTTGTGTTACCTAAGTTAACACTTGTATGGCACTTGTGCACTTTAGTAGTTTTTTAAATCAGATTTATGCACTTTTTTATTACTACGTTATACACTGCCTTTGTACCTAGATTTTATCTTGTCACTTTGCACTCTTATAGTGTGTTTAAGCAAGAAGCAGACATCAGTAACAGACATATATATTTGTGCTCTTCCGTGGTGCTCAACTTCAAAAACATAGTGTGTACACAGTCTAATAATGCAAATAGAATACGAGGCGGCACTAACCGATTGGCACTGCCAGTGTTGTCGTTCCCCTGTTTTTATGTGACACCGCACTGAAAAAAATAAAACGCTCTGCAACGGAACCAGTGAGTGCCGCCTCATTTTTTATTTGCATTATTAAACCATGTGAATGCTGTACTTTTCTATATATTTTTTTATCTATCCTCTAGATTTGTCATCAATATCTAATTAAATTCCAACAACCAGCACCTCCATCCATCGGCTGTTTTCCTGGGCCTAACTTGGTTACTGTTGCTCAGCTCCTATTATAGTGAGCAGGAGCTGAGGTACAGTAACACATGCTGGGTGATACACAGTATAAGTGGTCTTCTTCGGACTTTTTTTTCGGTGTATGCTGGCGCTGCGATTCTGGCAGCTTTTGTCTGAATATCACCAATCCGATATTCAAGACCAATCCTGGGGATAGAAAAACCCTTCCCTACCCTACAAGTGAGTTATATATATGCTTTTCAATGACTTATTTGACTGTCATCAAGGCCCATAAATGCTAAATATTTTTACTGGACTCACCAGTCTCTTCTTCTTGTTCCCTATGTAAGTTGGCAGTGTGAATATAATTCTATGCTCTTAGAACCCTATGTGTAAACCTTTGTGACCAAGACTGACAGCATGCTTGGTTAAATAAGCCTCCCGTATCTGGCCCCAGAGGACCCCTAAAAACTTTTCTGGGTTTGATTGTCCGAATCCCGGGCAGATCACACTGAATCTATTATTTTGCTGTACTTCAGCTCTGCCTTGGAATTACATCTAAGTAAAAGTTCTGACAGTCAATCCCTGGGGCCCTTCCCTGCGGCCCTCCTGCTTATCCTGGAAACCACAAACAGTGAGAGGCCGTCTTGTATAGCTGACATGTATTCTTCTTAATGCAGAGTCAAACCAGAGCTCGGCTCTCTCCAGCACCGTGGTCTGCGTTATTGATTTAGGTCTTCTCTCCAAGCTGTAAAACACCCAAAACCCTGTATTAAATTGACGGCCTCAGAAAAACATTTGTACAACATAAACAGCGCCAGAACATTGGCCATAAAATAAAATATTTATGAGCGTATGAATCTAAACGGAGTGGAGCGGATTCTGTGGAAAATCTTGCCTCTTTAAAAACAATTTGTACATTGTTCCGCTCATTCAGAGGCCTGGGAAAGCTGGATGACAATCCTTGAGGTTTAATAGTGGCCAGATTGGTCATTAAACAACTTTCCTAGGAAGCTATAATGGCAGCCATATTGGTGGACTTGCAGTTTGATCAGAAAGAAATATAACAAACAGTTAGGAGTTCCTACTACTTGACTTAAATGTCCCAACCTAATGCTCTTGAACCATGACTAGCACACACGGCTGCTGGTCCGCAGATAACTATTAATGATTTCCTCTTTGCTATAATGGAAATCTGTGTCAGTCTAGTGACCTTATTCTTATATTTAAGAGCCAATATGAATAATCAGAGCTTCATTGTAAAGCAGGGGTCTCAAACTGGTGGCCCTCCAGATGTTGCAAAACTTCAGCTCCCAGCAACTTCAGCTCCTGAAGCAAATGGCTGTCTGGGCATTTCCAGGCATGCTGGGAGTTGACGTTTTCCAACATCTGGAGGGCCACCATTTTGAGACCCCTGGTGTAACGCAAGGTGGATGGCTAACCTTTGTCCGGTTAAAATGTGCCGATTATCGGGAATGAGCATTCCTAAGAAAACTAATTTGCCTGATAATTGGCTTGTTTAAAATGGCCTTAAAGGATACCTGTCACATCACAGAAAAAATGTGCTTACATATGTTACTTACTAGTTCATGTAGGTTCTTTACATGTCTTTTTTATGTGTCTAGCTTCTGTATTTAATTTACAAAAACCCTGGGCACTAAATCCCCTTCTTAAACCTTCCCTATAAAACTTTACTTTTATTACCTATTTATATTAAAATTAAAATAAATGGTGACCAACAAAAACGTTAAAAAGTAATGTTGTCACTGCGCTTTGTTATATTTCACTTTCACAGATTTCACTGTGACAGAATCCCTGCCTCCCCATCTGTATGGGGTGTTTGTGATATTAGCTTCTGTATTTTGCTCATAAATCCCTCTGTTCTGCTGCTCACTCATTCTGACATCCACTGCTCAAGAAGGGGCATGTCTGAGGCAAGCACTGGGTCTGCCCTCACTCACCATGCATTCATTAACTCCCTCAGTGTGCTGTACACTGCTGGGCCTCTTCATCCAATCAATGCAGGGTGCTCTGTAACCACCTCCTCTCTGGTTTAATGCTGCAGTCTGATAGGACAGGAGAGAGCACAGAGGAGTGCTAGTCCCGCCCTCACTTACTGGACTTTGTCCCAGCCAGTGCTTCCGCTAAGACAAGTATGATGCTGCAGCTGGACAGGATTATGTTTTAGATGGTATGGGGACCCCTAGTGGTCTTTTTTATAAGTCATGATTTTTGTAAAAAGGGGCGAAAAAAAAATATATGAAGTAAATCAGAAAGGTAAATGTTTTGTCAAGATATAATCAGTTTTTGAATCGGACAGCGCCCATTTAAGCCTCTGATCAGATAGTTAGTGGATTCTGGACTCCAACACAGAGGCCAGCTAAGCTTCAGTCCAGATTATAGTGGCACTCTACTGCATGACTATAGAGTACCTTACAGGGGTTTTCAGGATTAGAACATGGCTGCTTTATTAGACCCACACAACCCATGGACTGCTGTGTCACCTAATTTATTGTTTTTTAACTGATAAGAGATAGATACGGAAACACATTTACTCTGATCTGTTTCGTGTTTGTAATTTTTTATTACAATTTTATGTACATTAATATGGGGCAGCCATATTGTCTGAGCTTTCTGCACAGTATTTACAGATGTGCTGTTGCTGAATGCTGTGTGACCCGTGTAGAGGTCAGTGTACAGGGAGGGGAAGGCTAATCTGTGATAATCACCTATTGGGAATAGCCTGATCTCAGACTATCTATATGCAGGTGTCACCGCTTACTGTAATTCTGTCTGTGTTAATAAACAGGAGACTGCTTTTTTTTCTACAGAACAGACTATTGTAAAATATAGAGAGAATAATGGAAAATTAGAAAAGGCTACCCCAAATTCTTAAAGAATGTGTTGAACATAAAAAAAAAAAAAATATGGGATTTTCTGATGATACAATCCCTTTAACCCCCTTAAGATCCCTGCCATATAATTACATCATGTGGTCATTTAGAATATATGTAGAGGGCTGGGGACTGCTTTTAGTAGCCACTGATAATAACGGGCGTGGAGTGATCTCTGCAGACAGCTATTAACTTTTTAGATGTGTTTAGATGCCACTATTAAAACTGACAGCGACCTTGAAACAACCTTTATGTGCTTGATTGGGGATGTATTGGTTTGGATCGTCTCTTGGTGACCTGATCGCTGGCAGGAGGTCATTGTATTGGTAGCCTGAGGCTTCTGTGGCTGCTGTTATAGATAGAGCCTGCCTATAGGGATCAGAATATTTAACCCCTTAAGGACCAAGCATTTTTCAGTTTTTGCACTCTTTTTTTCCTCCTTACATTTTAAAAATCATGACCCTTTCAATTTTGCACCTAAAAATCCATATGATGGCTTTTTTTTTTTTTGCGCCACTAATTCTAGTTTGTAATGACATCAGTCATTTTACCCAAAAATCTACGTTAAAACGGAAAGAAAAATCATTGTGCGACAAAATTGCAGAAAAAAACGCCCATTTGTAACTTTTGTGGGCTTCCGTTTCTACGCAGTACATTTTTCGGTAAAAATTACACCTTCTCTTTATTCTGTTGGTCCATGCAATTAAAATGATAGCCTACTTATATAGGTTTGATTTTGTCGTACTTCTGGAAAAAATCATAACTACATGCACGATAATTAATACGTTTAAAATTCTTCTGACCCCTATAACTTCTTTATTTTTCCACGAACGGGCCGTTATGAGGGCTAATTTTTTTTGGGTATAAAAAGTGACCAAAAATATACTATTTTGGACTTTGGAATTTTTTTGCGCATACGCCATTGACCGTGCGGTTTAATTAATGATATATTTTTATGGTTCAATCATTTACGCATACGGCGATACCACATATGTTTGTTTTTATTTTTATTTACACCTTTTTTTTTTTTTTAAATGGGAAAAGCGGGGTGATTCTGATTTTTATTAGGGAAGAGGTTAAATCACATTTATTAACTTTTTTTTTTTTTTTTTTTACTTTTTTATGCAGTGTTATAGCTCCCTCTAGAGGCTGTAACATTGCATATACTGATTGCAGGCACTGTTCAA
This sequence comes from Hyla sarda, assembly GCF_029499605.1. Taxonomy (NCBI): domain Eukaryota; kingdom Metazoa; phylum Chordata; class Amphibia; order Anura; family Hylidae; genus Hyla; species Hyla sarda. The sequence continues at coordinate 109,342,235 of NC_079194.1, read as the reverse complement.
TGCATTGCCATAGGAATGCAATGATCAGTGTTTTCTGCGCTTGATTGCTCAAGCCTGGATTTCAGGCTTGGAGCAATCAAACGCTGATCGGACAGCCAGGGAGAAGGTAAGACACCTCCCGCTGTCCTCTCAGCTGTTCAGGACACCGCTATTTCACCGCAGCGGTCCCAAACAGCTCCGCTGAGCTAACCAGCAGTGTATTCTCCCATTTTAGATGCCGCAATCTACTTTGATTGCGGCGTCTAAAGGGTTAATTGCGGACATCAGCCCCATTCGGCTGCCGCAGGTCCTGGTTAGCTGCGGATACTGGTTGCTGATAGCAACTGGGACCCCATAGATACGAAGCACGCTCAGCTTCTTAGCGCGCTTCACAGATTGGGAGCTGGCCCCAGGACGTAAATATACGTCCGTGGTTGTTAAGGAGTTAAAGCTATTTTTTGGGGAAGTTTGTAATTTTTTAAAAGATGTAACACATAATGAAAACTATACAATTTGGGTATTGTTGCAATTGTACCAACCTGATGAATAAAGATAACATTTCAATTTTACCACACAGTGAAATGTAATTTTTTTTCTCAATATCATCTTAAAAGCTATTTTTTTTTTGTACAAAGTACAATTAGTTCCGCAAAAAACAAGCCCTCGTGTGGCTCTGTAGATGGAAAATAAGGGCTTGTTCCATTGGAAAGTTGAGTGGAGTAAAAAAAAAGTGCATGTTTAATTTTTTTCTCTCCATTCAACTCCGGTAAAATACTGGACACCCAACAGACCTCATTCATGTCAATGGGATCCGTCGGGACCCGGTGGGTTTAGATGTACTCTGACCCGTTTAAGGTCCATTTGGCGCAAAAAAAAAAAAAAAAAGAGCACAATGGCAGTGGAAACCTAGCCTTAAAGGGGTACTCCTCGGAAAACATCTTATCCCCTATCCCCTATCTTTGGGCTGGCAGCGGCATTGTCCAGAACCCGAAAGCTTGGAGCTTCCACGCCCCCTCACTTAATTTCTATCGGAGGGGGCATGACGGCTAGTTTGTAGCCATCACGCCTCCTCCCATAGACATGAATAGAGGGGGGTGTGGCGGCTGTAGTCACCAGCCAACCGTCACGGAGTTAGCTCTGTGCACTGGATGACTGTGGTGCCGCAGTGGAGATGGTTTGGATAGGGGATAAGATGTTTTCCAGCAGAGTACCCCTTTAAAGATAATGCCCAGTGCTAATACATATATATATATACATATATACATATATATATATATATATATATATAAATAAATAAATAAATGTACATTTATATAAAAATATAAATGTCTGGGACCGCCGCCCCCCCCCCCCCGCGATCTCCCGTATGGGGCTCCAACTTAGCCCCGGATGAGCTGCTGTTTTGCTCACAGCAGGTCAGCTGGTACAAACACCCCCCCCCCCCTCCAATTATCTCTATGGGATTGGTGGAGACACAGCCATAGAGATGAATGGAGGGGCATGTTTCAACCAGCTGACATGCTGGGCATGAAAAGTACTCTAGCAACGCAGAGCTGGGGCCGAGCCAGGGCCTCGTACAGGAGATTGTGGGGGTCCCAGTAGGGGATAAGTTTATTAGCACTGGACTTCTTTAAAGAGTTTTGTGATATTATCACACAGTCTACAGCTAATCTCAACCACATAATCACCGTTATCGAGAGCCCCTTGTAACAAAAAGGGATTGTTGAAGGTGGACAACCGCTTAAAGAACTGTTTACCATAGATGTGAAAATCGTCTTGGTCCTGTATGTCCTACACCTCTATTTTGGCTGCCATAACATAACTTTATAAATGAACTTGTCAGATTAGATTTTTGGTTAAAAGATACATTTTTCCTCTGATTAACTTCAAAGGAAGCCATTAAACAGGTTTTTTTCCTCCAGAACGCACACTCATTACACCATCATTTTAAGTAATTAAATCAGAATAAGTGGTTCTACAAATCTATTTTAATGCATCGTCTAATTAAATGTGACCCAGACTGTGAACTATAATCATTAGTTACATGAACTGTGTAATGTTGTGCGGACTGTTTTAATCATTTATATGCTGTGTAATCGGCCGGATAACATTGCTCTATGTTTTGTACATACCTGGAAATGAGAATTAGGAAAATTATCCAACTCGCTGTTTTATTCCCATTAGATCATTGTCTCTGTACCAATATTATTCTATAATAAATGCATCTAGAATTAAAAAAAGAATTCCTCCAAAAGAAAAAAAAATATTTTTTTTTAACAATTTTTTTTTATACAAAGTAGCCCTTCTCCAGAAAGAAAGAAACTTTCTGGTGCTACCTATTCAAGGTATAATACCTGATAGTCAATGCTTGGTTCCTTAAAGAGCCTTGAAACATGACTAGAGAATATTAGCCAAGGAAGAATCTCCCAGAAGGAAGAGATACTGTAACGCTCTTTCTGTAGTGTCCTGTGTGGACAATGACTGAAAGCTTTAGGCAGGTAGAACAACAAGACCCCAATAGGCGCTGCAGATTCCCACGAAGTAAACCAGACCAGAGATGTAGTAGTAGTAGCACAAAACACTGGAAGGTTTATTGTAGTAAAAACAATAAAATACAGATTGCGCGTTTCGGGGGAGCCACCCCCTTCTTCAGATCAGAGTACTCTGATACTCTGATCTGAAGAAGGGGGTGGCTCCCCCGAAATGCGTAATCTGTATTTTATTGTTTTTACTACAATAAACCTTCCAGTGTTTTGTGCTACTACTACTACATCTCTGGTCTGGTTTACTTCGTGGGAATCTGCAGCGCCTATTGGGGTCTTGTTGTTCTACCTGCCTAAAGTTTCATCAGGATTGGTTGTCTTTCCTCCCCTGTGACCTCCGGCTTGGCAGCAGTTCTACCATCTTTGCTACTTCTGGTAACACCATTGTGGGTTGACACGCAAGTTTTCACTTGCTCTCAGGTGAGCAGCCACTACCTAAGGGTGTGTCTTAACCGACCCCCGATTTTTTATGTTGCTTACCCATACGGTATCACACGAGGCGCCTCCCTCCGGTCTCTCCTTTTTTCTCTTTTATAGGCTATAATGACTGAAAGCGGGATGGACTTGCTGCAGCAGGTGGCACCCAGGTCGCTACCCCTGGCATGATCCATCCACACAGGTTGCCCAGATGAAACTTGGCACAGATGAGAAAGCATAGTCAGACGAAGCACGGGTCAGAAGGCAGGCAGCAAGGAAGAGTAGTCGGGTCACAGACACAAGGTCAGTAGGTAGGCAGCAAAGGATCAAGGTCAGGTCACAAAGCTGGAGGTCAGGAACACTAATTAGGCACACACAAAGAACGCTTTCTCTAAGGCACAAAGCACGAAGATCTGGCACCATGACAGGGAGGTGCCGGACTAATATAGAGTTCGCCTTGCAGGGAACCAATTAAGGGTGTACTGGCCCTTTAAATGTAGTTATGCCGGTGCACGTGCACCCTAAGGAAAGGGGATGCGTGCGCTGGCAATGCAGAGCAGGAGACAGGCTGGGGACAGTGAAAGGTGAGGAGATGCCTGGGGCTCGCATGCGGGCGCGTCCCGCATAGTGAGTCCCAGAGCCACCGAAACTAGCAGAAGGTGTGCTCTGAAGGTGCGGCTGGAGCGTTGCCCATAGCAACATCCGGGACACGCGTGCAGGTGTGTCCTGCACCATAAGTACCGCACCGTGAGTCCCAGAGCCACAGCTGTTAGGGGAGAGGAATGAATGACCTCATCATCAGGACAGAGCAGGGTGAAGAGCAGACCGCAACCAATCAAAACAGAGTTTGATAATAGGGGCTGATTGACAGAGAGCCAGGAGAGTGACGAGAGGATTTTAACAACTGCCCACATTTTTGGCAAACCTGTCTGATGTGTCGTCACAACAGACGAGGGCCGGGAGTGCATAGACGCTACGAGCGGCAATTTGACTAGTAAGGTGAAACCTAGTGGCAACAGAATATAAGTTTAGTAGCACGTTAATGACAGTACTCATTTAAAGACCCGGTACACTGCTTAATAATACATTTTTCTTTAAGGGCAATAATGCACTACATGGCTGCCATCTTGAAATTATGCCATCATAAGCACTATGATGTCATTCCCGCCTATGACTTCCTAGGTGCCCTTGTGACATCATAATGATACATTCTGGTTAAAATGCAACACTGGGAAACAACAAGGACAAGGAGAGAATAGCAAATGGGAGCTATGCATTTCTATGAACCCTGGGTGAACCTGTGATAAAATCATTTACTGCTGCAATAGTTGACCAGCAATTTAGCTACTTTCTTGATAAAAAAAAATAAATAAAAATGGTACAATTGTCTGGTCTCTGGGCAACCAAGCAAAGTAGGCCAACCCCATATATTGCAGATAAAGAGGCACCTTCTATTCACTCTATGGATAAGGGACCTTCTTTCTTGTGATTGTCGGGGGTCCCAGCAGTTGGAGCTACAACAGTTAGCTAGTTAACCCCTTAAGGACTCAGAGTTTTTCCTTATTTGCACTTTTGTTTTTTCCTCCTTACCTTTTAAAAATCATAACCCTTTCAATTTTGCACTTAAAATTCCACATTATGGATTATGTTTTGTGCCACCAATTCTACTTTGCAGTGACATTAGTTATTTTACCCAAAAATCCAAGGAAAAAAAAATCATTGTGCGACAAAATTGAAGAAAAAATGCCATTTTGTAAAATTTGGGGGCTTCTGTTTCTATGCAGTTTTTTCTTTTTTTTCTGTAAAAATGACACCTTTTCTTTATTCTGTAGGTCTGTATGATTAAAATGGTACCCTACTTATAAAGGTTTGATTTTGTCTTACTTCTGGAAAAAATCATAACTACATGCACGAAAATGAATACATTTAAAATTGTCAAATTTTGACCCCTATAAACTTTTTATTTTTCCGCCTATGGGGTGGTATGAGGGCAAATTTTTTGCGCCGTGATCTAAAGTTTGTAGTGGTACCATTTTTGTATTGATCGGACTTTTTGATCGCTTTTTATTAATTTTTTCATTATATAAAAAGTGACCAAAAATACTCTACAGTGATCCCCCGACCTGCGATGGCCCAGACATACGATAATTTCAACATACGCTGCTTTTGTATGTCGGGGCCATCGCATAAACGGCTGCGATAAACGTCTTCCAGCTGCCGCCGGATTCAGCTGCCGCCGGATAGCCATTTAAGGTGCCCCGTGTGGTCCGGTGACGATCACTCACCTGTCCCCGGCGCTCCAGACCGTTCTCTTCAGGCTCCCCTGCATTGCCATCGCTCTCCTTCGTCGTCATCACGTCGACACCCCAGGCACGCGGCGACAGCGATGGAGGGCGACATCCAGGGCATCGGTGACGGTCCGGAGCGGCGGGGACGGGTGAGTATAACTTCCTATACTTTACATTGCACGGATCCCTCAACATACGATGGTAATTCGTTCAAAATTCAGACATTTCTGCACATAGCGATACCACATATGTTTATTTTTATTATTATTTACACAGTTTTTTTTAATGGGAAAAGGGGGTGATTCTTACTTTTATTAGGGAAGGGGTTAAATGATCTTTATTAACTTTTTTTCACACTTTTTGTTTTGCAATGTTATAACCCCCTCTAGGGGCTATAACACTGCACACACTGATCTTCTACATAGATCACTGTCATGCATTAACATGGCAATGATCAGTTTTATCGGCAGTTGATTGCTCAAGCCTGGACTTCAGGCTTGGAGCAATCAGTCGCCGATCAGACGTGCCGGAGACAGGTAGCGGACCCTCGGCTCGAGTTCTAGCTGATCGGGACATCGCTATTTCACTGCGATGGTCCCGATCAGCCGGATTGAGCTGCTGGGAGTGTATTTTTGTTACTTTAGACGCAGCAATCAATTGTGAACGCTGCATCTAAAGGGATAATAGTCGCGGCACAACGATCGGTGCCACACGCTATTAGCCCAGGATCCCGGCTTTCATTAGCCGCTGGTACCGACCCGCTATGACACGGGGTCACAGCGTGTCACCGCATTATAGACCGGGACCGGACGCAGGGCGTACAGGTATGCCCTGCGTCCTTAAGAGGTTAACCCCCTATCCTGTGAATACGAGCTAAAGTGTAACCTTGAGATAGCCCCTTTAAATAAGAGTGGTTATCCCTAAAAAAAATACTATACCGACCACAATTTGGCAGCCATAGGGACACTCCAAGGTTTATAAATCTGTGGAAAGAAATGCCAACTAGGTTTTTGTGGGAATGATGGCTAAAGTCTTTCCACCAATGCTTTAGACAACATGCCATTCTTCACATTCTTATATAACAGTGTTTGCAACTTCTCCATCTTCAACCACTCACCTATCTCCTGACAAGTCTACTGGGGAACTGTTACGCCGAGCGCTCCGGGTCCCCGCTCCTCCCCGGAGCGCTCGCTACACTCTCCTCACTGCAGCGCTCCGGTCAGATCCACTGACCCGGGGCGCTGCGATACCGCCTCCAGCCGGGATGCGATTCGCGATGCGGGTAGCGCCCGCTCGCGATGCGCACCCCGGCTCCCGTACCTGACTCGCTCCCCGTCAGTCCTGTCCCGGCGCGCGCGGCCCCGCTCCCTAGGGTGCGCGCGCGCCGGGTCTTTGCGATTTAAAGGGCCACTGCGCCGCTGATTGGCGCAGTGGTTCCAATTAGTGTTATCACCTGTGCACTTCCCTATATCACATCACTTCCCCTGCACTTCCTTGCCGGATCTTGTTGCCATCGTGCCAGTGAAAGCGTTTCCTTGTGTGTTCCTAGCCTGTGTTCCAGACCTCCTGCCGTTGCCCCTGACTACGATCCTTGCTGCCTGCCCCGACCTTCTGCTACGTCCGACCTTGCTTCTGTCTACTCCCTTGTACCGCGCCTATCTTCAGCAGCCAGAGAGGTTGAGCCGTTGCTAGTGGATACGACCTGGTCACTACCGCCGCAGCAAGACCATCCCGCTTTGCGGCGGGCTCTGGTGAAAACCAGTAGTGACTTAGAACCGATCCACTAGCACGGTCCACGCCAATCCCTCTCTGGCACAGAGGATCCACTACCTGCCAGCCGGCATCGTGACAGTAGATCCGGCCATGGATCCCGCTGAAGTTCCTCTGCCAGTTGTCGCTGACCTCACCACGGTGGTCGCCCAGCAGTCACAACAGATAGCGCAACAAGGCCAACAGCTGTCTCAACTGACCGTTATGCTACAGCAGTTACTACCACAGCTTCAGCAATCATCTCCTCCGCCAGCTCCTGCACCTCCTCCGCAGCGAGTGGCCGCTTCTGGACTACGACTATCCTTGCCGGATAAATTTGATGGGGACTCTAAGTTTTGCCGTGGCTTTCTTTCCCAATGTTCACTCCACTTGGAGATGATGTCGGACCAGTTTCCCACTGAAAGGTCTAAGGTGGCTTTCGTAGTCAGCCTTCTGTCTGGAAAAGCCCTGTCTTGGGCCACACCGCTCTGGGACCGCAATGACCCCGTCACTGCCTCTGTACACTCCTTCTTCTCGGAAATTCGAAGTGTCTTTGAGGAACCTGCCCGAGCCTCTTCTGCTGAGACTGCCCTGTTGAACCTGGTCCAGGGTAATTCTTCCGTTGGCGAGTATGCCGTACAATTCCGTACTCTTGCTTCAGAATTATCCTGGAATAATGAGGCCCTCTGCGCGACCTTTAAAAAAGGCCTATCCAGCAACATTAAAGATGTTCTGGCCGCACGAGAAATCCCTGCTAATCTACATGAACTCATTCACCTAGCCACTCGCATTGACATGCGTTTTTCCGAAAGGCGTCAGGAGCTCCGCCAGGATATGGACTCTGTTCGCACGAGGCGTTTCTTCTCCCCGGCTCCTCTCTCCTCTGGTCCCCTGCAATCTGTTCCTGTGCCTCCCGCCGTGGAGGCTATGCAGGTCGACCGGTCTCGCCTGACACCTCAAGAGAGGACACGACGCCGCATGGAGAATCTCTGCCTGTACTGTGCTAGTACCGAACACTTCCTGAAGGATTGTCCTATCCGTCCTCCCCGCCTGGAAAGACGTACGCTGACTCCGCACAAAGGTGAGACAGTCCTTGATGTCTACTCTGCTTCTCCACGTCTTACTGTGCCTGTGCGGATATCTGCCTCTGCCTTCTCCTTCTCTACTATGGCCTTCTTGGACTCCGGATCTGCAGGAAATTTTATTTTGGCCTCTCTCGTCAACAGGTTCAACATCCCGGTGACCAGTCTCGCCAGACCCCTCATCTCTGAACTCTTTGATCACCTCCAAGGTGCCCACATCATTACCAAACTGGACTTAAGAGGTGCTTATAATCTCATCCGCATCAGAGAGGGGGATGAATGGAAAACAGCATTTAACACCAGAGATGGACACTTTGAGTATCTGGTCATGCCCTTTGGCCTGTGCAACGCCCCTGCCGTCTTCCAAGACTTTGTTAATGAAATTTTTCGTGATCTCTTATACTCCTGTGTTGTTGTATATCTGGACGATATCCTGATTTTTTCTGCCAATCTAGAAGAACACCGCCAGCATGTCCGTATGGTTCTTCAGAGACTTCGTGACAATCAACTCTATGCCAAAATAGAGAAATGTCTGTTTGAATGCCAATCTCTTCCTTTCCTAGGATACTTGGTCTCTGGCCAGGGACTACAAATGGATCCAGACAAACTCTCTGCCGTCTTAGATTGGCCACGCCCCTCCGGACTCCGTGCTATCCAACGTTTTTTGGGGTTCGCCAATTATTACAGGCAATTTATTCCACATTTTTCTACCCTTGTGGCTCCTATCGTGGCTTTAACCAAAAAAAATGCCGATCCCAAGTCTTGGCCTCCTCAAGCGGAAGACGCCTTTAAACGGCTCAAGTCTGCCTTTTCTTCGGCTCCCGTGCTCTCCAGACCTGACCCATCTAAACCCTTCCTATTGGAGGTTGATGCCTCCTCAGTGGGAGCTGGAGCTGTCCTTCTACAAAAAAATTCTTCCGGGCATGCTGTTACTTGTGGTTTTTTTTCTAGGACCTTCTCTCCGGCGGAGAGGAACTACTCCATCGGGGATCGAGAGCTTCTAGCCATTAAATTAGCACTTGAGGAATGGAGGCATCTGCTGGAGGGTTCAAGATTTCCAGTTATTATTTACACCGATCACAAGAACCTCTCCTACCTCCAGTCTGCCCAACGGCTGAATCCTCGCCAGGCCAGGTGGTCTCTGTTCTTTGCCCGATTTAATTTTGAAATTCACTTTCGGCCTGCCGATAAGAACATTAGGGCCGATGCTCTCTCTCGTTCCTCAGATGCTTCTGAAGTTGAACTCTCTCCGCAACACATCATTCCTCCTGACTGCCTGATTTCCACTTCTCCAGCCTCCATCAGGCAAACTCCTCCAGGAAAGACCTTTGTTTCTCCACGCCAACGCCTCGGAATCCTCAAATGGGGTCACTCCTCCCATCTCGCAGGTCATGCGGGCATCAAGAAATCTGTGCAACTCATCTCTCGCTTCTATTGGTGGCCGACTCTAGAGACGGATGTGGTGGACTTTGTGCGAGCCTGCACTATCTGTGCCCGGGATAAGACTCCTCGCCAGAAGCCCGCTGGTTTTCTTCATCCTCTGCCTGTCCCCGAACAGCCTTGGTCTCTGATTGGTATGGATTTTATTACTGACTTACCCCCTTCCCGTGGCAACACTGTTATTTGGGTGGTCGTTGATCGATTCTCCAAAATGGCACATTTCATCCCTCTTCCTGGTCTTCCTTCAGCGCCTCAGTTGGCTAAACAATTTTTTGTACACATTTTTCGTCTTCACGGGTTGCCTACGCAGATCGTCTCGGATAGAGGCGTCCAATTCGTGTCTAAATTCTGGAGGGCTCTCTGTAAACAACTCAAGATTAAATTAAATTTTTCTTCTGCATATCATCCTCAATCCAATGGACAAGTAGAAAGAATTAACCAGGTCTTGGGTGATTATTTACGACATTTTGTTTCCTCCCGCCAGGATGACTGGGCAGATCTTCTACCTTGGGCCGAATTCTCGTATAATTTCAGAGTCTCTGAATCTTCCTCCAAATCCCCATTTTTCGTGGTGTACGGCCGTCACCCTCTTCCCCCCCTCCCTACCCCCTTGCCCTCTGGTCTGCCCGCTGTGGATGAAATTTCTCGTGATCTTTCCATCATATGGAGAGAGACCCAAAATTCTCTCTTACAGGCTTCATCACGCATGAAGAAGTTCGCGGATAAGAAAAGAAGAGCTCCTCCCATTTTTTCCCCTGGAGACAAGGTATGGCTCTCCGCTAAATATGTCCGCTTCCGTGTCCCTAGCTATAAGTTGGGACCACGCTATCTTGGTCCTTTCAAAATTTTGTGCCAGATTAATCCTGTCTCTTACAAACTTCTTCTTCCTCCTTCTCTTCGTATTCCTAATGCCTTTCACGTTTCTCTTCTTAAACCACTTATCATTAACCGTTTCTCTCCCAAATCTGTTCCTCCCACTCCTGTTTCCGGCTCCTCGGACATCTTCTCCGTCAAAGAGATTTTGGCATCCAAAAAGGTCAGAGGGAAAACTTTTTTTTTAGTGGATTGGGAGGGTTGTGGTCCAGAAGAGAGATCCTGGGAACCTGAGGACAATATCCTAGACAAAAGTCTGCTCCTCAGGTTCTCAGGCTCTAAGAAGAGGGGGAGACCCAAGGGGGGGGGTACTGTTACGCCGAGCGCTCCGGGTCCCCGCTCCTCCCCGGAGCGCTCGCTACACTCTCCTCACTGCAGCGCTCCGGTCAGATCCACTGACCCGGGGCGCTGCGATACCGCCTCCAGCCGGGATGCGATTCGCGATGCGGGTAGCGCCCGCTCGCGATGCGCACCCCGGCTCCCGTACCTGACTCGCTCCCCGTCAGTCCTGTCCCGGCGCGCGCGGCCCCGCTCCCTAGGGCGCGCGCGCGCCGGGTCTTTGCGATTTAAAGGGCCACTGCGCCGCTGATTGGCGCAGTGGTTCCAATTAGTGTTATCACCTGTGCACTTCCCTATATCACATCACTTCCCCTGCACTTCCTTGCCGGATCTTGTTGCCATCGTGCCAGTGAAAGCGTTTCCTTGTGTGTTCCTAGCCTGTGTTCCAGACCTCCTGCCGTTGCCCCTGACTACGATCCTTGCTGCCTGCCCCGACCTTCTGCTACGTCCGACCTTGCTTCTGTCTACTCCCTTGTACCGCGCCTATCTTCAGCAGCCAGAGAGGTTGAGCCGTTGCTAGTGGATACGACCTGGTCACTACCGCCGCAGCAAGACCATCCCGCTTTGCGGCGGGCTCTGGTGAAAACCAGTAGTGACTTAGAACCGATCCACTAGCACGGTCCACGCCAATCCCTCTCTGGCACAGAGGATCCACTACCTGCCAGCCGGCATCGTGACAGGAACAATGTTATAACTGAGAGTACAAAGACGCTGGTCAGCTTCACTGCTATAATGGTTGAGTTATTGGTGCGTTGTTCTAAAGAATAAACAATATTTTGCTGGAAGAAGGAGAAAAAAACTCGAGCATTGACAATTTCTGCACAACAATGGATTTCTTTGTTATACGGAGATGCTAAATGTTTTAATTCTAGATGGATTATGTCAATGCCAAGGCTTCTTTATTCTGTTTAGTTTTATTGCTGAGGAATGTTTGTGAGATCTTTTGTTACACGCTCCTCAGATATACTTCGCATGTCTCTGCCGAGTCACTGCTGTGACTGTACAATGATTTCATGTCTCGGTTGTGTCACCATAGCAACCACAATGGAGGTTTCTTTGTTAAGAGAAGATAGGTGGAGATGCCAGAAAGGTAAGTGGTCTGTGTTTGGAGCAAGGAGAGTCCATAATCACCACGGATAGCTCCGTATTTTCGCCAAATCAGGACCGGGATGAAAAATTTTTACTTGAAGGCTATGTTCACACTTCACACTTCCGTCAACATGGAAAACCTCAGTGTGGACATTCCAAAAACTGCGGACTCCAGAATAACATGTCAATGCTAAGACCGCATGGGAATGTGCCGCCTCATAGACGACCATGAATTACATGCAGAGGCACAGGTTCATTCTTTCTGCTGACACAGAAATTGTAATTTCCGTTCCAGAAACATCTGGCACAGAAATTACGCCATGTGCACAGCGGCGCAGAATCCTGTTAAATTCAACGGGAATCTGCTGCTCCGGAATCTCCATGCAGAATTCCAATGCAGAATTCCTCACAGAAATTCCGAGCTGTGAACATAACCTAACCCCCAAGATGCCACTTGGCGAAGCTTACTGCCTATATATTTAGATTGCTTCCATTGACTTTATTTTAGCTTCCCTAGTGGTGGCTGACAGCACAAAGAATATTATTTTATTATGTTACTGTGGGAAAGGAAAAGTTATACTGTTTAAGACTGGGCACGCTACAAGCAATTTAGTTGAATGTGAGCAAATTGATGCCACTATTTTCTGCTGACGCTATTAATGCAGTCACCGTGATTGTGTTAATAAGAGAAACAATGCAAAACCTCAAAGGATTGCAACTCTTTTACATTTAATGACCCTTTAAATCACTGGTGGATTAAACAAAATATAGAAGATCGAAAGGGGACATTAAAAAAAATAAAAAATAACCAAATCAAAGACCAGAATATACAAATCTAATGTCTTTAAGGGCCAATTTGCACTAAAGAATCTCTGCCGGAGATATTCTGGGCAGAGATTCTATCTGCAAACAAACATTGCAGCATGTAATGGTCCTGCAAACAACCTGTATATAGAGTCCTCCCAGCATCAACTATGGTTGACAATCACCAGCTGACCAAAACCAGTGAGGGGAAGGTGCTATAAAACGTAACTTTTAATAGTACACTTAATTATCGTGATGATGAATAAATGACATAGGTTGGGACGGTTTGTTACGTCTCGCCAATGTTTAGAGTTAAGGGAAACAATATAACCATGTACTGTTAAGATAAAGTACACCTGTTTAGTTCACACTATATCCAATATACATAATATGTGTGTCTCATTATACCGAGCAATGTGCGTCACCAATCCCAATGCGTTTCTGTCACTAAGTAGGTGTGACGTCATCAGGGGATTATAGTGATAAAGAACCGACCCTTCACATTGACAAGTATGTCCCAGCAACCCAGTGGGGATTCTCTACATATATAATGGGTTATGCTATATCATGTGAGGGCAGGATAACAGCATACAGAGAACAATTCAGGCATTATTATTGATCATGCTTCCATTCAAGTTCCGATCTGGGTACAAAGCCCCTTCCTCGGATACAAACATGATGATCCAGAAACAAACACTGCCCTCTGTGTGCGCCTGTAGTGGCAGAGCGGTCGTACATTCACACCAGACCTGTATATTCTCCCAGATTCCAACTGCAAAAATCTATTGGTGCTAATACAGCATGGACATACGCTGATGCTGTCATCATTGTTGCCAATGCAGTGTGTGGATTTTCCATCGAAATAATGAACATGATCATTCTTTCAGGAAAGTCTAAAATTTTTATTTCCGCTTCACAATTTTCTGCCACAGAAATCCCTTAGTGTGCATGGTGCAGTAGAATCCCATTGAAGACAATCGGGCTCTGCTGTATCAGAATTTCCAAGTGAGATTTCTCAGCTTAGAAATTGCGTAGTGTGAATGGCCCCTAAATGGTCAGTGTAATTATAAATAACTTCACACCATTTCATAACCAATACTATTCATAAATGACTTCTTACCCCAGAAAACCAGCTCTAACATCTTGGCCATTATGCGTCTCACTTCTCTGCAATCTGCTGTTTACTGCCTGTTGTTAGGCACGTTTCTAGGAAAAGCCTGGCCTGGAAAAAACTCAGGAAGTGGGGGTGGGGCTTAGCATGTGCTATGTGCAGGAGAGAAAGAAAGCCTGAGCTGTTTACCTGCAAAGCAAACTTTTCTGCCAGCTGAAGATTATCCACATTGTTCTTGAAAGGTATGTTATGGCTTCCTTCTTATCCTTACACCCCCCCCCCCCCTGAATAAAACCTTGCAAACCCAGCGCATTAGTCACCCTGCTTCCCTCCATATGCCATCTATAGTAATGTACTGTGTAGGTCATCACCCAGTACAGTGCCAAACAGTTCAGCCCATCACACTTTCACCAGCACTATGTCAAGGTATAGCAGAAAACAGTATGTGCTTTGCTGCAATTGAGCTAGAGCAGCAAGGCAAAGTCCTATGTGTGTGCTAATGGCATACATAACTACACAGGAGGGTTAAGGGCTTAATAATAATAGTGACAGTACTAAAATCATTAGGCAGTGGCTAAGTGACAGACAACAGAGGGTTGTAGTTAATGGAGTATGTTCAGAGCAAGGTCTTATTACTAGTGGGGTACCTCAGGGATCTGAACTTGGACCAATTTTTTTTTACTATCTTTATTAGGGATACTGCAGAAGGTCTCAGTGGTAAGGTATTGGTCTTATTGATGATGACAAAGATTTGTAACAGGGTTGATGTGGAATGATTCGCGAAATTGAAATGGATTTAGGTGAAATAGAAGAATAGTCAGAACTCTGGCAACTAAAGTTTAATGTAGATAAGTGCAAGATAACCAGTCCAACAGAACCAGCAACACACTGGATTAGATGAATACGTGTCAGGCTTTATTCATCAGATGCAACAACGTTTTGACCGTCTCATACGGTCTTTGTCAAGTGAGACAGTCGAAACGTTGTTGCATCTGATGAAGAAAGCGTGACACGTATACATCTAATCTGGTGTGCTGCTGCTTCTGTTGGACTGGTTATCTGTGGGGGCCCTGACCCATCCCTGACCAGCTTGCATCCGCAAACATCTACTGAGAGTGCGGTCCTTTTTATGGATAAGTGCAAGATAATGCACCTAGGAGGTAAAAACCCTCAGGCAGAATAAAGAATATTTGATACAGTCATAACCTCAGTATCTGAGGAAAGGGATTTAGGGGTCATTATTTCAGAAGGAAGTGCTCATGGGTGTATAGGGAGAGGTATTAGCAGTAGAGGGGGAAGTGCTCATGGGTGTATAGGGAGAGGTATTGGCAGTAGAGAGGGAAGTGGTCATGCCACTGAATAGAACACTGGTGAGACCTTACTTGGTGTATTGTGTGCAGTACTGGTGGCCGTATCTCCAGAAGGGAAGAGCTACTAAACTTGTATATGAATTGTAGGATAAAACCTACTAGGAAAGGTTAAAGGACCTTAACATGTATAGCTTGGAAGAAAGACTAGACAGAGGGGATATGATAGAAATTTTTATATACATAAAGGGAAACAATATGGTAAAGAAGGAGAGTACATTTAACCCCTTAACGACGCAGGACGTATATTTACGTCCTGCGCCGGCTCCCGCAATATGAAGCATTGATATTGCGTTGGTCCCGGCGCTCATCAACGGCCGGGACCCGCGGCTAATACCACACATCGCCGATCGCGGCGATGTGCGGTATTAACCCTTTAGAAGCGGCGGTCAAAGCTGACTGCCGCTTCTAAAGTGAAACTGAAAGTGACCCGGCTGCTCAGTCAGGCTGTTCGGGACCGCCGTGGTGAAATCGCAGCATCCTGAACAGCTTACAGGACACTGGGAGGGCCCTTACCTGCCTCCTCGGTGTCCGATCGACGAATGACTGCTCCGTGCCTGAGATCCAGGCAGTAGCAGTCAAGCGCCGATAACACTGATCACAGGCGTGTTAATACACGCCTGTGATCAGGATAAGAGATCAGTGTGTGCAGTGTTATAGGTCCCTATGGGACCTATAACACTGCAAAAAATATGTAAAAAAAAAGTGTTAATAAAGGTCATTTAACCCCTTCCCTAATAAAAGTTTGTATCACCCCCCTTTTCCCATAAAAAAATAAAACAGTGTAAAAAAATAAATAAATAAACGTATGTGGTATCGCCGCGTGTGTAAATGTCCGAACTATAAAAATATATAATTAATTAAACCGCACGGTCAATGGTGTACGCGCAAAAAAATTTCAAAGTCCAAAAAAGCGTATTTTGGTCACTTTTTATACCATTAAAAAATGAATAAAAAGTGATCAAAAAGTCCGATCAAAACAAAAATCACACCGATAAAAACTTCAGATCACGGCGCAAAAAATGAGTCCTCATACCGCCCTGTACGTGGAAAAATAAAAAAGTTATAGGGGTCAGAAGATGACATTTTTAAACGTATACATTTTCCTGCATGTAGTTATGATTTTTTCCAGAAGTGCGACAAAATCAAACCTATATAAGTAGGGTATCATTTTAACCGTATGGACCTACAGAATAATGATAAGGTGTAATTTTTACCGAAATATGCACTGCGTAGAAACGGAAGCCCCCAAAAATTACAAAATGGCGTTTTTTCTTCGATTTTGTCGCACAATGATTTTTTTTCCCGTTTCGCCATGCATTTTTGGGTAAAATGACTAATGTCACTGCAAAGTAGAATTGGTGACGCAAAAAATAAGCCATAATATGGATTTTTAGGTGGAAAATTGAAAGGGTTATGATTTTTAAAAGGTAAGGAGGAAAAAACGAAAGTGCAAAAACGGAAAAACCCTGAGTCCTTAAGGGGTTAATAGAAGAAAAACTACCACAAGAGAACATAGTTTCATATTAGAGGGGCAAAGGTTTCTGCAGTAATATGAGGAAGTATTACTTTACTGAGAGAGTAGTGGATGCATGGAATAGCTTTCCTACAGAAGTGGTAGCTGGAGTTTAAGGTGATATATGGGATAGGCAAAAGGCTATCATTTATATAAGATAGACATAGGCATAAGGCTATCCTTAAAGGGGTACTCTGTTCCCTTGCTTTCGGAGCTCCACTCCCCAGCGTCCGGTATTATTGTTCCTATTGTGTGTGCGGGCTTCCGTGTTCAGGGCAGCCCTGAACACGGAAACCCGCACACACATCGTCCAGAACATTAACTTCCGGATGCTGGGGAGCAGAGCTCCGAAAGCAAGGGAACGGAGTACCCCTTTAATATGAGATTGGGCCAGGGACTCTTCATAGTATATAGAATATTGGGCATACTAGATGGGCCAAATGCTTCTTATCTGCTGACACATTCTATGTAATCTGTGGTTCTCCAGCTGTTACAAAACTACAACCCCCAGCATACAACCCCCAGCATGGCTAAACACAGATCTTGGTCAGAAAAATCAATGTAAGAACCAGAGTAGTTAATTTTACATCCTGTCTGATCTTGTCCGATCATTTCCCCCTGGAATAGATATGTTAAATGCTAAAATGAGTTGCTTATAAAGGTAATGTGATTTCACCAGCCTTCATCTAACCGCAGCTGGGTATTAAGTGATGTCGGTACTAGTCTTATAAATAATCTACTATCCAGAGAGAACTATTAAGATGCTACCGATTAAATCCGCATGGAACATAAAGATACCACACAAATTGAGTTTGTACCTGATTAAAATGTGGAAGTTTAATTTGACTTGTCTAGTGAAAGGCAAGGGTTATAAGAAGGATGCCTAATGATGAGAATGTGCACAAGCCTCTGGTGCCATAGTAACCAATTGGCACCCCATGATTGTGTGGTGGTGGTGCTGATTGGACCCCTGACAGGTGCAGTACCTGTAACTTCACTCTCTGCAGAGGGTTAAACTGCTGGGATCGGACTTAAGTTCAGTGCTGGTAGTTGTAGGCATGTATACAGCTGACACCCACCGCATATAGAGAAGGTGCAGCTTGTGAGCCCGCACACCACGCCAAGGTTTCTCAAATGGTGTGGGATCTAACACTAAACTACCTACCTGGCCAGATAAGTAAAGCCAGAAACCAAATTACAATAGCCTTAGATCCGACTTGCAGACTGCTCCTCAGTTACCTCCAGTGTGGACTAGACACACATACAATGGGAGAGGGGAGACAGGCTTCAAGCCCCACCCTGGTTGGTTCATTTATAGCCGGCCTCACAGGTGAAACCTTAATGCTACCCAGCAAGATAAAAGGGTGCATTAGTATAAGCCTAAACCAAGAAAACGGCTTATATTTACATGAACATGGTTATAGCAGGGAACCCTCAACCCCAAGTGCAGTTGTGCACCTTCGCTGGGGCAGAGGTCCTGCACTTGTGATCCTTTGCTATGGACGATCCTCAGCAAAAAAAAGCATTCAATGGAGAATGCCTGCAGACGGTCACAAGCACCACAGTGGCATCCTGACACCAGATAAATGTGTGTGGATGCGCAAAACATGATTAACATTAAACAATTACATTAATGTGGTCTATGGTGATAGGAGGTGCTCCAAACCAAAGTGCAGTTGTGCACCTACATTGGAGTGAAGGACCTACACTTGTGGACCACAATATACTATAGACTGGAGCTGTCCAATTGACATAAATGCTCTGTGACCTTTACAGAGATCATTCCATAAAGGAGGGGGAGGCTGAGCTTTGAGTATCAGCTATTGTGTGTGATCTATCGTGCCTGTGATTCTGGAAAGTGATCTGTACAGAACAGAAAGCCTCAGCTTAGGCTTAGTGGGTGAATAATAATAATCATAGTAGTAAAATTTGAAAATAAAATCACCAACAATTTAAAAAAATATATGTTTAACATAAAAATGTATCAATAGATTAAAAATTCAAACAGTAGATCATTTTCTGATAACCCATTTCCTTTATTTTCCCTCAGGACTCTGGCCAATAAACAGATTTTGTTGGAGGCTACTTCTAGACAAATTCAGGCCACTTCCATGGAAATCTTCTGTGCCACATGGTATAAGGTATCCTTTAACATACCTTACCTACTCTCTTCCAGCTTTTGGTGCCCGACACGTAATTCTGCGGCTCAGCTGATCACCTGCCTCAGCAATGTCCCACTTTGGCTTGTGATATGCTGAACTGCGGTGTCATGTAACAGGTCTGGGCCCTGCTTTTTTCCTGGTTCCCGAACCCATTACATGACACTGTAGCTACAAACCCATTACATGACACTGTCAGGCACCAAAAGTCAGAAGAGGACTGGGGCCAGAGAACAGGATGGAGATGTCGGCGGCACCGGGGGGAGCAGCGGGAGGTAAGTTTTTCTTTTTTTTTATTCCAGCAGCTCGGGCATAAGGGATAAAAAAAAAGATCTTAAAGGGGTACTCCGGCGCTTAGACATCTTGTCCCCTATCTAAAGGATAGGGGATGAGATGCCTGATCGCGGGGGTCGCGCCTCTGGGGACCCCCCTGTGATCTTGCACGTAGCACCCCAGTTAAAATCAGTCCCCGGAGCATGTTTGCTCAGGGTCTGATTACCGGCGACCACAGGGTCGGCGGCGTGTGATGTCACGCCTCCGCCCCCGTGTGACGTTCCACCCCTCAATGCAAGCCTATGGGAGGGGGCGTGACGCCGCCGGCCCTGTGGTCGCCAGTAATCAGACCCGGAGTGAACATGCTCCGGGGACTGATTTTAACTGGGGTGCTGCATGCAAGATTACGGATGTTGACGGCAGCCAAAAAATACACACAGTTCTCTCCAATTTTTTTCTACTATATTATATGTTTTGTATCAGACTGCTATTGTGTGGATAAAGGTGACCATAATTTAGATTTACATCACAAGAGCGAACAGTAGTCTCTAATCTTTGGCTCATCAGCTGTTGCAAAACTGCAGCTCCCAGTATGCACTGACAGCTGGGGAGTATTGCAACAGCTGGAGAACCAAATCTTGGAGAACCCTGCTTCACGCAATACTGAACGTATGAGATACAGGCTCCAGGTAGCTGTAAAATCGTGTGAGAAAGTTGCCTTGAAGAAGAACTTTAAAGGGGTAATCAGGCGCTTAGACATCCTATCCCCTATCCAAAGGATAGGGGATAAGATGCCTGATCGCGGGGGTCCTGCCGCTGGGGACCCCGGTGATCTTGCACGCAGCACCCCAGTTAAAATCAGTCCCCGGAGCATGTTCGCTCCGGGTCTGATTACCGGCGACCACAGGGCCGGCAGCATCATGCCCTCTCCCATAGGCTTGCATTGAGGGGCGCTCCGCCCCTCAATGCAACGGTCACACGCCGCCGGCCCTGTGGTCGCCGGTAATCAGACTCGGAGCGAACATGCTCCGGGGACTGATTTTAACTGGGGTGCTGCGTGCAAGATCACGTGGGTCCCCAGCGGCGGGATCCCTGCGATCAGGCATCTTATCCCCTATCCTTTGGATAGGGGATAAGATGTGTAAGCGCCGGAGAACCCCTTTAAAGTTCTTCTTCAAGGCAACTTTCTCACACGATTTTACAGCTACCTTGAGCCTGTATCTCATACGTTCAGTATTGCGTGAAGCAGGGTTCTCCAAGATTTGGTTCTCCAGCTGTTGCAATACTCCCCAGCTGTCAGTGCATACTGGGAGCTGCAGTTTTGCAACAGCTGATGAGCCAAAGGTTAGAGACTACTGTTCGCTCTTGTGATGTAAATCTAAATTATGGTCACCTTTATCCATACAATAGCAGTCTGATACAAAACATATAATATAGTAAAAAAAAAAAATAATTGGAGAGAACTGTGTATTTCTTTGTCTGCCGCCAACATCCGAGCGTGCAGCATTTGAAAACACTGGATCTGAGCCACAATCCATCCGTGTCTGATCTCTTTAATAGCTGCCAAGAATGAAGCTGGAGAAACAGGCTCACAGCCTGGAAAGACACACAGGCCCGCCACAAACCCGCTGAGGACAAGTGTAATTCAGAGACAATAAGAGAAGGTCGATGTCAGCCTTTCTTCATGGAACGGCCCATCTGCTGCTCTAAAGGAAAGAATTGGGGAGGACAGGGAAGGAGAATGAAATAGGCTGAGAGTGAAGGGGCTTAAAGAGAAAGACAAGTACACTGATCAGCCAAGACTAAAACCAAAGTATAAACAGATATTAAACGTACTGTATATTCCCTTAACTTCTGTCTGATTTACAGAGAAATTGCTTAATTGTTTGAAAAGAATCTAAAAGAAAAGGGGAAGGTGCTACATAGGGTAAATCACACCGGAGAATGGGTAAGGGTATAATGGATCAAAGCCGCTTGGGTGGGTGTGTATGAGCATATAAAATCACAAGGTCCGTCTGCAGCCCTCCAGCTTGGAAAAGACACAACATGTATCAACCAAGATGCAACGTGTTTCACTGCGCATGCGCAGCATGCGCAGTGAAACACGTTGCATCTTAGTTAATACATTTGGTTTTACCTGTTTCCATTGTGTGCTCTGGTCCCCTCAGCGACACGTGCATCCTGCTGTTCTCACTGAGGCCTATGCTAAAATAGTTTAAAAAGAATTGCTTGTATATGAAAGTAAAATATTATGTATATACATGTCATGTGCACCTTCAGATCCGGGGGGTTCTAGCACTGGCAGGCCATTTTACATTCCGCCATGGTAGCTAACAGGAGCAAGGGCTGGTGAGAAGTGTTTAAAAGAAAGTTGTCTGCCCCGAGGCCTGTAGCGTGGCCCTGTTAATTCAGGCTAAGGTGTGGTGAATGGACAGATCATGGTAAAAGGGTATGGTTTATTTATGGCTTCTAGCAATGGGGCTGGGGATAGTGCTGTGTAGTAGGCGGGAGTGAGAGATAGACAGTTAGTATGGATATGTGACTGTCAGGTTGCCAGGTTAGTGATGCCAGAAGTACGGTTGTAGTTAAGATGTGTGAATATGATGAGAGTTCTAGTGTCCAGTAGCTGAGATGTGACAACTCAGTGGTTAACTGACAGTTCCCATTAACCTCTACTTCAATAATGTCACTATCTGTATCAAAGACCCAAGGAAATAAATACCTCAAAAGCCAGGATTTATGGATAACAGCTTGTTATTTAATGATGTTACAGACCAAATAGAACAGAAGACAGGGATGATGATACAAACTGAGGATAGACACTTAAGGTAGAGATAGCTGGTAGTTTGTCAGTGTCACAGTCCTTGAACAAAGTGAAGAATACAGACTTGGGAATTGTTTGACATGTATTCCCCCAAAGTAGACTTGACATTTAGACTGACTGGACTTGAGACAGACATACTTGACTTAGCTCAGCTTCTGCCTCAATGCACACTCAGGCCGTGAGGCTTACGATCCTGGTATCTACTGCTATGAGTAACCTCTGTGGGTACTTGGCTTGTTTCTTACGACTCTTAGGATACACTAAAGACACTTTAGACTTCGGAACTGTGCTTTTATGCTGGCAGTTACTCACGTGAGAGTGCATACTTCAGGCGTTTTCATGGGAGAAAAGTCTCCCTTTTTCACCTAAGTTTCCTTTGGTTATTCTGAGAAGTCACTGACCTCAGGACAACCAGAAGGGAGACTCCAGACGTTAATCTTTTGCTTGGTACAGACCAGCCCAGAGCTCAAGGTGTTAATGCAACCTTGGCAACCTCTATGCTAACAGAGTCTGTGAAGCTAACCCAAAAGCTTGCAAGCTTACCACATGTGCAGCAAAAACCCGAAGCACGACACATGTGTAGGATTTTGCTAGGGCCTGGAGAGCCCTCGATGTCAATCACAAGAGGAAGAGGGTGAGCAGGAAGAGGTGTTGCAGCCCAGGGCACATAAGTACACCAGCCACCAGCAACTTAAGCCATTCTTTCAACTATTGCAGCCACATAAATAAAGGTTACAATACTATCAGTGCAAGTACTGTGGTATAGCTATGTGAATAGTTGCATTGGCAATTGCTATGTGACAGATTCCCTTACAAGCCCCCCCCCCCCCCCCATAAGAATAACTTGGCAATTTTGGTGGGAGCAGCTGACTACATAATGTGTACTGGGTCCTCCAACTTGATCCTTTTGTTCTCATGAAAGTTCATGTGTGTTCATGTGTATCAAAATGGGTGGTTCCAACTAGATAAAACGAGTTCACAAACGAAGACTATGAAAGGGCTTAGATTTACAAGTGACTTTTTTCTTGGGGGGGGGGTCTTGGGGGGGAGTTTGAAGGGATTGTCTGGTCTAGACAGCATGTTTTCAAGTAGCCTATTGGGGAATTCTGAGTTAATAGAGTGGGGTCCTTTCCTCAGATCCTTAATTATTGGCCATAGCAGAGAGAAGCTACAAAATGTACTTCTCCCTCTGGAGGACCCAACATATCTATGCATTACGTTCACAACCTATTTATTTAATTAAACAATAAGCAGTGCTTCATTTTTCCAGTGACAGACTAATTTTGGAGTCTTCCTACAGATTACAGCTGATCTATGGGGCTCCCAGCAACAAGACATCCTGTGATCAGTTTTATTTTTAAGGGACCCTTGTAACACAAAGGAATAGTCTAATGCCGACAACCCCTGAAAAATGTTCACTGTAATAAACAATAGAAAAGGCGATAGAGCAGCACGAGGATAATGAACCCCTCTGTATTTATGTGAGTATGCTTTGTTTTTTTTCCTCCCAATTACAGATACAATAGCTGATAGGTTTTAATAGACTAGATTAGCCCCCCACTGTGTGATTTCCTTCTAAAGAAAATGCCAGGGTTTTGATGTACTCATGGCTGTCTCTGGAGACCACCTGTGGACACGGCAGTGTCAAGATGTAATCATAGCTCTTTTGACTATAGAGCAACTTGAGACCTTCTGGTTCCTTTCCCCAAAGAACATTAATCCCTGCCTACATTAACTCTGCTGTTCCTGGGCTAAAGCCAATATTTTCCATATATTACAATAAGACTTATAACAAAAGTAACTAGAAGCTAAAAGAGGAAGAGCTTTAAATCATCCATAGATTTATTTGATACATTTACCTTTACCCAGTGGTAGAAGTTCTGTGCCTTGCTGCTATCCCTCCGGGCCTTTGTTTGGATGTTTTCTGACAAACGTCATTTTTTTCATATGTACTTTCAATATCTGTGATGTTCTGCAGTGATTTGTATGATTTTATAGTGCTTTGTAATGATTTGTAATGTTTACAATGTTGAAACTGTAATGTAACAGGTCTGGCAGTGTTAAACGTAGATGCCTAAACACACACACACAAACACACACGCACTACTACTAGAACCCTTTCAGAGGGAAGCAGGGAGTCTTCTATGGTCCAGCCTCTCTACTGAGGGGAAGAGAAAGTGTAGGAAGTTCAGTTCACCCTCTCCTTGTTAGAGAATGTGTTAGAGTGAAGAGGTAGCCTCTCTGCTTAGAGGTAGGCAGAGTAGGATAGCTACCCCTTCACTAGCTGCACATTGCCCTGTGCAACAGAAAAATGCAGCTGACATATTAATGGATGCAAAGGGCTGCACTAGTGAGCCAGCGGTTGTTCATGCAGCCCTTCCCACACAATATTGGAGCCATGTAAGAGACTCACTGATCCAGCATCGATCTACTAGATTGGTGTTCCTTTTGCGCATATGTTTGCCTGTCTAAAAGTGCCCTAACAGGATGGTGTCTGAGGAGTGACACCTGTGAAACTAAGAAAGAAGAGATTGTAAATACAGGAGGCTGCACCAGAAAGAGAAAATGAAGACCAAGTTTTTATTAATCCTCCTGCTGCTGCTAGTAATGTACAGTGCAACTGGCACCAGAAACCAGAAAATTTAAATATAAAGTTACTGTCAAATAGAGCTGTGTGCTGGTGATCGAGTTAATGTGGTACTCATAAGAGGTAGAATCTCATTCAGACTTGGACTATGTGAAGGGACTGCTCTATGTACATCTGCAAGTGGTATACAAACTACAGACACTCAATGGGGCAAAGTGACTCATTATTTGTCACAAATATGCCTAAAAGCCCCAAGAAATGTTATAAAAGTAGCTAGTGTAACACCACGAACAATGCTTAGACAGTACATGTTGTATTAGAGCATAGTCACAGCATAACATGTATTAGAGCATAGCCATCCTTAGACCAAAGAGCCAAAGAAGGTTTGGGCAAAACCTGTCGACGACCTGGGGCGCAACTAGACCTGAGGCCTAGAGAGAAAGGCTTTACAAGCAACTGCCGCTGTTATTCTGTTCTGTGGCTCAAGAGACTTTGCCTACTAGGTGTAAGTTTATATGTAAGTGTAACCATTACATTTGTGCATTACTTAAAGTGACAGTCAATACTAAGAGTGTTTGAGAAAATAAAGGTTACCTGCTTGCACTGTAAAGTGTCTGCAACATCCCAACACTGTACAAACTTCTGTACATACAGAGTAAATTGAGGTGGGGGTGATGTTACCATGAAACAGTAACTTAAAATATAGAACATGTAACAGAACCGATCTGCAGCATCTAGGTGGTTATATGTAAGGTACCACACCTGGCTAGGCTCCGATCCTCCCATCTGCGATGCAGTAATGCAGATCAGATTTCATGGCAGGTGAATGAATTCTGAATGTCTCGTTGGATGCAGTGTTTGTTCTACTGATACACCATGCCATGGACAAGCTGTAATAGATAGTGATGAAAATTAAAATACACTGCAATGCAAATATTGCAGTGTACTGTACAATCGAATGAATCCTCCTAAGGCGAAGTAAAAATAATAATAATTCAAAAAAAGTTACAAAAAAAAATGTTTTCCCTTTTCTTTTTAAATAAAAAAATATATAAACTACAAAAATTAATATAATTGGTATCACTACATGCATCACTACATGTCTGAACCATTAAAGTAGACCATTATTTATTCTCCACAGTAAACACTGTAAGCAAAAAAAGTGATTCAGAAGTCCTACGAACCCTCCCAAGCCTGCAGACAGCACCGTAGACGAAAACAACAAAAAAAGTTATGGAGAGCAGAATATGGTGATGCAAAGTAATATAATACTATGTAAATTTGGTATCATAATCTTGCTGACTCGTAGAATAACGTTAGCATGTCAGTTTTACTGCACAGTGTGCTCAGCAAAAAAAAACAAAAACTCTCAAAATTGTTTTTCGCAAAATTCATCCCACACATTTTTTTTTGTGTTGCATACATTATACATAAAAATAAAGAAAAAGAAAAATGTTATGGATTTTAGAAACCGAGGAGGAAAAAGACATAAGCAAAAAAAAAAATTTTTTAAAAATTAAATTAGAAATGCTCCGTATTCTATTAAAGGGGCTGTACCACGGGGCAGACTGGCATAAAAAAAACATAAGTGTCACTCACCTTACCAATACTTAATGCTGCTGTTCTGACACTAACCAGGTCACCACTTGATCCCCACTTCCTTACCCTGTATCAACACAGGAAATGCTCCCTCAGCCAATCAATGGCCGTACTAGTGATCTGCCTCAATGATTGGCTGAGTGGGGTTTTTCTGTATTTAGGGGCAGGATCAGGAACTGGAGATGAGCAGGAACCCACTGAGCATTGCCATGGTAGTAGCAGGGATCAGTGAGTCTGACCCTTTAAAAAATAAAGAATGTTCTTCCAGCTGGGCAACCTCTGAAACACAAGTAAAGGGGTTGGTAAGGGGCACATAACCCGCCCATGGGCCCAGATCACTCTCAGTCTGCATGATAGACAGGTCAGATTAAAAACCTCTTCCATTTATATTTCCCCTGTGCACATCACATTCCGAGAACCTTCCCAAATCCACACAGAGAGCTATCTGCGATATATGAATCTGCTCAAGCAATGAATATGAAATTGCAATTTTTGCAAAACCCATTTGGTCATATCAGTTTGTGAAATCATGTAAGTGAGATGAAATATAAGAACCGCCTGCTTCTAATAATGTTCAGTAACATTTCTGGCATCCGTATCCTTTCCTCTGAAATAATCTACTTCTGTTTTCCTTTTCTATCATGAATGGAGATCTCATGGTTAGTGATAGGGGATGATTCACTCCAGAGAATTGGCCTCCATTTACTCCATTATCCAGATGGGTATGCGGCTATGGGCATACACAGAAATCTTAGGTCTCCATAGAAAAACTCAAAGTGGACACAACTACCCACTATAAGGCATTGCTTACACAGCAGAATATCTGCAGAATGACTGCCCGTAAAACATGGGCATACACAGAAATCTTAGGGCAACATAGAAAATGCAGAATGGACACAACTACTCACTGTAAGGCTATATTTACACAGCGAATGTTGGCTTGGGGAAAAAAAAGGGGCATTCTGAAAATAGCGGACCCGCTCAGAAATGTGCCGTCTCCCTAGATTGTCATGCATTTCCAAGTGGATTACGCTAAAAGTATTGGATCATCTTTACACTTTATCATTCCATGTTTGCATCATATTGCGATGATGCACCCGGACGAAAGCGTTTAGGATGGCGACACCGGGCCTCACACTTCTTTACTTTTTAGTGTCTCTGGGTAGGTGTATGTATTCTTTCAAATATACTATCGGTGTATTGCACTTACTTTTTACTACTATAACTCATGTATTGTGCTTGTATCACTTTACTGTACTGTACTGTGCCAGTTATTGCAACATTTGTAATCCTCTCTTGCTCTTAAAAAAAAAGTCCAGTACTAATACATTTGTCCCCTATCCGCAGGATACAGAATAAATGTCTAATCGTGGGGGAGCCCCGCGATCTCCTGTGTGGGGCCCAGGCTCAGCGCTGTTAGAGCATGTTTTGTACCCAGCATTCCTGTGTCTCTGCCTCTCCCATAGAGATGAATGGAGGGGACATGTTCGTTACCAGCTGACCTGTTGTGTGGGAAATATTACAGGGAGATGGGGGGGGGGGGGGGTTCCAGCGAATGGACCCCCCCACGATCAGACATTTATCCCCTAGGGGATACATTTCATAGCACTGGATTTCTTCCTTAAAACACGGACCATTGTTTATATATCATCACTCAGTGTTGCGGTCCCGGAATTGCTGCTATTCCTTGATGTTCAATTTCTCTATATAACCATTATTGGGATTTCTTTTGCATAAAATAAAGCTATTTATGTTTATATTCTGGATATCAGTTACTGTCTTGTTCTCATTTTGCCTGTATCTAATACTAGTACATTAGGGTACTGTTACTATTCGAGGCCACTGTAACTGATTAAGTTACAACTGAATATGTGATACATCAATTGTCTGCTTGGATGTTTAGTCATATCATGGTTAAGGGCAAGACAAAAATGGAGGCTGAAATGGAGTTCTATCCATTGTAGCAATAAGTCATCCTTTTATCTTGACAGTTGGAGATTGGTCCGAAGACCATGTTGGCAATGCCATAAAGACCATCGATACAAGGTAAAAAAGAGACAGGGCAACTCACCCAAAAGACTGCTGAAACTGATGAGATTTATTCTGGCATCGGAGCAAAATCAAAGGATAGACACGCTACAGCATGGAACAGGGGGAGAGTGGGGCAGGTGCAGGGACTGGCAACGTTTCACGTCAAATGACGCTTCTTCCGGCCATGGCCGGAAGAAGCGTCATTTGACGTGAAACGTTGCCAGTCCCTGCCCCACTCTCCCCCTGTTCCATGCTATAGCGTGTCTATCCACCTTTGATTTTGCTCCGATGCCGGAATAAATCTCATCAGTTACAGCAGTCTTTTGGGTGAGTTGCCGTGTCTCTTTTTTTACCCTGTATCGATGGACATATTATGCTTCTACCTATGACACTGAGCACCTCCCGAGACCTACACTTTTAGACCGCTTCAGCTTCTTAGTGGCTCACATGCTATTACACCCAGTGCATTAACCCTTGCAGTGCCTAGTCCTATTTCTTCTGTTTGGCTCAATGCCATAAAGACCTTCACTAAGGAGTATCACACCAGTCCTACTCCTCAGAATATGGTGTGGGGTGGCATAATGTATGGTAGACAGACCCCTCTAGTCTTCAGTCCAGGTACACCAACAACTGGTCGTGGAACCAGTAGCACAACAATTTCTCCAAAGTGTCCCAGGAGCCATGTTTCAATACAACACTAGGTCACATGTTTCTCGTGTTACTGTGTGCAGCAAGTGTGTTACCATGGCCTGCAGAGTCTCTGGACTAGCCTCCTATGGAGAACATCTGGGATGTCATTATTTGGCAATCGATCCTGTAAGTTCCATAATTTCATGCATTTTCCTTCTTAAATGTTTCATTTTCATGTGGAGGAGTATATATCACTACTATTAGATGATCTTTCATCCTATTCATACTATTTGCTTCTTGGCAGCTCTTTAGCTTTTCTCCATAAGGAAACTGTGATCAGGGCCTGTAGCCTAACTGCATTGTCTAATGGAATAAAAGTCACCCGGACACCCCCTTATGCCTCATCAGAAGTGCAGGAAACTGTCCTTCCCACATTCTTTACACTCCGGTTCTGTGTATTTGCATTGGCAACAAAGCATAAACTGAAGCCGGGCACAAGCTCAGCAGGAAGTCATTGCATGGAGACATAATGATAGAGAGTAGTGTTGCTTGCGAATATTCGCAATGCGAATTTTATTTGCGAATATTGCATATTCGCAAATTCGCAAATATTCGCGAATATAGCACTATATATTCGTAATTACGAATATAATTTTTTTTTTCACAGTACACATCACAGTGATCATCCCTCTCTGCTTCCAGCTTGTGTGGTGTAAAGAAGGCTCTAATACTACTGTGTGAGACTGGCGTGCAAATTTTCACATATGCAAATTTTCGCTTATGCTAATTTTAGTATTTGCTAATTTTCACATATGTTAATTTTCACATACGCAAATTTTCGCTTATGCTTATTTTTGTATATGCAAATTTTTGCATATGTTAATTTTCTCATACGCGAATTTTCACATATGTGAAAATAAAACGAGAATATTGCAAATATGCGAATATGACGAATATTCGTCCATATATTCGCGAATATTTGCGAATTCGAATATGGCCTATGCCGCTCAACACTAATAGAGAGGACAGAATGATTCTAATCTAGAAGTAGCAGTGGTAGGCTGGGTTCACACATTTTGTTAAATACGGTTCCCGTATACGGCTGGGAGGAGGGGGGGCGGGACTAATAGCGGCGCCCGCACTCAGCCGTGTTCGGGAACCGTATTTAATGTATGTCTATGAGCCGACCGGAGTGAACCGCAGCCTCCGGTCATCTTCGTTTTCGGCCGTATGCGGTTTCCCGACTGTAGGCAAAAACGCGGTCGACCACGTTTTTGCCTGCGGTCGGGAAACGGCATACGGCCGAAAACGAAGCCGACCGGAGGCTGCAGTTCACTCCGGTCGGCTCATAGACATACATTAAATACGGTTCCCGAACACGGCTGAGTGCGGGCACCGCTATTAAGCCCCGCCCCCCTCCTCCCAGCCGTATACGGGAACCGTATTTAACAAAACGTGGTGTGAACCCAGCCGTAGTCAGATTATCAGGTAACTGCTTCACATAGACTGAGGGGAAAGGCTCCTTGAGAATCCTCTTTAGTTTATGCTTCTCTAGTAATGTTGCTGTTTGCACTGACCCACTAAGGGAGGGGTGATGGCGGTTATGAAACTCCTTGCAGGCAAGTAGAAGAACAAACAAAAGCACAGGCCATGGTATGGAATTAAAATTTACAATGTGCAGACTGTATGTTGACAGATTTCTCTATGAAATACAACATAACATTCCAGATGAGGGGTGTGTGAGGTAACCAAACAGGATCTGGCGTCTTCCAAACATCCTGAAGTCAGTTTATAAGTTTGGCTTCAATTAAATTACTTTACAATGTGACATTTTAGCCAAGGTATCCCACTTACAGGCAAACAGAAAAGCCAGATATTTTAGGAAATGCTAAAGATGGGCATAGACATCAAATTAAAAACTTGCTCTGGTGGTCTTCAACCTTCATCTCGGTCCCTGCTGCATACATATGTTGGACACTCAATGCTAAACGCGTTTACCCGACACTGAGGGAGGCCCCATACATCCCCTTAAACCCACTCAGTGTCATGGCATATATTTAAAGGGATGGGGGCGGACAGAAATTAAAATGCAACATTGACACCAATGTAAAGTGTGGGGTACCATATTGGGAACCAAGTTGGGTCTATACTATTAAATAGGTCCCTTTCATTTATGAATAACATTTTGCAGCTACCATGCTATGATTGTTAAATTGAGTGTGGGGGGGAGGGTTACCCACAGATCAATTTGGGTGCCTCATTTGCCAAAGCCTCATACAGTATTACCATATGTAGTGCCCAGACACTCAAATGGACATGGATTTTTTTTTGTTGCTTATATAGTGCAACATAGGCTATTATTAGAGAATAATGTTGAGGTTCGTGTGTATGCCTTGTGTTTACCTGTTTTAGCAGATGTGGCATGCATGGATTTTCACCGATTTTGATTTGTATTTCCCCACTGAAATGATTTTCTAATGCTGCCTTAATTTCCCATGAAGCCTCCAGCTTTAGAGAGAGGGTTGGTGGAGTCTTATCACTATATTTCATCTAATCAGATTGCTGGAGTTCAGCCAGGTGAATTATATTATTTATATGTAAAGTTTTGTTGTGTTTTCGTTTTCAAATGCATTTTTTAGAAAAGTATTGTAGCATTAAAGTAAAATAGAACCATTTTGCCATGAATTCTCGAAAATCGTGATAATCATATACAGTGGGGGCAAAAAAGTATGTAGTTAGCCACCAATTGTGCAAGTTCTGCCACTTAAAAAGATGAGAGACCTGTAATGTTCATTAATGGTATACCTCAACTATGAGAGACATAATGAGAAAAAAACATCCATAAAATCCCATTGTCTGATTTTTAAAGAATTTATTTGCAAATTATGGTGGAAAAATAATGATTTGGTCAATAACAAAAGTTCATCTCAATACTTTGTTATATACCCTTTGTTGTCAATGACAGAGGTCAAACATTTTCTCTAAGGCTTCACAAGGTTTTCACACACTGTTGCTGGTATTTTGGCCCATTCCTCCATGCAGATCTCCTCTGGAGCAGTGATGTTTTAGGGCTGTCGCTGGGCAACATGGACTTTCAACTCCCTCCAAAGGTTTTCTATGGGGTTGAGATCTGGAAACTGGCTAGGCTACTCCAGGACCTTTAAATGCTTCTTACAAAGCCACTCCTTCATTACTCGAGCAGTGTCTTTGGGATCATTGTCATGCTGAAAGCCTCAGCCCCGTTTCATCTTGCTGATGTAAGTAGGTTTCCACTCAAAATCTCACGAAATATGGCCCCATTCATTCTTTCCTTTACATGGATCAGTCTTCCTGGTCCCTAAGCAGAAAAACAGCCTGAAAGCATGATGTTTCCACCCCCATGCTTCACAGTAGGTATGGTGTTCTTTGGATGCAACTCAGCATTCTTTCTCCTCCAAACATGACGAGTTGAGTTTTTACCAAAAAGTTCTACTTTGGTTTCATCTGACCATATGACATTCTCCCAATACTCCTCTGGATCATCCAAATGCTCTCTAGCAAACTTCGGATGGGCCCGGATATGTACTGGCTTAAGTAGGGGGACATGTCTGGCACTGCCTGATTTGAGTCCCTGGCGGTGTAGTGTGTTACTGATGGTGGATGAAAAAAGACATACGTCCATCAAGTCCAACCAGGGAATTGAAGGGAAGGGTGTAAGGGGATAAGCGAAAGGGAAAGGGATGTAGTTTTATAATTCTGCATAAGCATTAATGTTATTTTGTTCCAGGAATGTATCTAACCCTGTTTTAAAGCTGTTAATTGTTCCTGCTGTGACCAGTTCCTGAGGTAGACCGTTCCATAAATTTACAGTCCTCACGGTAAAGAAGGCGTGTCGCCCCTTTAGACTAAACCTTTTCTTCTCCAGACGGAGGGAGTGCCCCCTCGTCCTTTGGGGGGGTTTAACCTGGAACAGTTTTTCTCCATATTTTTTGTATGGGCCATTTATATACTTATATATGTTTATCATATCCCCCCTTAGACGTCTCTTCTCAAGACTAAACACTTGTAACTCCTTTAATCGCTCCTCATAGCTAAGATGATCCATGCCCCATATTAGTTTAGTCACGCGTCTCTGCACCCTTTCCAACTCAGCAGTGTCCCTTTTATGAACAGGCGACCAAAACTGAACAGCATATTCCAGGTGAGGCCGTACCAATGCTTTATAAAGGGGGAGTATTGTGTCCCTGTTCCTTGAGTCCATGCCTCTTTTGATACATGACAATATCCTGCCGGCTTTGGAAGCAGCAGCCTGACATTGCATGCTATTCTGTAGTCTGTGATCTACAAGTACACCCAGATCCTTCTCTACCAGTGACTCTGCCAGTTTAATCCCCCCTAAGACATACGACGCATGCATGTTATTAGTATCCAGATGCATAGCTTTACATTTATCCACATTGAACCTCATTTGCCAAGTGGATGCCCAGACACTTAGTCTATCCAAGTCATCTTGTAACTTATGCACATCCTCTATAGACTGTACCGTGCTACAAAGCTTGGTGTCATCTGCAAGGCCGTTCACTAGGTCCCCCCGTGTGGTTCTAGGACTTTTGATCACCGTTCTTGTGAAAATTTGGACACCACGGGGTGAGATCTTGCACGGAGCCCCAGATTGAGGGAGATTATCAGTGGTCTTGTATGTCTTCCATTTTCTAATAATTGCTCCCACAGTTGATTTCTTCACACCAAGCTGCTTGCCTATTGCAGATTCAGTCTTCCCAGCCTGGCGCAGGTCTACAATTTTGTTTCTGGTGTCCTTCGACAGCTCTTTGGTCTTGGCCATAGTGGAGTTTGGAGTGTGACTGTTTGAGGTTGTTGACAGGTGTCTTTTATATAACAGATCAACATAACAGTTCAAACAGATGCCAATGATACAGGTAACGAGTGGAGGACAGAGGAGACTCTTAAAGAAGAAGTTACAAGTCTGCGAGAGTCAGAAATCTTGCTTGTTTGTAGGTGACCAAATACTTATTTTCCACCATAATTTGCAAATAAATTCTTTAAAAATCAGACAATGGGATTTTATGGATTTTTTTTTTCATTATGTTTTCATTATGAGGTATACCTATGATGAAAATTACAGTCGTCCTCTCATCTTTTTAAGTGGGAGAACTTGCACAATTGGTGGCTGACTAAATTTTTTTTTTGCCTCACTGTACCTTGATTCCATAGAGATAGTAGACGTAGAGGCAGTAGTGTACAGATAAAGCTGGGAGGGGAGAGGTCTGTGGACTTCAAGGAGGGATCTGTTAGGTTATGTTGTCATCCTGTAGTTCAGCTTTGGCACTACGATAAGGCAACTAAGGCAGCTACACCCCCTCCCCCAGAACATAAAATGAGTGGCAATGAATCCCTGCTCCAGTACTGTAACTGGGCTGTGTTCTGCTTACCCTGCACAGCACACAGGAAGAGGTGACATCATCATATGCAGCTTGCTTCTTTAACACTTTAAGGACACAGGGCATACATGTATGGGACCCGTGGCTGATGCCAGACATCACTGATCAGAGTGATGTCCGACAATAACTCTTTAGACCCTGTTATCAAAGTTGATCACGGCGCCTAAAATACTAAAAATCTTATCCAGGCAGTTTAGCGGAGCTGATATGGACACCCGCGGTGAAGTCACAGCATACCAATAAGAGAGGATTGGCGGAAGGTCCCTACCTACCTCTGTCCCATCCAATTGGTGCTACAGTCTTGCAGGAAGCCATGGCAGCCGGGGCAAATGGAGCGCAAATTACACTGATCAATGCTGCAGAGGCGGCTCTAGATTTTTTGAGGCCTTAGGTGAAACTTGATCCGAAGGCCCTCCATCCCGGGCCTGTGAATTTCAGAGAATGTCTACAGTGTATGCATCAACACTGATCCGGGGAGCATGCAGGAATTTTTTCAAGGGTTAGGGTTTAGAAACATAAAATAATACCTCCACATCATGATGCCATATTACTTATGCTGTGACTAATACCATCATACAGTTGTTATGAAAAAAACACACTATATAGAGACAAATATCACCATTATGTAAAAGGGACAAATAATTGTACCACACCATGACCACTACCATCCTATAGTGACGGAATAATACTACCATACTGATACTGAATAAAACCAGTATACCCATACAGTACCAGTATCACCAATAACATCACTATACAAGGGACAAATAATACTGCCACACTATGACTACACATTACCCTCATATAGTGACACCCCATTGATGCTGAATAAAAACCTCTGTACACAGACAGTGGTGACTAAGGCTGTACACAGACTCTACAGACCATATAAGTGATTACATACAGTTAAAGGTGACTTGCGGTAACGTCTTCTCTGATCAGAGTTGGTTACTTTCCTTTTTCTTCTCCATCCGGCCCAGACCGCCATGATAATTTCTTCCAGCCACAACTCTTCTTCACAGAACCTGTCAGACAAACATTTTAGGCTATGCACTTTTCCAGTACCTATAGTGCTCCAAACAGTAATAATGACCGCCTTAGTTTCTCACACAGTGGAATGGGTAGATGGGTTTAGGTAGGTCCCCCACATTAGGTTGTTAGGTCGCTGCAGTAGGTAGACAGGGCCCTTTACATTGTTTCCTCCATAACACAGGTGCCCCGAGTAGGTAGGTGCCACCTTTAGATAGCTGCAGTTCACCCATATATAGTGGTAGCAGCAGCCCCTTAAGGTACTAAAAGCAGCAGTAGCCCCCTTTATACAAATTATACAATCTTCCTACACATGTTACTAAGCAATCGGGGTGGGATTCCATATTTCAACCCTTTAGGACACAGTGGCCCTGATTTACTTAGAAAGTCGGGTTGTGTTTGCACTGTGTATTCCAACCCAACTCTGGGCTTTTTTCCTGTTATTTATTATTATGTTGCAGTTTATGTCGCACGTGCTTTTTTGTTGTTGTTGCAAGCGCATATATTTGTCGCACCCCCATTTACTCTCTTGGAGTGAGAATTTCTCCTGTCTGTAGCACGGGAGATTGTGAGGTGATCTTGGAGCTCCGTATTGTCAGCTTTGTCACATAGAAAAGACCAAATTTCGAGGCCTTTCAGGCATTCCTTAAAGGGGTACTCCGGTGGAAAACTTTTTTTTTATTAATTAATTTATTTTTTAAATCAACTGGTGCCAGAAAGTTAAACAGATTTGTAAATTACTTCTATTAAAAAATCTTAATCATTCCAGTACTTATTAGCTGCTGATTACTAGAGAGGAAATTATTTTCTTTATGAACACAGAGCTGTCTGCTGACATCATAAGCACAGTGCTCTCTGCTGACATCTCTGTAGGAGAAAATCCCCATAGCAAACATATGCTGCTCTGGACA
Organism: Hyla sarda; assembly: GCF_029499605.1. NCBI lineage: Eukaryota > Metazoa > Chordata > Amphibia > Anura > Hylidae > Hyla > Hyla sarda. The sequence goes on along the minus strand of NC_079194.1, from coordinate 109,306,157 downwards.
GTTGCTAAAATGGACAGAGATGTCAGCAGAGAGCACTGTGCTTGTGATGTCAGCAGAGAGTGCTGTGTTCCAAAAAGAACAGAATTTCCTATGTAGTATTCAGCAGCTAATAAGTACAGGAAGGATTAAGATTTTTTAATAGAAGTCATTTACAAATCTGTTTAACTTTCTGGCACCAGTTGATTAAAAAAAAAAAAAAAAAAAGATTTCCACCGGAGCACTCCTTTAACGGACATTTCCCTCAGGATGACGGACTAATAATGGAAACTGAAAATCAGCCTTCCTGTTCCTCCGTACATATGTCAGATACCCAGACCATACCTGAAGGGGGTGTTTCTGAAGCAGAAGTAATCCCTAATGAGGAAATTGTCACTGACGAAATTGAGGAGTTTGATGAGGATGATGGTCCAGAGGAGGGCTCTCAAGGTAGAATGAAAAGATTTACTATGGAGGAGAAACATCTTATTGTAGTGGAGGTAGGTTTTTGGGTTTTATTTGGGCTTGTTTATTAGTCAAAATAAAAAAAACACTTCAAAAATGTAAGAAAAATAAAATAAAATATCTAAAGGCAAAAAATTTTTGTGTCTAGTTTTTTTTTTAAACTCTACTTAAAAAATAAAATCAGCCATGTATACTATGCACTTCTAACACTCATGTTTCAGAAGACAGGAACCCTGGTGGATGTGGATCCGCTGGATCTGTGTGTCATGACTTGGACTGTACCAGGGAGCGGAGTCTAAGGTGCAGATGGTTTTCACCAGAGCCCACCGCAAAGTGGGATGGACTTGCTGCAGCAGGCAGCACCCAGGTCGCTACTCCTGGCACACCTCGACCACACAGGCGGCTGAGGAGATGCGAGGCACAGGATGGATAAGGCAGCTCGTAGTCTGGATAGCAGAAGGTCAGGGCAGGTGGCACGGTTGCGTAGTCAGGACGTAGCAGGAGGTCAATAGGCAGGCGGCAGAGAAGCAAGGTCAGGTCACAAAGCGAAGGATCAGATACACAGCAAGGCAGAAACAGAAATGCTTTCTCTCAGGCTTAAGGCAACAAAGATCCGGCAGGGAAGTGAGGAGGGTGGAGGAATATATACATGAGCCACAGGTGAATCACACAAATGACCACACTGGCCCTTTAAATCTTAAAGCTCCGGCGCGCTTGTGCCCAAGGGGATACACGCTGGAGCAGTGAGGCAGAGGCTGGGGCAGGAGAAGTACCAGGTGAGTGACGGACTGGGGTTCCCATGCGGGCGCATCCCTCGATGCGTGTCTCAGCCCCGCTGGCAGCAGCAGGTAACGGGACCATGCGCTCACGGCCAGAATGTGCGGCTGGTGCGCATAACGTAATAGCACTCACACCACAAAGAAAATGAAATAAAAGGCTTGTTCTAGTTTTTTACACATCTACACCAAGTGACCCTAGTCATTTTGCAACAGGTTAAATCAGTGGGGGGAAAACAGCTTCAAACCCAAAAGATCGGGTCGGGAAAGTTGATAAATCAGTGTGAAAATGTCAGATTTGTCGGGTTCACATGAACCCGAGTTGGGTTGATCAGAAAATGGTGTCGCGCGATGTCTGCGACATGTGGCAAAGAATGTGCAAAACAAAAAAAAACAAAAAATGACAAAACCAGTCGGGTTTACAATAGTAAATCAGGGCCGGTGCATACAGTTACGCCTTTGTCCCGCTCCCAAACTATGAAGTGTGCTCAGCAACTGTGCGTGCTGGCCGATGTACGGCATTAATACTTTAGACACCACGGTCAAAGTTGATTCCGGTGTCTAAAATGGACCATATCTACTGCCAGCTAGACTAGGGAGCTGATTGGGACACTCACGGTGAAATTGCAGTGTCCTGATCAGCTAGGATGATGGCCTCCTTGCCGTCCGATCCACGCTCCAATGCTGCAGGAAGCCTCAGCAGCCTGGAGCAATGGAGTGCCGATAGGGACCAAAAATAAAAATAAAAAAGGGTTTTAAAAATTGAATAAATGTGAAGAAGCACCTCCCCTAATAAAAGTTTAAATCACCCCCTTTTTACCATTTAAAAATCATGTAGACATAAATAAACATAAAAATATGTGGTGTTGCCACTTGCGTAAATGTCCGAACTATTAAAATATAACATTATTTAAATCACATGATCAATGGCGTACACGTAAAAAAATACCAAAGTCCAAAATTGGTCACTTCATATACCATAAATAAAAATGTATAAAAAGTGAACAAAAAGTCCCATCACAACAAAAATGGTCCCGATAAAAACTACAGATCACGGCGCCGTGAATTTTCCATAGCAGAATGCTGCTTGGAAAATACGTTGTGTGAATGGGCCTTAATATTAGGATATTTTTTTCATTTTCTTTTCTAAAATCATTACAAAACACAGTAACTTAATGATAGCTAAACCAAGAAAAGTACCGTATTTATCGGGGTATATCCCACGCACCGGCCTATAGCACGCACCCTCATTTTACCAAGGATATTTGGGTAAAAAAAGTTTTTACCCAAATATCCATGGTAAAATGAGGGTGCGTGTGTGCGTGTGTATACCCCGATACATCCCCAGGAAAGGCCGTCGCTGCCCGCTTCTCTCCCCCTGCCTTTCCTGGGGTCTTGAGCCCTGCTGTCGGCCCTTCTCACCCCCTGGCTATCGGCGCCGCTGCCCGTTCTGTCCCCCTGACTATCGGTGCCGTTATACGGTAAATACGGTAATTTAGAAAACAATGTGCCCACATGTTGTAATGCCATTGTATAAAACAGTTTCCCAACCAGGGTGCCTCCAGCTGTTGCATAACTATAACTCCCAGCATGCCTGGACAGCCTTTGACTGTCTGGACATGTTGGGAGTTGTAGTTTTTTAACTAATGGAGGCACCCTGTTTAGAAAACACTGGTATAGAAGCCTCTTCCTGCCAACAGGTTGCATTACCACCCCTATTTTTTAAAATCGCTGCAAAATTTGCTCGATTTTAACGTGATTTTTTTGGGGAAAAAACTTGGTGGTAACACAACCTGTGGACAGAAGGAGGGAAAGTGGCCCCACTGGGACAACCACTCAGTTTATTCTGCTGCCAGTAATATGGCAAGTCAGAAGGGGAGAGAGGCAGGACACATTACCAAAATCCTACTCACCATCACATGAAGCTGCTGGACTGCTCCTAGGAGGCCTGTCAGCTCTCGGCCTCCTTCCTCTTCCTGCTGCTGGGGGCGGGTCATAGGTCAGGTGACACAGCTTCATCCCTGCGATGCTGCCTGTCTCTGCTAGTGGTACGCAGAGCAGGAGTAGCATAGGGATAGTAATAAAGAAGAAACAATCTAGGAGAAAAGGTGACACCAGGTACGGTCCACAACCCCCCTCCCCAGCAATGCCACTGCGGCAGAGCTCCACATTTACCTATAGACACGCCTATAGGTAAATGCGTCCAGGTTATGGCACTGTAGAGTGGCGATGTGTACATTGTACGCATCGCCACTCACTGAGGTGGCAAGTTAGGCGGCTGTGAGGCCCCTTCCAGCGTGAGGCCTTAGGTGGCCTCCTATCTCGCCTTATGGTAGAGCTGCCTCTGCAATGCTGTGATAGAATTCAATTCCTTGTTTGAAGTTCTGTAGCTAAACTTCCATAGTGAACGGAGTACCAAAAAACTCATTGGAATCAATTGGTTTGTGAAGCAAGTCGGAGTATTAGTGGATTCTCCTTAATGTAAATGGGGCCCAACCGCGTTCTGTCAGTGGGGTGACAGTGCTTTCTTTCTCCACTTTCAGCTCACATTCACTCAGTTTGTCTCACTACTTAGGCTTCTGTCTAGGCATTCGGATAACCAGTTCTGTTATGATGCTGAACTTGTTGGGGGGCTATAACAATGCTTTTTACAATATCCAGCCATTGTCTCCATTTCGTAGACTCTAACTCACCAGCGTCTCCGTCGTTTGGGCCATGACTGAAGGGAGCACGGAGCTTGTATCCACCTTTGCTGCTTGCACATTATGCTGCTAACCTGATGTCCTGCGAGACAATACCCGAATATACTTGAATAAACAAGAAAGAAATTTTCTACTAAACCGTGAGTCAGAACATCCATGTGTATACTCACCTAAAATCCTGTTGCCGGCGTGTCAGCTGGAGTTGCGCCCTATACCTGTGTGTCTAATCATGAATCATTGAACAGAGAGGCTGGAGCTCTGTCGTATAGGAGTTTTTTATATACACTCTATACATTGAAATAACTCGGTTACTACTGTGTATACTAGCTTTAGGACTCACTCAGCATCACCGTACTCACCATACTCCTACGTAGGTTCCAGCTACTCGGCAGGACCTATTTCTCTTTTACAGACCACTGGCATGCAGCTTGGTGGCAGGGTGCTAAAAACACTAAGCTATATTGACAACCCTCTGCACCATCACAAACACACAGGAAGATACTGTACATTTGACCAGTGCATTATAAACACATCAATGAATTTTGTGAGGGTGTAAGAATAGGGGCTAGCAGATCACCCCCCTTCAGTGGCGTTGCGACCCGGGTGCGGGGGGTGCGGCCCGCACCCGGTGACACCAACCTAATGGGGTGACACCAAGACGCTCCGCAGCACCCACACCCCCTCCCCAGCTACACTGACACCCCCCTATGTGCCCGACCGGCCTCCCATCCATCAGCACACCCCCCCTGTGCTGTGTGTGCGTTGCGCCCGTCCGTGAGAAACCCCCCTCCCTTTCAGTGCGCCCGTCCGTCATCACGCCCCCCCCTCACCTTCACCAGTACTGTGCCCGGCCTCCGCTCCCACGTCTGCGCCGGCCTGACGTCACACCGCATGGCCGCGCAGGGGGACGTCAGTTACGTCACTCGCATTGCGCCCGGTGAGAAGGATCGCTGCCCTGGATGGGTGAGTGTGTGTGTCTGTCTTTATCTATGTTTGTGTGTGTGACTCTGTGTGTGTGTGTGACTGTGTGTGTTTGTGTGATTCTCTGTGTGTGACTCTGTGTATTTGTGTGACTCTGTGTGTGACTGTGTGTTTGTGTGACTGTGTGTGTGACTCTGTGTGTGTGTGACTGTGTGTCTGTCTGTGAGTGTGTGTCTCTCTGACTGTGTGTGTTTGTGTGTGTGTCTCTCTGTGTTGTATGTGTTTTTTTTTTGTGTGTGTGCATGTGTGTGGGCAGACTTTGACGCATTGTGGGGAACCTGCGGCCTAATGTGGGGAGTCTATGCTACCTAATGTGGGGAGTCTATGCTACCTAATGTGGGGAGTCTATGCTACCTAATGTGGGGAGTCTATGCTACCTAATGTGCGGAGTATATGCTACCTAATGTGCGGAGTCTATGCTACCTAATGTGGGGAGTCTGTGCTAGCTAATGTGGGGAATCTGTGCTACCGAATGTGGGGAAACTGCTACCTAATGTGGGGAATCTGTGCTACCTAATATGGGGAAATTGCTACCTAATGTGGGGTAACTGGTACCAAATGTGGGGAATCTATGCTGCCTAATGTGGGGAAAAGATGCTACCTAATGTGGGGGAACTGCTGCCTACCTAATGCTCCCCCCCCTGGCAGTAGCACCCTCATCATCCGCCAGCAACTACCCCCCCCCCCCCAGCAGCACCTCCATCAGCAGATCCTGATGGTGGAGGATGGCGGTGCTCCTGCCAGGAGGATGATCCTGCCGATGGATGATGGGGGTGATACTGCCAGGGGGGATGGCCAGTAGCACCCTCATCATCCTTCAGCAACACCCCCCCCCCCAGTAGTAGCACCCCGATCATCCACTAGCAACACCACCAATACCCCCCTCCCGTGGTAATAGCATCAGCTAACGGATGTTGAGGGGTGTTACTGCGGTTGTGGTATTATATTCAGAGGGTGCACTGTATGGCAACGTTATATTCAGAGGGCGCAGTTTGTGGTAGTGTTCAGAGGGCACAGTGGGTGGTAGTATTATATTCAGAGGGCGCAGTTTGTGGTAGTATTATTAGAGATGAGCGAACTTACAGTAAATTTGATTCGTCACGAACTTGTCGGCTCAGCAGTTGATGACTTATCCTGCGTAAATTAGTTCAGCCTTCAGGTGCTCCGGTGGGCTGGAAAAGGTGGATACATTCATAGGAAAGATTCTCCTAGGACTGTATCCACCTTTTCCAGCCCACGGGAGCACCTGAAAGCTGAACTAATTTATGCAGGAAAAGCCATCAACTGCCGAGCCGAGAAGTTTGTGACGAGTTGAATTTACTGTAGTTTGCTCATCTCTAAGTATTATATTCAGAGGGCGCAGAGGGTGGTAGTAATATATTCAGAGTGTACAGTATGTGTTGGTATTATATTCAGAGGGTACAGTATGTGATAGTATTATATTCAGGGGTACAGTATGTGATAGTATTATATTCAGGGGTACAGTATGTGGCAGATTTATATTCAGAGGGTACAGTATATGGTAGTATTATATTCAGAGGGTACAGTATGTGATAGTATTATATTCAGGGGTACAGTATGTGGCAGATTTATATTCAGAGTGTACAGTATGTGTTGGTATTATATTCAGAATGTACAGTGTGTGGTAGTATTATATTCAGTGGGTATGGTGTATGGAAGGTTTATAATCAAAGAGTATAGTGTATAGTAGTATTATATTTAGAGGATACAGTGTCTGGCAGGTTTATAATAATAATTGTTTTCATATAGAGGATGAGAATGCGCTGACATAGTGAGGAGACGTCTGGGCGTCACATTCTACAGACAGAAGTTTTAGCTGGACCAGGCGGTATGTACCATCTGAATTAGATAAGGGAAGACTATAGAGAAGACGTCACTGATATCATTGTGTATTCTCCTCTCTGTGTCCTATCAGAGCTGTAGTCGCTTGTCAGTTCTACAGTTATGGTCAGTGAAACTACAACTCCCAGCATAACCTCACCACTGCATAAAGGGGTACTCTACTGGAAAACATTTTTTTTAATCAACTGGTGCTACAAAGTTAAACAGATTTGTAAATTACTTCTATTTAAAAATCTTAATCCTTCCAGTACTTATTAGCTGCTGTATAAGCGATTCACAGGAAGTTATTTTCTTTTTTAATTTCTTTTCTGTCTGACCACAGTGCTCTATGCTGACACCTCTGTCCATGTCAAGAACTGTCCATAGTAGGAGCAAATCCCCATAGCAAACCTATCCTGCTCTGGACAGTTCCTGACATGGACAGAGGTGTCAGCAAATAGCACTGTGGTCAGATTGGAAAGAACTACACAACTTCCTGTGGAGCATACACCAGCTTATAAGTACTGTAAGGATTAAGATTTTAAATAGAAGTAATTTAAAAATCTGTTTAACTTTCTGGCACCAGTTGATATGAAAGTAAATGTTTTCCAGTGGAGTACCCCTTTAAGTAATTCTGGGAGCTGTATATTTAAATGGTGAAAACTTCTTTAACACTTTTCCATTCTGTGGCAACTGGTATATCTGATTATTATACTGGAATTTCTCACAATGCGCTACAACAGTGGTGTCTGTCACAACAGGCTAAAAACTTACTGGGGGGAGGGGGAGGTATGGGGGTGACACCATTTTCTACCGCACCGGGTGACACCAACCCTAGCAACGCCACTGCCTCCCTTATATTTTCATCCAGCAGCACTAAGCTCATAGGGTGGATGTGCACACTGCTTTACGCTTTAAACACCAGATGGCGCCATACTATGTAAGCTGTATGTATATATGAAGTGGTCACTGTTTATTGGATAATTTTTAACATGTAAATAGAAATAATTGTCATGTGCTATGATCTATACAATGACTAGGATAGTTAATGATGTGACAACTTCTGTAAAGGAACAATTCATGCCAATATTACTTAACTGCCTATAGAACAATTCCTTTAAGGAAAGTTTCACTTTATTGATGTAACGTATTAGAAGGATTACATTGTTACTATGTTACTAAACATGTGATTGCAATATTTAATGTTTTCTTCTCTACCAAAATGTTGACATTAGTAAGTCTGACACCTTTATGAATACACAGAAAAGAAATATTTCTTTTGCAAATGCTGCCAATTTTTTTCTCCTCTGATAGGAATACAGAATTTCCTTTTTATAGTAGTATTTTGCACACAGTGCAGGCGTCAGTATAATGGATTGTGAGCCGATTGCCAAATATTTCTTGAGTTGTAAAAACATTGCTTGAAAGGGCTTTAACTTATGGAAACAGTTGCAAATGACGCTCAGGTTAAACTGGGATAGCAGAGTCATTGGATGGGAGAGTGTCCACCCCTGAACATCATGTTGTTGTCTTAATCTATAAAAGCCCAAAATTATTTTCTGACTAACGTTTTTATATCTTTATTAATTTTTCTGATACAGAGCTCCAGATTCCTTGCATAGATATAACATGTAAAGGATACAATTATGTCTACCTGCAGCCACCACTACCTGCACCACCTGCAGCGTAGTAGTGTACTGCATACTGTTCATATGCTGAACTTAAAGGGGTACTCCGGGTAACTAAAATGCATCCCTTATCCACAGGATAGGGAATAAGGGGGAGATTTATCAAAAACTGTCCAGAGGAAAAGGTGTCCAGTTGCCTATAGCAACCAATCAGATCGCTTCTTTCATTTGTAACAAGGCCTCTACAAAATTAAAGAAGTCATCTGATTAAATGGAGCAGCCGCGGCCTGTAATAGAAAGGTGACGGGTGTGAGAAAGGGGAGGGGGGAGCATGCTATAGTACACTAAGTACAGGAGGAGGGGCAACTATCTCGGGGGGGCAATTGCCCCGTTGCCCCCCCCCCCCTGGAGCCGCCGTCTGCTGCTGTGCTGTGACTCACAGCACAGCAGCGGTCGGCGGCTTACGGGCTCAGATTATTCCGGGACATTGCATTGTCCCGGAATGAGGGTGACCGGGACCTGGGACAGACTCTTCAAATGCAGGACTGTCCCGGGTGATCCGGGACACGTGGTCACCCAACCTATCACATGACCCATAGGTCCTTGAACCTTGCATAACACAATTCACTAGTGATCACATGACCTAAGGTCCAGTACATTTATTACACTATGACAAAATATGTTAAATATATACATTTTTGAATAGCATTATGAGGCAACTAGGGGTTAACCCACCAGGAGAGCCCTGAAAGCATGGAGGAACTCTGACTGTGGGGAATTACGAAAAAGGTACGGGACCAAGTCCAGTACTGGGACACCACAACTGGGACCCCCGCGATCTTACGTACAGGGCCGCAGAGCCGTGGCAATACCGGGTCCCCGTACAGGAGATAGCAGGGGACCCAGCAGTCATATTGGGGATAAGTGTTCTATGGCTGCAGTACTCCTTTAACTTAATGTGGATAAAAATAGAAACTTTAGAATAATATTATTTTTTTTAAATCAAAAAAATATTGACAGTGCCCTCTAGAGGCATACTGCTATATATATATATATATATATATATATATATATATTAGGGATGTCCCGATACCATTTTTTTAAGACCGAGTACAAGTACCGATACTTTAATTCTAGTACTCACCGATACCAAGTACGAGTACTTATATTTTAAAGGGAATCTGACAGCCGGGTGACGCGGTTTCTGGCGCTGTTTACCGTATGATATCTGGGTAATTGTTGTGTACAGTGGAGGCGGCTGCTGTAGTATGAGCCAAGATTTCTCTCTTCTCCATTGGACTGAACAGGGAATTTGCATTGGCGGCGAGACCGATAACCATAACCACATGGTGAGCAGTGGCAGAAACCGTGTCACCTGCACTAGCAGCAGGGCCCCCCCTTTAGACAGCAGCAGGGCCCCCCTTTAGACAGCAGCAGGGCCCACCATTTAGACAGCAGCAGGGGCCCACTTTTAGAAAGCAGAAGGGGCCCCCCTTTAGACAGCAGCAGGCCCCCCCCCTTTAGACAGCAGCAGGGCCCACCCTTTAGACAGCAGCAGGGCCCCCCATTTAGACAGCAGCAGGGGCCCCTATTTAGACAGCAGCAGTGCCCCCCCTTTAGACAGCAGCAGGGCCTGCCCTTTAGACAGCAGCAGGGGCCCACCTTTAGAAAGCAGCAGGGCCCCCCTTTAGACAGCAGCAGGGGCCAACCTTTGAGAAAGCAGCAGGGGCCCCCGGTAGACATTCCACTGTCCCGTTCCCCCGTCCTCCGGTCCGCATCACGTCGTCCTATGGAGGAGCATGTGACATACACGTCACTCTGCTTCCTCCGTAGCATTACGCCGGGCACAGGGGAGGAGGCGGAGTGACGTGTGAGTCACATGCTCCTCCATAGGACGACATGATGCGGCCCGGAGGACGGAAGAACGGGACAGTGGAGCGGCAGCAGGTATCGGGCATGGTATTGGGGATTAAACGAGTCCCCGATACCATGCAAATAGCTAGTATCGGCCCCGATACCGATACCAGTATCGGTACATCCCTAATATATATATATATATATATATATATATATATATATATATATATATATATATATTTATTAGCTTTGGGTTTTTGCCAAATGATAAACTATCTCCATGTATTCTTGTTCTACAACCAAGAACTCATTTTTCCAGCCTTTAAACTTCCAGATCCACTGGTAATGATGTACGGCACGTTGTGGAAATGTATGTAATTAAAAAAAGTCATTTGAGCACTTTGCATAATGACTGTTTGCTTAAACACATATTGGCAAGGGACGGAATGAACATAATGTGAAATACTTAGTCAATTTGTGCGAGGACAGACTGTCAACATGTGAAAATGATAAAGGCCAGATCTGCAATTACACTTGAATGTAAGGTAAGAGTGCAGCCCTAATATGTAATGTAATTATTTAATTTACAAAGCTAATAGTGAGATGAGCGAGCCAAGCAGTTATTAGGTGAAGATCATGGAGTGTCAGGCTGCTGGGACCTCCAGCGATCAGCTGTAATCACAGCAAGTGTGTAACACATTTCAGAAGACAGGAACACCGGTGGATGTGGATCTGCTGGACCTGTGTGTCAGATGACTCGGACCGTAACAGGGAGAGGAGTCTAAGGTGCCGCTGGTTTTCACCAGAGCCCGCCGCAAAGCGGGATGGACTTGCTGCTGCAGACGGCACCCAGTTCGCTACCCCTGGCATGGCGGCTGAGGAGATGTGAGGCACAGGAGGGATAAGGCAGCTTGTAGTCTGGATAGTAGAAGGTCAGGGCAGGTGGCACAGTAGCATAGTCAAGACGTAGCAGGAGTTCAGTAGGCAGGCGGCAGAGGAGCAAGGTCAAAGTCACAAAGCAAGGGATCAGATACACGGCAAGACAATACTGAGGAAAGCTTTCTCTAAGGCACAAGGCAACAAAGATCCAGCAGGGGAGTGAGGAGGGTGGAGGAATTTATAAATGAGTCACAGGTGAATTACACTAACGAGCGTACTGGCCCTTTAAATCTTAAAGCTCTGGCGCGCCCTAGGGGACAGGTACACACGCACTGGAGCAGAGAGGCAGAGGAGAAGCAACCAGAGATTGACAGACTGTGGCGCGCATGCGGACACGTCCCGTGATGTGAGTCCCAGCCCCGTCGGCAGCAGCAGGTAAGGGGACCATGCGCTCACGGCCAGTGTGTGCGGCCGGAGCGCATAACGTAACAGTACTCCCCTTTGGTCTCCCCCTCCTTTTATGAGAGAGGAAACTCCTAAGAAGGTCACGGTCCAGGATATTCTCCTCAGGCTCCCAAGATCTCTCCTCAGGACCGTAACGCTCCCAGTTGACCCAAAAAATTGTTTAACTCTCACAGTTTTTGTCACAAGGATCTTTTTAACTTTGTAGACGTCCACCAGTAGTGCCGGGAAATAAGAAGTAGAGTCTTGCATATTCCAGGATGTCCTGCTGTCAAGGAAGAATGACCCCATTTCAGGACCTTGCGTCTCAATCTGGTGGGCACAAAGGATTTTCCTGGAGGAACTTGCTGAATCTCAGCAGGAGCGGCAGGAATCAAACGGTCAGGAGGAATAATATGCCTAGGCGTGGAGTCCAAACCAATGATGTCAGAGGACCTGGAGAGAGCATCAGCCTTGATGTTCATATCTGCTGGACGGAGTGAATGAAGAAGTTGAACCTAGAAAAGAACAGTGACCATCTTGCCTGGCGGGGGTTCAAACGCTGAGCAGACTGAAGGTATAGAAGATTTTTATGGTCGGAGTAGATGCTGACCGGATGAGAAGAGCCTTTCAATAAATGTTGCCATTCCTCCAAAACTAACTTGATAGCGATGAGTTCACAATCTCCAATGGAGTAATTCTTCTCAGCAGGAGAGAAAGTCTTGGAGAAGAACCCACAAGTTACACTCTTGCTGTTGGCGTTTTTCTGAGTGAGAACGGCACCCGCTCCAATAGATGAGGCATCAACCTCCAACGCAAAGGGCCTCTCCGGATAAGGACATGTAAGCACGGGAGCAGAGGCAAATGCAGACTTTAAATGGGAGAAGGCCTCTTCAGCCTCTTGAGGTCAATATTTAGGATTAGATACCTTCTTAGTGAGAGCCACAATGAAAAGGATGAAAAATTTGGGATAAACTGACGATAATAGTTAGCGAATCCCAGAAAGCGGTGAATAGCACGTAGGCCCAACAGACGAGGTCAATCCAATACCGCAGACAACTTATCTGGATCCATCTGCAAGCCCTGATGAGAGACAATGTAGCCAAGAAACGGAAGACTAGATTTCTCGAACAGGCATTTCTCCAGTTTGGTGTAGAGATGATTCTTCCGTAGTCGCTGAAGCACCAGACGAACATGAGAACGATTCTCCTCTAGGTTGGAAGAGATCAGGATGTCATCTAGGTATACGACAACACAGGTGTAGAGAAGATCACAGAAGATATAATTGACAAACTCTTGAAAAACGGCTGGAGCACTGCAGAGACCAAAAGGCATTACAAGATACTCAAAATGTCCGTCACGAGTATTGAAGGCCGTTTTCCATTCATCTCCCTTGCGGATACGAATGAGGTTATAAGCACAGCATAAGTCCAACTTGGAGAAGACCTTGGCACCACGTAGACGGTCAAAAAGTTCTGAGATAAGAGGTAGAGGGTAACAGTTCTTGACCGTGATTTTGTTAAGTCCCCTGTAGTCAATGCATGGACGGAGAGAGCCATCCTTCTTCCCTACAAAGAAGAAACCTGCTCCAGCAGGAGAAGAGGACTTATGGATAAAACCCTTTTGGAGATTTTCCTGGATATACTCAGCCATGGCTTTGGTCTCAGGAACTGAAAGAGGGTATATCCTCCCACGAGGAGGAGTGGTACCAGGCAGAAGATCAATAGGGCACTCATAAGGACAATGTGGAGGCAGAGATTCAGCCTGTTTCTTGCAGAAAACGTCAGAGAAATCTTGGTAGGGTGGCGGCAGGCCAGGAAAAGGAGGAAGACGAGAAACAACTTTACGCAGAACTGGTTGGAGGCAAAAATGTTAACAGGATTGTCCACAGCGAATTATTTCTCCAGTTCTCCAATCCAATTGCGGGGAATGGCATTGCAGCCAAGGAAGACCAAATAGTATCTCAGAAGTACAGTGTGGCAGAACATAGAATTCAATCTTTTCTTTATGCGATACTCCCACTTGCATGACGAGAGATTCATTACGGAAGTGAACCTTACAGTCCAGATTTTGTCCATTAACAAAGGACATGAACAAGGGCTTTGCCAGCCGAGTAAAAGGAAGATGATACTTGTGGACCAAAGAAGCATCGATAAAGTCACCTGCTGATCCGGAATCCAAAAATGCTGTAGCGCTGAAGGAAAACTTGGCTGAAGCGAAGACTTGTACAGGAATAGTTAAGCGTGGAGAGGTAGTATTCACACCCAGGGACGCCTCTCCCACGTACCCTAGGTGCGGGCGAACTGTACAGTCCTTGAGAAAGTGCTCCGGGCTAGCACAGTACAAACACAAATTCTCATTGCGTCGTCGTGATCTCTCCTGTTGCGTAAGACAAGAACGATCTCCATGTATAGCCTCATCGTCGAGAGGCGCAGGAAACTGAAGAGGTGGACGTTGAAACATAAAATCCGCCTATGTGAACGAGCCCTTAGGGTCTGTAAACTCAAGCTGACTTTGCACAGATTTTTGCTGCAGAAAATCCACAGCAAATTTTTGCTACCATTGACTACAACAGATCAGCAGAAAACCCGTCAGTGTCAGATTTGCTTTTCTGCGGACCCATAAAAGTCAATGGTAGCAAAATCCCCTACATATTTTCTGCAGAAAATATGCTGCCTGAAATATGAACAAAATCCGCTTGTGTGAATGGCCCATTAGGTTTCCCTGTTTTTGCTGCAGATTTGCTGCAGCAGATTTTGCTGGTCATTTTGCTGTGCCCACCTCAGTGGTGCTGGAGATATATTCTGGGGGCGTTGCTGAGGGTGTGGATAGGGGTGTGGCTGGAAAGGTGAGTTCCCAAACTTTTTTCACAGGATTTGGCCTCTGTACATAGGGATTATGTAATAACTACCCGATAAGGTATTTAAAAATTACTTTTCTTAAGCAGACAACCCATTTCTACCAGGGCAAACAGAACTCCATTCCTCCTACTTATGTGGAGAGAGGGATCTGAAAACAGCTTAAAGGTTATTCTCATCAGATAAAGTGTTGGCAGATCCATTCCAGGTCCTTCAGTGTGAGAAATCTGCTCTCTTTCCTAGCTAGATGACCCTACACCAGTGTTTCTCAAGCACGATCCTCAAGACTCCCCCAACAGGTCATTGTTTCGGGATTTCCTTAGTCTTTCACAGGTGATATAACTGTGGTGATTCCTGATTCACTGATCAGAATTATATCACCTGTGAAAGACTAAGGAAATCCTGATAACATGATCTGTTGGGGGGACTTGAGGACTGCGCTTGAGAAACACTGACCCACACCTATGATAGCTGTCAGTCAAAAATACATTTATCCAATAGCTATCTAACCCGATCTCCCCGTACGTTCAGTACTCTCCATACACATTCACATGTTCTCAACGGAGCTGATAAGCCACTGCCAGACAACTCTGGCGGCAGCTTATCTCTTGGAGAACAAAATTCTAAATTTTAGTTTTTCCTTTTTGCAAAAATGTCTAAAATTCTGTTTTCACATTCTCATAATGGGGTATGCAGAGTGAGGAGCCAAAATGTAAAGGAAAAAAAAAAAGTGTAGATGCATTGTATCTTCAAAAAAATATTTGTCACGATGCCGGCTGGCAGGAGGTGGATCCTCTGTGCCAGAGAGGGATTGGCGTGGACCGTGCTAGTGGACCGGTTCTAAGTTACTACTGGTGTTCACCAGAGCCCGCCGCAAAGCGGGATGGTCTTGCTGTGGCGGTAGTAACCAGGTCGTATCCACTAGCAACGGCTCAACCTCTCTGACTGCTGAAGATAGGCGCGGTACAAGGGAGTAGACAAAAGCAAGGTCGGACGTAGCAGAAGGTCGGGGCAGGCAGCAAGGATCGTAGTCAGGGGCAACGGCAGGAGGTCTGGAACACAGGCTAGGAACATACAAGGGAACGCTTTCACTAGGCACAAGGGCAACAAGATCCGGCGAGGGAGTGCAGGGGAAGTGAGGTATACATAGGGAGTGCACCGGTGAAGACACTAATTGGAACCACTGCGCCAATCAGTGGCGCAGTGGCCCTTTAAATCGCAGAGACCTGGCGCGCGCGCGCCCTAGGGAGCGGGGCCGCGCGCGCCGGGACAGGACCGAGGGAGAGCGAGTCAGGTACGGAAGCCGGGGTGCGCATCGCGAGCGGGCGCCACCCGCATCGCGAATCGCATCCCGGCTGGAGGCGGTATCGCAGCGCACCCGGTCAGTGGATCTGACCGGGGCGCTGCCGTAGCGAGGATGTTGCGAGCGCTCCGGGGAGGAGCGGGGACCCGGAGCGCTCGGCGTAACAGTACCCCCCCCTTGGGTCTCCCCCTCTTCTTAGAGCCTGCAACAGTGTTGCCACGGGATGGGGGTAAGTCTGTAATAAAGTCCATACCAATCAGAGACCAAGGCTGTTCGGGGACAGGCAGAGGATGAAGGAGACCAGCAGGCTTCTGGCGAGGAGTCTTATCCCGGGCACAGACAGTGCAGGCCCGCACAAAATCAACAACATCCGTCTCCAGAGTCGGCCACCAATAGAAACGAGAGATGAGTTGCAAGGATTTCTTGATGCCTGCATGGCCTGCGAGATGGGAGGAGTGACCCCATTTGAGGACTCCGAGGCGTTGGCGTGGAGAGACAAAGGTCTTCCCTGGAGGAGTTTGCCTGATGGAGGCTGGAGAAGTGGAGATCAGGCAGTCAGGAGGAATGATGTGTTGCGGAGAGAGCTCTACTTCCGAGGCATCCGAGGAACGAGAGAGAGCATCGGCCCTAATGTTCTTGTCGGCAGGGCGAAAGTGAATTTCAAAATTAAAACGGGCAAAGAACAGAGACCACCTGGCCTGGCGAGGATTCAGCCGTTGGGCAGACTGGAGATAGGAGAGATTCTTGTGATCGGTGTAAATGATAACTGGAAATTTTGATCCCTCCAGCAGATGCCTCCATTCCTCAAGTGCTAATTTAATGGCCAGTAGCTCTCGATCCCCGATGGAGTAGTTCCTCTCCGCCGGAGAGAAGGTCCTAGAAAAAAAACCACAAGTAACAGCATGCCCGGAAGAGTTTTTTTGTAGAAGGACCGCTCCAGCTCCCACTGAGGAGGCATCAACCTCCAATAGGAAGGGTTTAGATGGGTCAGGTCTGGAGAGTACGGGAGCAGAAGAAAAGGCAGACTTGAGCCGTTTAAAAGCGTCTTCCGCTTGAGGAGGCCAGGACTTAGGATTGGCATTCTTCTTGGTTAAAGCCACGATAGGAGCCACAATGGTGGAAAAATGTGGAATAAATTGTCTGTAATAATTGGCGAACCCCAAAAAACGTTGGATAGCACGAAGTCCAGAGGGGCGTGGCCAATCTAAGACGGCAGAGAGTTTGTCTGGATCCATTTGTAGTCCCTGGCCAGAGACCAAGTATCCTAGGAAAGGAAGAGATTGACATTCAAACAGACATTTCTCCATTTTGGCATAAAGTTGATTGTCACGAAGTCTCTGAAGAACCATGCGGACATGCTGGCGGTGTTCTTCTAGGTTGGCAGAAAAAATCAGAATATCGTCCAGATACACAACAACACAGGAATATAAGAGATCACGAAAAATTTCATTAACAAAGTCTTGAAAGACGGCAGGGGCGTTGCACAGGCCAAAGGGCATGACCAGATACTCAAAGTGTCCATCTCTAGTGTTAAATGCCATTTTCCATTCATCCCCCTCCCTGATGCGGATGAGATTATAAGCACCTCTTAAGTCCAGTTTGGTAAAGATGTGGGCACCTTGGAGGCGATCAAAGAGTTCAGAGATAAGAGGTAGGGGGTAGCGGTTCTTTACCGTGATTTTATTAAGTCCGCGGTAGTCAATGCAAGGACGTAGGGAGCCATCTTTTTTGGACACAAAGAAAAATCCAGCTCCGGCAGGAGAGGAGGATTTGCGGATAAAGCCCTTTTTTAAATTTTCCTGGATGTACTCAGACATGGCAAGAGTCTCTGGGGCGGACAGAGGATAAATTCTGCCCCGGGGTGGAGTAGTGCCCGGGAGGAGGTCAATAGGACAGTCATAAGGCCTGTGAGGAGGTAGAGTCTCAGCTTGTTTTTTGCAAAATACGTCAGCATAGTCCATATAGGCCTTAGGGAGACCGGTTACAGGGGGAACCACAGGGTCACGGCAGGGAGTACTGGGAACCGGTTTAAGGCAGTCTTTGAAACAAGAGGTACCCCAGGTCTTGATCTCCCCTGTGGACCAATCAAGGGTAGGGGAATGGCGTTGAAGCCATGGTAGTCCAAGGAGAATTTCGGAAGTGCAATTGGGGAGGATCAAAAACTCAATTTTTTCGTGATGAGGTCCGATGCACATTAGGAGGGGTTCCGTGCGGTAACGCACGGCACAGTCCAATCTTTCATTGTTAACGCAATTGATGTAGAGGGGTCTGGCGAGACTGGTCACTGGGATGTTGAACCTGTTGATGAGAGAGGCCAAAATAAAGTTTCCTGCAGATCCGGAATCCAAGAAGGCCTTAGTGGAGAAGAAGAAGGTAGAGGCTGATATCCGCACAGGCACAGTAAGACGTGGAGAAGCAGAGTTGACATCCAGGACTGTTTCACCTTTGTGCGGAGTCAGCGTACGTCTTTCCAGGCGGGGAGGACGGATAGGACAATCCTTCAGGAAGTGTTCGGTACCGGCACAGTACAGGCAGAGATTCTCCATGCGGCGTCGTGTCCTCTCTTGAGGTGTCAGGCGAGACCGGTCAACTTGCATAGCCTCCACGGCGGGAGGCACAGGAACGGATTGCAGAGGACCAGAGGAGAGAGGAGCCGGGGAGAAAAAACGCCTCGTGCGAACAAAGTCCATATCCTGGCGGAGCTCCTGACGCCTTTCGGAAAAACGCATGTCAATGTGAGTGGCTAGATGAATGAGTTCATGTAGGTTAGCAGGAATTTCTCGTGCGGCCAGAACATCTTTAATGTTGCTGGATAGGCCTTTTTTAAAGGTCGCGCAGAGGGCCTCATCATTCCAGGATAATTCGGAAGCAAGAGTACGGAATTGTATGGCGTACTCGCCAACGGAAGAATTACCCTGGACCAGGTTCAGCAGGGCAGTCTCAGCAGAAGAGGCTCGGGCAGGTTCCTCAAAGACACTTCGAATTTCCGAGAAGAAGGAGTGTACGGAGGCAGTGACGGGGTCATTGCGGTCCCAGAGCGGTGTGGCCCATGACAGAGCTTTTCCAGACAGAAGGCTGACTACGAAAGCCACCTTAGACCTTTCAGTAGGAAACTGGTCCGACATCATCTCCAAGTGCAGGGAACATTGTGAAAGAAAGCCACGGCAAAACTTAGAGTCCCCATCAAATTTATCCGGCAAGGATAGTCGTAGGCTGGAAGCGGCCACTCGCTGCGGAGGAGGTGCAGGAGCTGGCGGAGGAGATGATTGCTGAAGCTGTGGTAGTAGCTGCTGTAGCATCTCGGTCAGTTGAGACAGCTGATGGCCTTGTTGCGCTATCTGTTGCGACTGCTGGGCGACCACCGTGGTGAGGTCGGCGAAAACTGGCAAAGGAACTTCAGCGGGATCCATGGCCGGATCTACTGTCACGATGCCGGCTGGCAGGAGGTGGATCCTCTGTGCCAGAGAGGGATTGGCGTGGACCGTGCTAGTGGACCGGTTCTAAGTTACTACTGGTGTTCACCAGAGCCCGCCGCAAAGCGGGATGGTCTTGCTGCGGCGGTAGCAACCAGGTCGTATCCACTAGCAACGGCTCAACCTCTCTGACTGCTGAAGATAGGCGCGGTACAAGGGAGTAGACAAAAGCAAGGTCGGACGTAGCAGAAGGTCGGGGCAGGCAGCAAGGATCGTAGTCAGGGGCAACGGCAGGAGGTCTGGAACACAGGCTAGGAACATACAAGGGAACGCATTCACTAGGCACAAGGGCAACAAGATCCGGCGAGGGAGTGCAGGGGAAGTGAGGTATACATAGGGAGTGCACAGGTGAAGACACTAATTGGAACCACTGCGCCAATCAGTGGCGCAGTGGCCCTTTAAATCGCAGAGACCGGGCGCGCGCGCGCCCTAGGGAGCGGGGCCGCGCGCGCCGGGACAGGACCGAGGGAGAGCGAGTCAGGTACGGAAGCCGGGGTGCGCATCGCGAGCGGGCGCCACCCGCATCGCGAATCGCATCCCGGCTGGAGGCGGTATCGCAGCGCACCCGGTCAGTGGATCTGACCGGGGCGCTGCCGTAGCGAGGATGTTGCGAGCACTCCGGGGAGGAGCGGGGACCCGGAGCGCTCGGCGTAACAATATTGAACAGGCTTCGTGCCACAAGTTTGTTCTTTTAGGGACCATCCACACTCATGAAATCCTGTTTGCAGCACAGTCAATGGGATTCTGCTGCATCATTCACACTGCAGAAAATTCTGCAGACGAAATTCAAGATTCCGGAGCCTCCATAAGAATCAACATGTTCATTATTTTTGGCAGATTTAAGCCAGACTGCATTTCCATCTATGGAGACAGCACTAGTCCATGTGGTCCTACCACCGACGATTTCAGTGGCACCCACTACAGACACTCCACCTGGAATATCTCTGGGCTGGGAATCAGCAGTGTGGACAGGCTCTTACTATTTCTATATGCATATTTAATAGATTTATCACCGCTCTCTACACCTCACTACTCCACTACTACTCCATCCCCTGCAGGGCCGCCATCTGGGGGGTACAGTCAGAGCTCCCAAGGGGGGGGGGGGCAGGGGGGTCTGAGAGTCCTGCTATGTGTTTGGGGGGGGGGTCGTCTGGATAGGGGGGCCTGTTATGCGGAGAGAAGGGGGGCAGGGGGGGCTGAGAGTCCTGCTATGTGTTTGGGGGGGCTGGATAGGGGGGCCTGTTATGTGGAGAGAAGGGGGGCAGGGGGGGCTGAGAGTCCTGCTATGTGTGTGTGTGTGTGGGGGGGGGGGGTCTGGAGAAGGGAGACTTGCTGTTACTACTGTTCAGGAATAGTTACCCAGATCCCTGTGTAAAATATAACTGGGGAAAATTGTGAAAAAACTGAAACATTGCGCTGATTGTTTAAAAAAAAAAAAAAAAAAAAATCCTTTTCATCCTGGCTCCTAGATTCAACACAAATTTGTTAAAGGAGTGCTCTGCTAAGTGTCTGATCCTGAGGGGATCCTGCACAGCGCCCTGGCTCCCTTTGCACATGAAGCGGGGTTATCTACAGCGCTCATGTATCTCTGGCTCTTCCATAGAGATGAATGCGCTAGGAGAGCGACATGCAGGAAATCGTGAGGGGTTTCTGTGGTCGGACCCCTTGCGATTAGAAACGAATCTTATGTATAGGGGATAAGAAGTAAAGTAGCAAAGTAACCCTTTAAGCTCTGTAGTATACAGAATCAACATTTTGAGGGGGCTCTGATTCAGCTACAGTCAAGTAAGTTGGACCATACTGCAGTTGTGCACAAGGCTGTACAAGGAACTGCAGGCAACCTTATATGTCATATGTGGAGAAGAGATTAAAGGGCCAGTATGGCTCTATTTGCGCCATTCTCATGGCTTTTATTATCATGGAAACCATGACAGCCGTGTCGACACCATCAGTTTGTTGCTGGACCCTGTTGACATAACTTTATCTGTCGAGTTCTGCTGTGGTGGAAGAAAAATGCTGAATAATTCTTCCTGTCAAATCTGATGAAATTATCAATGCAATAGCTGATAACAGGGACAATAGTTTGTACTTCAGTTGGAGGTGAAACATATTTTAGGTTGTTTCCCTTTAAGACTTTATTTGGACGGTCTAAGTCCATAAAAAAAAAAAAAAAATCTATGAATGTAAAATGAACTCAAGGCTTAAAATCGGTGATTCATATCTTTGGATTCTGTCCAGAGAACACACATTTCTAATTCAGTTATCTCATTACATAATACTTAGAGTATTTAAAGACAAATTGATTTTTCTGTTCATACACTATAGCGATCGGCCTAATTTTCCTTGCCTATCAAATGAGTATAGCATTGTGACTTATGGGAAAAGGGGACTAAAATGAATCTGGAGGACGACTCGTAAAACAAAACAGCAGCTAAACCCAACCACCAAAATGGAAGGGTTTATGATATTGACGCAGGTAGGTCCAGTGGAGCATTGTTTCTGTTGTGTGACATTTTCTACTTAATTACAAAGAGACAAAACTGCACCTTTAATGGATGACTGTGAATCTTAAAGGGGTATTCCAGGCAAAAACTTTTTTTTATATATATCAACTGGCTCCGGAAACTTAAACAGATTTGTAAATTACTTCTATTAAAAAATCTTAATACTTCCAATAGTTATTAGCTTCTGAAGTTTTCTGTCTAACTGCTCAATGATGATGTCACGTCCCGGGAGCTGTGCATGATGGGAGAATATCCCCATAGGAGCTGCACAGCTCCTGGGACTTGAGTCATCAGAAAGCAGTTAGACAGAAAACAGCAACTCAACTTCAGAAGCTAATAACTATTGGAAGGATTAAGATTTTTGAATAGAAGAAATGTACAAATCTGTTTAACTTTCCAGAGCCAGTTTATATATATATAAAAAAGTTTTGGCCTGGAATACCCCTTTAATTATTCCCCATTACTTCTGCTGTAAATAACATTTAAAGTGGCATTCCGCCTTCAATAAAAATTGACTATGTTAGAGAAAATAAAGTACGTTAGTCACATTTTTACAATTCTTTGTTATGAAATTTTCAGCTCCTAGTATTTAAAAAAGGATCTTAGTGCTACAGGGAAACAACCAGCAAGTTGCTGTTGACTGATCTGTCATTTTAAATGGGCACTGTCATGAACTTTTTTTTATTTTAATGTGTTGTAGTACTGATGTACTACAACATATTTCTAATATACTTTAATTATTATTTTTGTAATTAAAATACTTTATTTTAACCCCTTAAGGACTGAGCCCTTTTTCACCTTAAGGACTCAGCCATTTTTTGCAATTCTGACCACTGTCACTTTAAACATTTATAACTCTGGAATGCTTTTAGTTATCAATATGATTCCGAGATTGTTTTTTCGTGACATATTCTACTTTAACTTAGTGGTAAAATTTTGTGGTAACTTGCATCTTTTCTTGGTGAAAAATCCCAAAATTTGATGAAAAATTTGAAAATTTTGCATTTTTCTAACTTTGAAGCTCTCTGCTTGTAAGGAAAATGGATATTCAAAATATTTTTTTTTTATTCACATATACAATATGTCTACTTTATGTTTGCATCATAAAATTGACAAGTGTTTACTTTTGGAAGACACCAGAGGGCTTCAAAGTTCCGCAGCAATTTTCCAATTTTTCATAAAATTTTGAAACTCGCTTTTTTTCAGGGACCAGTTCAGGTTTGAAGTGGATTTGAAGGGCCTTCATATTAGAAATACCCCATAAATGACCCCATTATAAAAACTGCACCCCCCAAAGTATTCAAAATGACATTCAGTCAGCGTTTTAACCCTTTAGGTGTTTCACAGGAATAGCAGCAAAGTGAAGGAGAAAATTCACAATCTTCATTTTTTACACTCGCATGTTTTTGTAGACCCAATTTTTGAATTTTTGCAAGGGGCAAAAAGGAGAAAATTTTTACTTGTATTTGAAACCCAATTTCTCTCAAGTAAGCACATACCTCATATGTCTATGTTAATTGTTCGGCGGGCGCAGTAGAGGGCACAGAAGGGAAGGAGCGACAAATGGTTTTTGGGGGGCATGTCACATTTAGGAAGCCCCTATGGTGCCAGAACAGCAAAAAAAAACACATGGCATACCATTTTGAAAACTAGACCCCTCGGGGAACATAACAATGGGTAAAGTAAACCTTAATACCCCACAGGTGATTCACAACTTTTGCATACGTAAAAAAAAAAAAAAAAAATTCCCTAAAATGCTTGGTTTCCCAAAAGTTTTACATTTTTAAAAAGGGTAATAGCAGAAAATACCCCCCCAAAATTTGAAGCCCAATTTCTCCCGATTCAGAAAACACCCCATATGGGGGTGAAAAGTGCTCTGCTGGCGCACTACAGGTCTCAGAAGAGAAGGAGTCACATTTGGCTTTTTTGAAGGAAATTTTGCTCTGGGGGCATGCCGCATTTAGGAAGCCCCTATGGTGCCAGGACAGCAAAAAACCCCACATGGCATACCATTTTGGAAACTAGACCCCTTGGGGAACGTAACAAGGGGTAAAGTGAACCTTAATACCCCACAGGGGTTTCACAACTTTAGCATATGTAAAAAAAAAAAAAAAATTACCTAAAATGCTTGGTTTCCCCAAAAATTTACATTTTTACAAAGGGTTAAAGCAGAAAATACCCCCCAAAATTTGAAGCCCAATTTCTCCCGATTCAGAAAACGCCCCATATGGGGGTGAAAAGTGCTCTGCTGGCGCACTACAGGTCTCAGAAGAGAAGGAGTCACATTTGGCTTTTTGAAAGCAAATTTTGCTCTGGGGGCATGCCGCATTTAGGAAGCCCCTATGGTGCCAGGACAGCAAAAAAAAAAAAACACATGGCATACCATTTTGGAAACTAGACCCCTCGGGAAACGTAACAAGGGGTTAAGTGAACCTTAATACCCCACAGGTGTTTCACGACTTTTGCATATGTAAAAAAAATAAATTTTTTTTTACCTAAAATGCCTCTTTTCCCCAAAATTTTACATTTTTAAAAAGGGTAAAAGCAGAAAATACCCCCCAAAATTTGTAACACAATTTCTCCCGAGTACGGCGATACCCCATATGTGACCCTAAACTGTTGCCTTGAAATACGACAGGGCTCCAAATTGAGAGCGCCATGCGCATTTGAGGCCTAAATTAGGGACTTGCATAGGGGAGGACATAGGGGTATTCTACGCCAGTGATTCCCAAACAGGGTGCCTCCAGCTGTTGTAAAACTCCCAGCATGCCTGGAAGTCAGTGGCTATCTGGCAATACTGGGAGTAGTTGTTTTGCAACAGCTGGAGGCTCCGTTTTGGAAACAGTGGCGTACCAGACGTTTTTCATTTTTATTGGGGAGGGGGGCTGTGTAGGGGTATGTGTATTTGTAGTGATTTTTACTTTTTATTTTATTGTGTGTTAGTGTAGTGTAGTGCTTTTAGGGTACAGTCACATGGGCGGGGGTTCACAGTAGTTTCACGCTGGCAGTTTGAGCCGCAGCTCAAACTTGCAGCCGGATACTTACTGTAATCCTCCGCCCATGTGAGTGTACCCTGTACGTTCACATGGGGGGGGGGGGGGGGACGTCCAGCTGTTGCAAAACTACACCTCCCAGCATGTACGGTCTATCAGTGCATGCTGGGAGTTGTAGTTTTGCAACCGCTGGAGGCTCCGTTTTGGAAACAGTGGCGTACCAGACGTTTTTCATTTTTATTGGGGAGGGGGGTTGTATAGGGGTATGTGTATACGTAGTGTTTTTTTACTTTTTATTGTGTGTTAGTGTAGTGTTTTTAGGGTACAGTCGCACGGGTGGGGGGTTCACAGTAGTTTCTCGCTGGCAGTTTGAGCTGCGACCGAAAATTTGCCGCAGCTCAAACTTGCAGCCGGATACTTGCTGTAATCCTCCGCCCATGTGAGTGTACCCTGTACGTTCACATTGGGGGGGGGGGGGGGGGGAACATCCAGCTGTTGCAAAACTACAACTCCCAGCATGTACGGTCTATCAGTGCATGCTGGGAGTTGTAGTTTTGCAACAGCTGGAGGCACACTGGTTGTGAAACACAGAGTTTGGTAACAAACTCCGTGTTTTGCAACCAGTATGCCTTCAGCTGTTGCAAAAGCTACAACCCCCAGCATGTACGGACAGCGGAAGGGCATGCTGGGTCTTGTAGTTATGCAACAGCTGGAGGCATACTACTTTGGCTGGGGATGCTGGGGACTGTAGTTATGCAACAGCTGGAGACACACTGGTTTGCTACATAACTCAGTGTGCCTTCAGCTGTTGCAAAACTACAACTCCCAGCAGTCACCGACAGCCAAAGGGCATGCTGGGAGTTGTAGTTATGCAACCAGCAGATGCACCACTACAACTCCCAGCATGCACTTTAGCTGTTGGTGCAAGCTGGGAGTTGTAGTTACACAACAGCTGAAGGTACACTTTTCCATAGAAAAAATGTGCCTCCAGCTGTTGCAAAACTACAAGTCCCAGCATGCCCATAAGGGCATGCTGGGAGTTGTGGTGGTCTGCCTCCTGCTGTTTCATTACTACAGCTCCCAGCATGCCCTTTTTGCATGCTGGGAGCTGTTGCTAAGCAACAGCAGGAGGCTGTCACTCACCTCCAACGATCCACGCCGCACAGGTCAGTCCCTCGTCGTCTCCGCCGCGGCCGTCGCTCCTGGGGCCCCGATCCCAACAGGGGCGCCGGGGATCGGGGTCCCCAGCACCCGGGGTGCATGTCCCGCACCCGCTCACGTCCTCCGGAAGAGGGGCGGAGCGGGTTGCGGGAGTGACACCCGCAGCAGGCGCCCTGATTGGTCGGCCGGTAATCCGGCCGACGAATCAGGGCGATCGTGAGGTGGCACCAGTGCCACCTCACCCCTGCAGGCTCTGGCTGTTCGGGGCCGTCGGAGACGGCCCCGAACAGCCTGTAATTCCGGGTCACCGGGTCACTGGAGACCCGATTGACCCGGAATCTGCCGCAGATCGCTGGACTGAATTGTCCAGCGATCTGCGGCCATCGCCGACATGGGGGGGCATAATGACCCCCCTGGGCGATATGCCCCGATGCCTGCTGAACGATTTCAGCAGGCATCGGGCACCGGCTCCCCTCCGGCTAGCGGCGGGGGGCCGGGATTTGACAGGACGTACTCAAACGTCCTGAGTCCTTAAGGACTCGGAAAAGGGGACGTTTGAGTACGTCCTGCGTCCTTAAGGGGTTAATGTTGAAATCCAGCCACTAGGGGTCTCCCTCCTAGAGGATGGCTGCAGCCTGCTGTGACATCAGAGATGAATTCGGACCGATCCCGGCCGGGCATCGGTCCGAATTCAGTCAGGCTGCGCTCTCTCCCTGCCTGTAAATCAGACAGGCAGGAGTGAGCACTATGAACTATGAGGATGCGCGCAGGCTCCCAACTGGGAGTTGTAGTGGTGAAACAGCTGGAGGCACCCTGTATAGATGAACTAAGGGCGGAAGTCCCCCCCCCAGCAGGCATCAGTGACGTCATGCCTGCTGGGGAAGTCTGCCTGGTAAGTGAGCACACTACCAGGCAGACAAAAAGGCATATTTAATATAGTAAAAAAAATGTAAAGGCAGGGAGGGGTTAGGGATAGATGGGCAATAGGCAGGGACAGAAGAAAAAAAAAAAGGGATGGTGGGAGCTACTCTTTAAGGCTATGTTCAGACGGCGGAATTCCACCAAAGAATTCTGCCAGAAATTTACTGTACATTCACTTCAATGGGATTCCGCTGTCCCATTCTGCCACAGAAATAGCAGTCCAGAAGGAGTGGGAATGGGGAGGGGGGGCAGAGAGTGAAGCTTGGCACGGGGCAGAGTGTTACCAGGACGGGGGCTATGAGGAGGCAAAATCTCTGATCGTTTATTGCAAAAAACCTTGGCATAGTCCTGATAGGCCTTGGGGAGACCAGGTATAGGAGGAGACACTGAGGTTTGACTGACGGTACTGGGAGCAGACGTAAGGCATTTTTTGTGGCAAGAAGCACCCCAGCTCTTGATCTCCCCGGTGGTCCAGTCAAGGGTAGGAGAGTGGCGTTGGAGCCATGGCAGACCGAGGAGGACTTCAGAGGTGCAGTTGGGCAAAACAAAAAATTCAATTTTTTCGTGATGCAGTCCAATGCTCATGAGCAGGGGTTCTGTGCGATAACGCACAGTGCAGTCCAATTTTACTCCGTTGACCGAGGAAATGTAGAGCGGCTTGATTAGACGGGTCACAGGGATGTTGAACTTATTAACAAAAGAGGCCAAAATGACATTTCCCACAGAACCAGAGTCCAAGAAGGCCACAGCTGAGAAGGAGGAGTTGGCAGAAGGAGAAATCCACCCTTGCACAGTGAGACGTGGAGAAGCAGACTTCGTACCAAGAGACGCCAGACCCACGTGAGCTGGGTGCATGCATGCATTTCCCAGACGTGGAGGACGAATAGGGCAATCCACCAAGAAATGGTCGGTACTAGCGCAGTACAGACATAAATTTTTATCTCTGCGGCGAGTCCTCTCTTCATGGGTCAGGCGAGACCGATCCACTTGCATAGCCTCCTCAGCGGGAGGCACAGGGGTAGATTGCAAAGGATACTGTGAGAGAGGTCCCCAGAGATCAAGGTCTTTTTCCTGGCGGAGCTCCTGGTGTCTTTCAGAAAAACGCATGTCAATGCGGGTGGCCAAATGGATAAGTTCATGCAGGTTTGCAGGAATTTCTCGTGCGGCCAGCACATCCTTGATGTTACTGGATAGGCCTTTTTTAAAGGTCGCACAGAGGGCCTCGTTGTTCCAAGATAATTAAGAGGCGAGGGTACGAAATTGGATGGCGTATTCGCCTACAGAAGAATTTCCCTGGACCAGGTTCAGCAAGGCAGTTTCGGCAGAAGAAGCTCAGGCTGGTTCCTCGAAGACACTACGAACCTCAGCGAAGAAGGACTGTACAGTAGCAGTGACAGGATCATTGTGGTCCCAGAGCGGTGGAGGGCCTTGCCAGACAGGAGACTAACCACGAAAGCCACCTTCGACCGTTCTGTAGGAAATTGGTCCTACAACATCTCCAAATGTAGGGAACATTGTGACAGGAAACCACGGCAGAGTCTAGAGTCCCCATCAAATTTGTCTGGCAGGGACAAGCGGAGGCCAGGAGCGGGCACTCGCTGCGGAGGAGGTGCAGGAGCTAGCGGAGGAGATGGTTGCTGCTGTAGCTGTCGCAGAAGTTGCTGTAGCATGGCGTTCAACTGCGACAGCTGCTGTCCTTGTTGGGCGAACTGTTGTCCTAGTTGCTCTATCTGTTGAGACTGCTGGGCGACCACCGTGGTAAGGTCAGCGACAACTGGCA
Organism: Hyla sarda; assembly: GCF_029499605.1. Lineage (NCBI taxonomy): Eukaryota > Metazoa > Chordata > Amphibia > Anura > Hylidae > Hyla > Hyla sarda. The sequence goes on along the minus strand of NC_079194.1, from coordinate 109,277,617 downwards.
GCGGGACCTCAGCGGGATCCATGGCCGGATCTACTGTTACGATTCGGCAGGCTGGATGTGGATCCTCTGTGTCAGCGAGGGATTGGCGTGGACCGTGTTGGTGGACCGGTTCTAGGTTGCTACTGATATTCACCAGAGCCCGCTGCAAAGCGGGATGGTCTTGCTGCGGCGGTAGCAACCAGGTCGTATCCACCGGCAACGGCTCAACCTCGCTGACTGCTGAGAAGGCGTGGGACAGAAGGACTAGACAGAGGCAAGGTCAGACGTAGCAGAAGGTCGGGGCAGGCGGCAAGGTTCGTAGTCAATGGAGATAGCAAGAGTTCAGGAACACAGTAATGGCAAACACTATAAACGCTTTCTCTAGGCACAAGGGCAACAAGATCCAGCAAGGAAGGGAAGGGGAAGTGAGGTTATATAGGGAAGTGCACAGGTGGAAGCTAATTAGACAGATTGGGCCAGGCACCAATCATTGGTGCACTGGCCCTTTAAATCTTAGAGAGCTGGCGCGCGCGCACCCTAAGGAGCGGAGCCGCGCGCGCCAGGACGTGACAGCCGGGGAGCGGGACAGGTGAGTGACTTGGGATGCGATTCGCGAGCGGGCGCGTCCCGCTATGCGAATCGCATCCCCGCCAGCAGTGTCAGTGCAGCGCTCCCGGTCAGCGGGTCTGACCGGGGCGCTGCAGAGAGAGGAACGCTGCGAGCGCTCCGGGGAGGAGCAGGGACCCTGAGCGCTCGGCGTAACAAGGGCCTATAATGAATACAGATTAATTCTCAAATGTAATGTGGTAATATAAGCATTTGTATCTTTGGTGGTCGGTAATGATGGTCATACACATTAGATAAGTGTTGGCCAACCATGGTGGTTTTAGTGGGAGGGGCCAGCCATCTGATCAGCCTCCTGGCTCTCCCCCAATGACAGATTTTGGGGGAGTGAAGAATAAGCATGTTTCATTTTAACTGCCACTAAAAAGGTCTGGCAGAAGCTGAACCCTTAAAAACACTTGGACACTCAGGTGAGCTGAGTATGCATGTGTATGGAACAATAGGGTGACAAAGCTTTCAGCCAACAGGTATGTTATTTGTATGACCAGCTTAACAAGCCCCTCATCATTAATGCATGGGTCCCAGCCCTAGTTCATCCCTTACTACGAGATAATTTTAATCAGTTTTGACCAGTCAGAGCCTAAATGTTCTCTGCACAGTCACATGGGCTAATGCTTCAATGACATGATTGTTGGTGAGACATCTGTCTGTCCTTAGATAATGGGGCACAAAGGGAAGTATTGATTGGTTGCACAGAGATAACAACATCATTATCTGCATCCTACATGAACAGTAGAGGGAAGACCTGCGCTTTTAACTCTGTCTAGGACATAAGGTAATAAAACAAGAATAAAGAATTTAGGACCCTGTTCTATTAGCCAAAAGAGTATTTCTATAGGAACTGTGTAATGCAGAGGCGTAGCTTGTAGCTTCTGGGCCCCGATGCAAAAACTGCAACAGGGCACCATACACCAAATATAATACTGGTCTCTTATGGGGCAGATGTAATTTGGGTCCCCCTTAGGCACCAGGGCCCTGGTGCAACTGCTACCTCTGCTACTCTTATAGCTACGTCCCTGGTGTAATGCATCAGTTCCCCAGCTGATCACGGGGGTTCCAGCAGCAAGAGACCTTGTGATCAGCTTATCAGGGGACCTATGTACCAAAAAAAGGCATTGACCAAAGGGGGCAACCGCTTTAATGGAATGTCATCCCACATGACTAAGGGCTCATTCACAGCAGTGCGTTGGGAGATATATTTAAACAATATCTAAATGAATGCTGTGATATGCCCCTAGAAGGAGAATTATCAAGCTCCGTAGTAGAGTTTTTTTTTACGTATAAAGGTCGCACGTACTTGCGCACGTGAGACTTTTCTATACATGCTGCGACTTTTTGAATTTTGCTTAGTCCAAAGCACATTTCTGAAATCTGCTCATGTAGTAATTTTTTTTTACTTTGCAGTGGTCATGTATTTATGAAATGCAATAGTCGCTATTTATGAAGAAAAAAAGTCGCATCTCCATTTAAAATTCGCATATGTTTTCCAGGTCCAACCTGACTTACAGAAAGTGCATACGTCTGCAGAAAAGGACATTGACACCCACTTTAACAACTGTTCTTGTTCTGCATCATGAAACAAAGCTACTACATTAATGTTTATGATAGAAAAAAAATTATTATATACCGTATTTATCGGGGTATACCACGCACCGGCCTATAACACGCACCCTCATTTTACCACGGATATTTGGGTAAAAAAAGTTTTTTACCCAAATATCCATGGTAAAATGAGGGTGCGTGTGTCCGCGTATATACCCCGATATACCCCCAGGAAAGGCAGGGGGAGAGAGGCCGTCGCTGCCCGCTTCTCTCCCCCTGCCTTTCCTGGGGTCTAGAGCGCTGCTCTCGGCCCTTCTCACCCCCTGGTTATCGGCGCCGCTGCCCGTTCTGTCCCCCTGACTATCGGTGCCGGCGCCGATAGCCAGGGGGAGAGAAGCGGCGCCGACAGCCAGGGGGAGAGAAGGGGCAGCGGCACCCATTGCCGGCGCCGCTGCCCCGTTGCCTCCCCCCATCCCCGGTGGCATAATTACCTGAGTCGGGTCCGCGCTGCTCCAGGCCTCCGTCGTGCATCCCCAGCGTCGTTGCTATGCACGGCGCGGCGCACTGACGTCAGAGCGCCGCGCCGTGCATAGCAACGACGCTGGGGATGCACGACGGAGGCCTGGAGCAGCGCGGACCCGACTCAGGTAATTATGCCACCGGGGATGGGGGGAGGCAACGGGGCAGCGGCGCCGGCAATGGGTGCCGCTGCCCCTTCTCTCCCCCTGGCTGTCGGCGCCGCTTCTCTCCCCCTGGCTATCGGCGCCGGCACCGATAGTCAGGGGGACAGAACGGGCAGCGGCGCCAATAACCAGGGGGTGAGAAGGGCCGAGAGCAGCGCTCTAGACCCCAGGAAAGGCAGGGGGAGAGAAGCGGGCAGCGACGGCCTCTCTCCCCCTGCCTTTCCTGGGGGTGTATCGGCGTATAACACGCACACAGACTTTAGGCAAAAAATTTTAGCCTAAAAAGTGCGTGTTATACGCCGATAAATACGGTAACTAATAACTCTATTAATTTGTATTAATTTTAAGGTTGAAAATACACACTGCACACCTTGTTATTTTTAGGACACGTACATGCTGGCGTACCCACTAAATTTTAAAACCAATGTTGTGTTAAAATAGAATAAGGCATAAAATTATTGTGTAAGAATTTTTACAGACTACGTAAATAACCCATATGTAGCACCAAAATTTTTCCTTAAAAAAAAGAAACATCCATAGTAATACAGCTTCATGCACATTTTGGGGTGGGTAACATATCGAGCCTTTTTTTTTTTTTTTATGGCTTCACTATTGTTTATGTGCCTGTTGGTGCTGCGCTGTCTTCCTTCCTGACGTAAATTCCAGCCTCAGCGCAGCGATGTAAGACTCCGCCCACCAATGTCACAAATTGCGGGCTCAAAATTAAACAGAAAAGCCTCCAAAGTACGGATATTCATGGTGCGGCATAGTATGTTTTTAATATTTTTTCATTTCTAAAGAAGGGTGGATGGGTTGCTGCGGGATAGTTGGAGTGCAGCTATTTAGTGCCAGGCAGGCCAGTCACGGTGTCACCCGATGCGGTACGCCCCCCCTCCCTCCCCGTTACTCTTTAGCAACGCTACTGGTAATAAAGGGTGGATAAAGAACTTCGTCCATTAACATAATGGAAAACTTTTCTGCTTTATAAAATGCTTTTCTAAGCAGGTTTCCCGGGTTTTGTTTACGTGTGATTTATTTATCAAGGTTGTGCGCCTATTTGATAAATAGGTCGCATGTAAGCAAAAGTAAGCTAAAAAGAAATTGTCATATAAAAGCCATACGTTTGAAAAGAACGATAAATCTCCTTCCTAAGACTTCCATTATGCAAAAGTTGCCACCATATTGGTGTATACCACGCACCGGCCTATAACACGCACCCTCATTTTACCAAGGATATTTGGGTAAAAATAGTTTTTTACCCAAATATCCTTGGTAAAATGAGGGTGCGTGTGTGTGTGCATGTGTATACCCCGATACACTGTTTCTGACCCCGCAGAAGCCCCCAGGAAAGGCAGGGGGAGAGAGGCCGTGCTTCTCTCCCCCTGCCTTTCCTGGGGTCTAGAGCCCTGCTGCTGCCGTTTCTCTCCCCCCTGGCTATCAGCGCCGCTTCTCTCACTCTGGCTATCGTCGCCGCTTCTCTCCCCCTGGCTATCGGTGCCGCTGCCCCATTGCCTCCCCCATCCCTGGTTTTATAATTACCTGTTGCCGGGGTCGGGTCCGCTCTGCTTCTGGCTCCGGTGTGGCGTCTCGTGTGTCATTGCTATGCGCTGCGAGGCGCAATGACGAGTGACGTCTTCAACGCAGTAGACGCCACACCGGAGCCAGAAGCAGCGCGGACCCGACCCCGGCAACAGGTAATTATAAAACCAAGGATGGGGGAGGCAATGGAGTAGTGGCGCCGACAGCCAGGGGGAGAGAAGTGGCGGCAGCAGGGCTCTAGACCCCAGGAAAGGCAGGGGGAGAGAAGCGGGCAGCGATGGCCTCTCTCCCCCTGCCTTTCCTGGGGGCTTCTGCGGATTCAGAAAAACCGGGGATGGGGGAGGCAATGAGGCAGCGGCGCCGGCAGTCTCTGGACCCCAGGATAGGCAGGGGCAGATAATTGGGCAGCGATGGCAGGTCTCTGGACCTGCAAAAGTCGCTGAAGTTCATTGATTTAAAGCGCCAGCGCCGATAAATACTGATATCAGTGGCGTATTGTGTGGTATAATGTGTCATATGTTTTTTTGTTTTGTTTTTGTTAGTTTACATAGCTTAACCTATTAACAAAAAAGTATACAATTAAACCATAGTGTATGCATAGGGTTGTAATTGGATACAAACCCATACCACAAACAAAAACACGTACCACAAAAACATATACAACATTGAGCCAAATTGGTCATTTTTGTACATATATGTATATATATTGTACATCTGTATGGTATACTAAAAACGTATGTGTGTGGTATAGATGTGAACCTACCGTAAAACAGGACAATAAAACAAACTGATATTATGTCTGGCAATTCCTATATTGAGCCCTACAAAATTGAAATACTAACATGAATATGCACAGAAATTATGGGAATTTGAAGTTTGCATCAGACACCTCATAATATTATTGGTCTTTGAAGGTGTTTGTGAACAATCCTTTAAGTAGTTTATTGTGCAGAGTGACCTCTAGTGGTGAATTTGCAAAGTAAATGTTAGAAGTTGTATACTGTTGTAGCCTTAAAGGGGTTCTCCGGTGAAAACCTTTTTTCTTTTAAATCAACTGGTGGCAGAAAGTTAAACATATTTGTAAATTACTTCTATTAAAAAATCTTAATCCTGGGGCGTGGCTTGGTCGCTGAACTGAATGGCTGTGTGAACCCAGAGCTCCTGCTGTAAAACCGGGCAAAACGTACTTTTCTCTCTGCCAGCGACTTTCAGCTTGTACCCTAAGCTGCATCTGACACCATGGCGACACAAGGCAGAAAGAGAGACTACAAAAAGGGGGGTTACCAGAGTTTAACGGACTATTTCCACCCCGGAGACTCGGCCCGCAAGTTTTCCCAAGATGGCGCCGCTGTGCGCCCTTCTCAAGCCACGGCGGGAAGAAGCAAACCGAACCGGCGCAACAGAGGAGGTGGTGAGATACCCTCGCTTAGCCCGTACCACTCCTTACCTTCTACTCGGGTGAACCAAACCCTGTCCTTTGAGGTGCCGTCTCACTGGAGCTCCCCGACGGCCTCGGACCGGCCTTGCGAGGGTAGAGGAGAGAGGGAGCCTGATACCGAGGGCCTCACAGACGCGCCTGCAGATGCGATCAGAGTGGGGAACCCTGCTGCAGCGGAGACACCAGCTTCTCCACAGGTCAGTCCACAGAAACAAAAGCCCCGTCTGACTGCCTCAGACGAGGACTCCTCATTAGATCGGGACTATGTCCCTCCATCTGACCCTGACTTGTTCTCCTCACTACAAACCAAAGACGCTGCAGTATCCGACACCATGTTGAAACAAATGCTGCAAATACTGCGCAGCTCCCTCCAGGCTGATTTCAGCAACTTATTGCAGCCTATACGTGCTTCAGCTGACCTGTTAGAACAAAAAGTGTGCCATACAGAAAACAAGCTGGTCACGTTTGCCAGGGCCCATAATGAGCTTCAGGAAGCCCACAATGCTTTGGATGGAAAAGTTGATGCATTGCATGTAAAGATGGCGGACTCTGAGGATCGCAATAGGCGAAATAATGTGAAGTTTAGGGGAATACCGGAGGACATACCTGGGTCTCAGTTGATCACATACGTAAAACAACTAGCCAAACACCTACTTCCTGATCTGGAGGCTTATGAGTACAGTGTAGACAGAGCCCATCGAGTGGCAAGGCCGCGCTCTATACCTGAAGATCTACCTAGAGATGTCCTGGCGAGATTCACGTTTTTTCAAACCAAAGATTTGCTGCTACAATACTCCCGCAGACACCCTAGTCTTCCAGAACCCTACAGAGATATAAAGATGTTTGCTGATCTATCCGCAGCTACGCTCCAAGCTCGACGCAGTTTTGGTCCCCTGACTGAAGCTCTTAGAAACCTCGGAGTCCCCTACCGGTGGGGCTTCCCTGCAAAAATCCTTGTAAACAGGCAGGGAAAAATGTATGCCTTACAGAATGCTGACATGGGACTGTCTATCCTGAAGGACTGGGGCATGTTACCTGATAGTGGAGATCCAACACCTCCTAGCCCTACCCCGCCTCACCTGAGCAATCCGGAGTGAGAATTCTACTATATTGATTTAACCTTGTACTGTTTCCCCAATATCATTGTTAGTGTGACCCGGTGATATGGCTCAAAGCAACATATTTGACCTTTAAGTGACTTTTTCTCCCCACACCCACCATTACGGTGTAAAACTGAGAGCCTATTCCACCGTTTGCTAAGTGTCATTTTATTACTGAAGTGCATGTTCTTTAATGTGTTACTTGTTCCTCTTTCTCACCATACTGAAAGTGTTTAAGCTATACTAACTGTTTCTATATACTTATAGTTTGCCTTACTGTGTGACATCCCCGTCTGTGGCTCTACGGAGCCAAGTCGGGTTTTTAATTCGTATCCAGCTACGCCCAGAGTGTGTCAGCCATCATAGAATCTTTGAGGTTAGTGTGTGACATCCTTGTATTTTCTCTTTCTTTGTGGTAGACATGAGTCTGAGCCTGATGTCCTTGAATGTAAACGGGCTCAACAGCCCTCAAAAACGGCACTTTGTGTGGCGCGAGGTGGAGAGGCGCAATGCCTCAATAATCTGTCTGCAAGAGACCCACGTTTCTTCCACCAACCCTCCCACCTTGCGTCATAGGAGGTTCCCTATTCTTGTAACATCTACTTTTGCAAAAAAGAAAAGGGGGGTCCTAATTGCTCTTAGGGACGACCTGACAGTTTCTATCTCAAAGCAGCTCATAGATCCGCAAAGTAGATACATAATCCTGATCTGTACTATCAACAATGTGCCATATACATTAGTGAATGTATACGCCCCAAATCACAGGCAGAGTCGCTTTCTGAAGAAAGTTTTCAAATTGATAGCTGATAACAAAGAGGGTGAAGTGATCGTCTGTGGCGATTTTTATTCTGTGCCTAATCCAGCCTTGGATCTATCTAGAGTTGATGGGAAGCGTTCTTATTACTTAGACGGGATCCTAAAAGAAAATGATCTATTTGACGCATGGCGTCTATTCCACGCTTCAGAACGCGACTTTACCTATTTTTCTCCACGGTTTCACACATATTCAAGAATTGATCTGACTCTCATCTCTAGGGGGCTGATAGAGAGGGTTGGTGAGACAGGTATAGGTGAGATTACGTGGTCGGACCACGCGCCTACACTGCTTACTTTGACTGATGCTAGGCCTACTCACAGTGACTTTGTGTGGCGTGCAAACTCCCATATTATTGCACACTCCCAGCATAGCTCTACAATAGAAAAAGCGTTAACTGAATATTTCCACCTTAATCAAACCCCAGATATCTCCCCAACAACTCTGTGGCTAGCCCATAAGTCGGTAGTAAGGGGGGATTTTATCCGCCTTGGCTCCACCCTTAAGAAGCAACGCATGCAAGAGTTAAGGGAGGCATTGGATAGGGTGGCAGTGTTGGAGTCCCTGCACAAAACTAATCCCCTACCTGACACCCTCTCTACCCTAATGCAAGCTAGAACTCAGCTGAGACAAATCCTTCTCTACCAGTTTGATAGGGACTTGCGTAAATCTAAATTTCGTTTTTATACCCAAGACAATAAACCAGGTACTATGCTAGCGAGAAGGCTTAAACCATCTCTGGCCAAGAGTAGAATTGCTGCCATGACCCACCCTAAATCAGGTGAGACAGTTCTCTCCCCACGAGAAATCGCAAACGCATTCCAGATATACTACAGGGACCTGTATAATTTGCGAGAGGACCCCCAAACGCCACAGCCAACACAATCTTCTATTGACACCTTTCTCCAATCTTTGAAACTTCCCCATCTATCTACTTCTTCTTTGCAGTCTCTCAATTCTCCTATTTCCTTACAGGAAGTGCTCACTGCCATAAAGTCACTACCCTCCCATAAAGCTCCGGGCCCTGACGGACTACCTAATGAATACTTTAAGAGATTTAGCGGGATATTAGCACCGCATTTACTGACCGTCTTCAATGTAGCTATGAATACGGGCTCCCTCCCGCAGGAAATGTTGACTGCTCTGATTACTACTATACCCAAACCAGGTAAATCCCCGGACGTAGCTTCAAACTACAGACCGATCTCCCTGTTAAACGGAGACATAAAAGTATACGCAAAAATTCTTGCTTCTAGATTGATGCCTATCCTGCCTACCTTGATTAATGCGGACCAGGTGGGCTTTATCTCAGGTCGGCAAGGTCCAGATAACACTAGAAGGATATTGTCCTTGATCCAATATTGTGAGAGTCGCAATTCCCCTGCAGCTTTTTTAACCCTTGACGCTGAGAAAGCATTCGACAGAGTGAACTGGCAATACGCTTTCTCTGTTCTGGAGACCTTTGGCTTTTCCGGAGCCATCTTAAGTGCCATTAAAGCATTATACTCCGCTCCAGCAGCCATGGTGTTTGCAAATGGAGCCCTATCCAGCCGGTTCACTCTGTCGAATGGCACCAGGCAGGGATGTCCTTTCTCTCCCCTTCTCTTTATTCTCACAGTCGAACCTCTAGCTCAAAGAATAAGAGAACAGACTGACATTCGTGGGATACAGGTGGGAGACAGGGAACACAAACTAGCGCTATTTGCTGATGACATCATCTTGACATTGACTGATGTCCCTGCCTCCCTGCCCTCTCTATTCTCTCTGCTGGAAGAGTTCAGTAAGGTATCCTTCTATAAGCTTAATTCCTCGAAATCACAGATCTTGCCGTTCAACTTATCACAAGATGAAGTAGGATCTCTTAAACAGGCGTTTGAACTCGACTGGCAGACAGAAGCAATAACATACCTAGGTATCAAACTGACCTCCCCTTCCAAGCTTGTCTTCCACACTAACTTTCCTCCCTTAGCCGCTTCTATATCAACATCTTTACTGTCTTACTCTAAACAAATAATCTCATGGCTGGGTCGCCTGGCGGCCTTCAAAATGCTTCTTCTCCCGAAGCTCCTGTACCTTTTTAGGACCCTACCAGTCAATATTCCTAAGTCCTTTTTTGCCTCCCTGAACAGGGACATTTCCAAGTTCATCTGGGCAAATGGGAAACCTAGAGTGGCCCGTAAACTCATGACTTTGCTCCCTGATGCTGGAGGCCTCGGCCTTCCACATATCGAGGACTATCATAGGGCTTGTATATTGGACCAGCTGCAGTATTGGTGGACGGATAATCCCGATAAATACTGGGTAAACATTGAGAGGGAATGCTCTGCACCTCTCTCCCTAAGGTCTAGGTTGTTAATTCCCACAGGGTCTTCTTCCGCTCTTCCCTCCACTATCTTGACCTCTATTAACCTTTCTGATCTAATCTGGAAACAGTTCCTAGCACAACCTATCCCTAAACGTAGTTGCTTAATGAAATACTTTCCACTAGACTTCCTATCACACTATATCCGGGATCTCTCCCTCCATACTTGGCAAGAGAGAGGTGTCCAAACAGTAGGAGATCTCTATGATTCTAACGACACGATCCATTTTCCATACCTGCAGACCAGATATAATCTCCCTCGTACTGACTTCTATAAATGTTTACAGATTAGGAGTCTCTTGACAGATAAATTTACACATAGCTTTAAGATTCCATCCCGCATTCTGGCCTTTCTCCAAATGCCCTCTCCTAGCAAGAAAGGTATCACACTTTTCTACAACCTACTGAACGACAAGACAGAACCGAATAGGCTACCATTCATGGACAAGTGGGAGACGGATCTGGGGGTTACATTCACGACAGATCAATGGCTGACTGCCCTTAGGCTAGTTAAATCCTCATTTCGCTCCACTAATCATAGAGAAGCGGTTCTGAAATCCATCTACCGCTGGTATTACACTCCCAGCAAGCTCCATAAGTTTAACCCTGACTGCTCCAAACTATGCTGGAGGAATTGTGGAGAGGAGGGGACTCTCCTACATATCCTGTGGGGGTGTCCTAAACTTTCTTCTCTGTGGGCAGGCGTCGCTTGCCTACTGAAAAGGTTCTTGGGTGTAGACTTTATACTAAAACCTAGTTTAGCCATCCTGTTGTTGGGTCTGGAGAACATACCTATGCATGCACGTACGGTCACTGCACACATCCTGATGTCCACCAAATTGATGCTTACTAGGCGATGGAAGTCGGTCGAAGTGCCAGACTTAATGGAACTGATTAACATGGTCAATCTATCTTGTAGCTATGAAAAAATATATGCATTGGCCCACTCCCAATTCAAATCATATCTTAAACATTGGAAATCCTGGATATCAAGCCCACACTGTCCACAAGTTGACCCAGGCTGAATAACCTGAAAGATGGCCTTATGGTCCTGAAAATCAGCTGACACACACTGGTGCGATTGTTTCTACTTGCTCTAGCGTATTTTCTGTATACTTGAACCTTTCATTTGTTCTATATTGTTCGCTATAGTTCTCGTGTTCAGAACCGTAAGGGTTCTACTTTGCTTCTGCTCACAAGCAGGCTGTATAGAGGCCGTGTTCATGTTACGAGGAGCAGTGTTGCACACCTTTGATTGTAAAAATCTGACTGCTAGTAATTGTTGTACCTTTTTATGGTGTACTTCACTGTATAACTCAGATGTTTCTGTGTTGTTTTGTTTCATTTACAAAATGAATCTTCAATAAAAATTATTGAATAAAAAAAAAAAAAAAATCTTAATCCTTCCTGTAGTTAATAGCTGCTGAATACTACAGAGGAAATTCTTTTCTTTTTGGAATGCTCTCTGATGACATCATGAGCACAGTTCTCTCTGCTGACGTTATTATAATAATAACGCTTTATTTATTGTTGTCCTTAGTGGGATTTGAACCCAAGACACCAGCACTGCAAGGCAGCAGTGCTAACCACTGAGCCACCATGCTGCCCTTAGCATATATCTGCAATGCATGGTTTCTAAAATGGACAGAGATGTCAGCAGAGAGCACTGTGCTCGTGATGTCATCAGTGTTCCAAAAAGAAAGGATTTATCTCTGTAGCATTCAGCAGCTAATAAGTACTGGAAGGATTAAGATTTTTTAATAGAAGTAATTTACAAATATGTTTAACTTTCTGCCACCAGTTGATTTAAAATAAAAAAGGTTTTCACCGGATTACCCCTTTAAACTGACTGACTCAAAGTTTGTTGCTTAACGATTTTTAAAATTTTTTGTCAGATGTTTTTCACTTATACTAAAGTACAATTATAGGCATTTAATAAATGTTAAACTTTTAAAGACAAATACATCAAGCTTTGGCAATGACTCAATAGTGTTGATCCTTCTCTAATCACTTAGAGTTTATCACAATATCTGTGGTTTTGTTTGTCCATATGCTTTCTGAGGACTTGTACATACTCTGAGTGACTGTTACTAGTAGGGTAGCAAAGGGGTCAGTTTTGAGCTCTATTCTCTTTAAGTGGGCACTTTCAGATTATGTGTTGTACATCTTGGCAAAACATAAACCTTTCAAATATACTTAATTAGAAAACTGTATTTCCTTTTTATAGAAATCTTGGCTTATAAAAAAAAAAGACCACTAGGGGTCCCTGTACCATCCAGAACACAATCCTGTCCTGCTGCAGCATCATCTTTGTCCTAGCTAAAACACAGGCTGGGACAAAATCCAATAAGTGAGGGTGGGGCTGACACTCTTCTGTGCTCAGTTCTGTCCTATCAGACTGCAGCATGAAAACAGAGAGGAAGGGGTTACAGAGCAGCCTGCAGTGACTGGATGAAGAGACACAGCACAGCAGACTCAGGGAGGAAGATGAGGCATGCCCCCTTCAGAGCACAGGATGACAAACCAAGTGAGCAACAGAAAGAAGGTATTTGTGAGAGAAATATAGGTGCTGGACACATACAAATTATATGTGCATGATCAGGATTAGGTTATTGACCTTGTAAAGGGACTGTATAGCAAAGTATAAATTTTTGTGGTTAACACACAGTGCACGGTTACAAATGGATCTAAATAGGTTGGAGGCTTGGGTTGGAAAGTGACAGATGAAGTTTAACACAAAAAAATTTAAACTTATGCACATGAGGAGGAAAAATCCAGGCTGGGAATATATACTGAATGGGAAAAAATTAAGGGAAACTAACTTGAAAAAAGACTTAGCCATCCAGAGTAATAAGGGGAATGGGATCACAGCCAAAGGTTGTCCTGGCATGCTGGGAGTTGTAATTTTACAACAACTGGAGGCACATTGGTTTCAAAACACTTCCAGACATGTTGGGAGTTGTAGTTTTGCAACAGCTGGAGACATGACGTTTAGGAAACACTGGGTTAGACGATAAATCTCTGGACACCTGTGGTCACCACTAGGTGGAGCTCATTGCTACATATTTATACAGTTCCCATTAAAGTCAATAGGAGCAAGATAAAACATATGCATATACGTCTTCCCCTGCCACATTATTGTAGAAGACTTGGCTGCTCCTGTTCTGTCCTAACAATATCTATGAGAAAGCTCAGACCCACCATTCAGATATTGATATCGCTCTGATTGTTCTGCAGTCTGTCTTTTCCTTATCCTTCCCTTGTCTCACCTCCAGATGGTAAAATATCTGCTCACTTATAAATGTGAGGCTACCCGAGCGCCTGCTGATATATCCGAAAGCCGAGACGTTTTATTGAGTTGTCTTTATAGCCATTTGTCTTGGGGGAGAAACAAGACTGACACTGTACATCCTCTGTCTGTATTATGAACTAATCCTTCAGAGGGAAATTTTCCCCTGGTGGGTACAAAGGGCTTCATGTCTTTTATTGCCTAATGTTCTATTACCATAAAACAGGTTCTATTTAATACTTTGCCTTTACAAATCCCAGGAGCTTATCCAGAGCGGTTATAAATCAGTCACCATCGTGTGCGGCGGGTAATGATGTTATGAACCGACTACTGCCCTCTGTTAAAATCTTTCACCCCCAGGGTCAATGAATAACTACCTTGCTTCATAATGTGACAATATTTCTTTAGATATTAAAAAAAAAAACTCTATTTTTTCTAGCATTTTCATTTTGTCCAATAGGGGGCACCAAATAATAATGCTTGTAAATAAAGGCTTTTCAATTAATATGTAGCGATGACATAATATTTATATATATATATATATATATATATATATATATATATATATATATATATATATATATATATAGGATTATAGAATTATATATAGGATATCATGATTAAAGGGGGTTGATCTTAAAAAATGAAGGGGTAAAAAGCCTGGTCGACAGGTTCCATCCACCCGCTTTAAAGAGAATTGCGACACAGGTCTCAAAGAAGCATTCTGGGAATTGTATTTTTTATTTTATTTTTACTTATATAGTGCAGCATAGGTCATCATTAGAAAATAATGTAGTTCTTGTGTATGCCTTGTGATTATCTATTTTTGCTGACATGAAGTGCATGGAATAAGCTCCATTAGCAAATCCACAATATATGTGGTCCTGTATTGTGTCCTGTGATATCCTGTAAACACAGCCTCAGGGGGGTTAAAATGATTTTATATCCTGCTCCTATAAAGATAGCACAGGGAACTAGTAGGAGAGGGACCTGTGAGCTGCTGGAAGGGATCTGGTAGGTGTTGATGATGTTATTGTGTAGTTTATGGGAAGTCAGAACTGACATCTTGACCATTAAGCGCTGGAAGATCTGGAGTAAGCCTGGTTATCACATTGCCGTTAGGCTCCGCTATGTGGAGCGCCGTTGGCAAGTAAATAGATTTTAGCAGAGAAAAAATAGTGCATGCACTATTTTGATGTTCTCCACTAAACTCCCGTAAACTACCGGATTTCCAAGGGATCCCATTCAAGTCAATGGGATCCGTTGGGACCCGGTGGTGACCTGGTGGAGTTTGTTGTGTTCCGACCCATTTTTGGGTTCATTCGACATGAAAAAAAAGAGCTGAACGGACCTGTAACTTGACAGAGCACAACAGCAATGTGAACTTAGCCTAAGAGTAATGAAACACATCCATGCAGCTGTGCTGGAATAATGCAAATTGCGCTGTATGATTAGTCAAGAGCTGTCCACAGGAAGGGTTGCTGAGTTGCCCATAGCAACCAATTAGATTGCTCCTTTCATTTTTCAGAGGCCTTTTCAAAAATGAAAAAAGCGATCTGATTGGTTGCTATGGGCAACTCAGCAACCCTTCCTCTGGACAGATTTTGATAAATCTCCCTAATGAGTTTGCACAAAATGGTTAAAAAAAACTTAAGGAGTGCTTCTTTAATTGAATGAGGCTGTGCTGCAGTTTACTGCACTGATGGTGAATGGTTCTCATCCTATGCAGGTGTGGTATGGGGTGTGATGCAGGGTAGATGGAATTACCCTAGGGGCAGATGGCATTAACCCCTTGTATTTGTGATGCCAGAGCATGGTTTATCCTCAATAACTTGTGGCTGCAGACTTGACTTGAGGCTCCTATGACTCCAGACTCTTAGGCTCGTCTGCACCTCAGCAAAGACTCAGGAACTAGGAGAGAGAAGAGACTCCTCCCAGGGCTTTTATGGGGGAGACCCTGGTGGGGTCCCATTGGTCACCCTTAAGTCACCTGGTCACTGATACCTCCTGGGTAACAATCACATGACAACGGGTGATCACATGTTAACCTTTCTTAAAGATACAACATTCTTATATACATTACATAGGGGATAATTTACAATTACAGTAGAACAGATGCAAGGGGGGGGGGGGGGGGCAGGGAACACTGCAGGGAGGCTGCCTGACAGGGCAACAAGGGTACGGGGTAACAACTTCCGTACTGGGCCACCACACAGGGAAAAACTGTGAAGGGGCCAGAGGACTTACTTAGTGCTGTGGCCCTACATTAGACGAGTGGCGATCTTGGAAGTTAGAACATTTCTAATCAGAAAGTCATGACATAGCCTTGTGATACTTATAACCTACATCAAAAATCCCCTTTTAAATAAAGGTTCAGTATCCTGACAATACGTCCTCCATGCTCCCATGTGCTTCTACACGCAAGCCAATCTGAATAAGCAGAGCTGGAATAACAGAGCTGCAAAATAAATTAGTCAAGCAATTTGTCTTCAAATACATTTTTATTGACTATTGTTTTCCTAATTGATTGCTTAGACTCAGGGCCGGTGCAAGGATTTTTGTCTACATAGATGAAGGTGTATGTTGGTGCCCCCTCATCACGAACATAGCGTGGGCTGGAAGCACCATCATGCCCTCTCCCATAGACTTGCATAGTGGGGGCGGGGGGGTGACGTCACACGGGGGAGGAGTCGTGACGTCACAATACTCTGGGGTCCCGTGGTTGCCACCCGGCTGTTTGTGAGCTGGCACCGCGACGTGCAGCTCAAACAGGTGGGTGGCGAAAACAAGAATGCGGGAATCCCCAGCGGCGGGACCCCTGTGGTGAGACATCTTATCCCCTATTCTTTGGATAGGGGATAAGATGTCTCAGAGCCGGAGTACCCCTTTAAGCACCTATAGTGCTCCATACAGTAATATTAACCTCTTGGTGTCTCATACAGGAGAGTGGGTAGATAAGCGGATTGGGGGAAGAGTAGGTAGGTTCCCTGATTAAGTAGATCCCTTCACATGGTTTCCCCCATTACGGAGGTGCCCCAAATAGGTAAGTGCCACCTGTAGGTAGGTTCCCATGTAGATACCTGTAGGCAGTAGCAGCCTCCTATAAGTAGGGGTTACTCCCTGTAAGTAGGTTCCGTTGTAGATAGTAGCCCCCCCTTTAATAAAGTTGCAGTCCCCAGTATACAGTTGCAGCCCACCATATATAGTAGTAGAAGCCCCCCACATATAGTAGTAGCAATCCCACATTAAGGTAGTAGTAGCAGCAGCAGCCCCCCTAGGTTGTAACAGTAGTAGCAGACCACTTTAGGTAGGTAGGTAATAGTAGTAGCAGCAGCGCCTTTATGGTACACACATACACACATACACACTATCATACATACACACATCATACATACATTATACATACACACAAATCATACATACACATCGTACATACATCTGTCTAGTAATATGAAGAAATTAGAGTGGTACTCACCAAGTACGTTTCTTCATGCTTTATTAATGAACATTTCTAAGGTGCAGGTTACAGTTCAAGTGTCTCGCTGTGTGGGTGCAGATGCCGGTAATTGTCACCCATAATCCAGCTGAATTCACCGGCGATTGCACCCACATGGCGAAACGCCTGAACTGTAACCTGCACCTCATAAATGTTCCTTAATAAAGCATGAAGAAAAGTACCTGGTGAGTGCTACTCTGATTTCTTCATATTACTGATGTCACAGACTGTAGTTCAGCACAGTAGAGCACCAACTGTATATATGAACAACCTTCTTCATCACTGTAAGTTCAGGAAAGCAGTGGAGATTTTAATATAGTGGTAGCATCTACCCTCTCTAACAGCACATACATCTGTCTAACTTACACACATCTACACACATATACATACATTACATACAGTGGGGCAAAAAAGTATTTAGTCAGCCACCAATTATGCAAGTTCTCCCACTTAAAAGATGAGAGGCCTGTAATTTTCATCATAGGTATACCTCAACTATGAGAGACATAATGAGAAAAAAATCCATAAAATCACATTGTCTGATTTTTAAAGACATTATTTAAAAATGTGGTATTTGGTATTTGGTCAAGAACAAAAGTTCATCTGACTACTTTGTTATATACCATTTGTTGGCAATGACTGAGGTAAAATGTTTTCTGTGAATCTTCACAAGGTTTTCACACACTGTTACTGGTATTTTGTCCCATTCCTCCATGCAGATCTCCTCTAGAGCAGTGATGTTTTGGGGCTGTCGCTGGGCAACATGAACTCTCAACTTCCTCCAAAGGTTTTCTGTGGGCTTGAGATGTGGAGACTGGCTAGGCCACTCCAGGACTTTGAAATGCTTTTAACAAAGCCACTCCTTCGTTGCCCGGGCGGTGTGTTTGGGATCATTGTCAGGCTGGGTTCACACCACATTTCTGCAATACAGTTTCCGTATACATTTTCAATTTGAAAACCGTACGGAACCGTATTGAAAACCGTATGCATTGACGTTGCGTTTAAAACCGTATGCCAAAAGATGGATCAGGTTGTGTCCGTTTTGCATCATGTATGGTTTTGTCAATTTTTTTTCCCGTACCCAAAACCGTAGCCTACCACGATTTTTGGTCCGGATGAAAAACCGTATTGAAACGTATATGTTTTTTTAACATGGGAGTCAATGAGAACAGCACAGAACCGTATGTGCGTATAATTCCATCCAGGTTTTAACCATACGGTTTTTGACTTTGCACAGTTTTTTTCTTGGAATTTTAATCAAACAAGTGAAACTTTATTCATAATGGAATGAAAAGTTTTCAACTTCCAGGCAGTGGAAGAGAAAGGTGGTTTGTGGTAAATATAAAAGCAAGTACACTAAGCAATTGTTTGAGCTAACGATTGTGTGTCTGTATACAAGAGTGTGAAGTATACAAGTGAGTGTAAGAATAAAAGTGAGAGGGACTTAAAATTTAAGGGAATACTGTAAGAAGTATTGTGAGCATTGTTGAGTTCATTTCTGTGTTTTTTTTTTCTCTTTCTCTGTCTGGGAGGAATACAGGTGGAGAGAGGGTGGTGTAGCTAAATAATTAGCAGCTGATAAATTGCAGTTGCTTGCACCCAGCTAGCCCTTTTGCATTCACTTGCAGGCAGTGGAAGAGAGAGAGAGAGGTGGTTTGTGTTAAATATAAAAGCAAGTACATTAAGCGATTTGTCGTGTGGTAATAACTCAATTATGAATTATGGTCATAAAAATTATTAATTATGAAACATTTAAATTTTTGAAAATCATCAAAATTATGACCTGGTGAATTGAAGACAAAGCTAATCAATACAATTCACATCTTGCACAATGTATGCAATCCTTGAACAGCAGTTTGAGGATGCATATTGTTGTGCGAGATGTGTGCGAGTTGTTCATTTGGAAGCCCAGATCCTGATCTAGAGGAGCAACTGGCAACACTGAAATGCATTGACAACTTGGAGAGGAGTGTTACGCCGAGCGCTCCGGGTCCCTGCTCCTCCCCGGAGCGCTCGCAGCGTTCTCCTCTCTGCAGCGCCCCGGTCAGACCCGCTGACCGGGAGCGCTGCACTGACACTGCCGGCGGGGATGCTATCTGCATAGCGGGTCGCGCCCGCTCGCGGGTCGCATCCCAATCTACTTACCTGTCCCGTTCCCCGGCTGTCACATCCTGGCGCGCGCGGCTCCGCTCTCTAGGGCGCGCGCGCGCGCCGGCTCTCTAAGATTTAAGGGGCCAGTGCACCACTTATTGGTGCCTGGCCCAATCAGTGTAATTGCTCCCATCTGCTCCATGCCTATAATACCTCACTTCCCCTTCCCAGCATAGCCGGATCTTGTTGCCTCAGTGCCAGTGAAAGCGTTTTCTGTGTTTGCCTTTACCAGTGTTACCAGACCACCTGCCTTTGCCCTTGACTATGAACCTTGCCGCCTGCCCTGACCTTCTGCTACATCTGACCTCGCCTCTGTCTAGTCCTCCTGTCCCACGCCACTCTCAGCAGTCAGTGAGGTAGAGCCATTACCGGTGGACATGACCTGGTTGCTACCGCCGCAGCAAGACCATCCCGCTTTGAGGCGGGCTCTCGTGAATACCAGTAGCAACTTAGAACCGGCCCACCGGTACGGTCCACGCTAATCCCTCTCTGACACAGAGGATTCACCTCCAGACTGCCGAATCCTAAGAAGGAGTCTCCTGCTCACTGAGCAAGTACTCTCTGGGGTAGAGGTGGGGGAGGATAGTGGGACGGAGGTGCAGGACAGTCAGGCAGTTAGCTGGGTTACAGTTAGAAAACGGGTAGAGGGAAAAGTGTCAGGGAGGTTAGTCCTAAACTGGAACACCCCAACAAGTTTGCCCGTTTGGCAGATGAGGGGATGCCATTTCAGAGCTAGCAGTACTGAAGCACGACTCTTCCTCTGACCGCCAGGGGGGTGTCTGCTCCTGTAAGGAGGGAGGGAGGATTGCAGGGCAGGCTGGTAGTGGGGGACTCAATTATTAGGGGAACAGACAGGGCGATCTGTCACAAAGACTGGGATCGCCGAACAGTGTGTTGTCTTCCTGGAGCCAGAGTTCGGCACATCATGGATCGGGTTGACAGGTTGCTGGGTGGGGCTGGAGAGGACCCAGCAGTCATGGTACATATTGGCACCAATGACAAAGTAAGAGGTAGGTGGAGTGTCCTTAAAACGGATTTCAGGGAGTTAGGCCGCAAGCTTAAGGCAAGGACCTCCAAGGTCATATTTTGTGAAATATTACCTGTACCACAAGCAACACCAGAGAGGCAGCGGGACATTAGGTAGGTAAACAAGCTCAGAAGCTGATGTAGGAAGGAGGGGTTTGGGTTCATGGAGAACTGGGCCGACTTCGCTGTCGGATACCGGCTCTACCGTAGGGACGGGCTGCACCTCAATGGGGAGGGTGCAGCTGTGCTTGGGGAGAAGATTGCTAGAAGGGTGGAGGAGTGTTTAAACTAGGGACTGGGGGGAGGGAACCTACAACATAGAGGGGGAAGATAGTGTAGATAGAGAGGGGGGACTTATTAATGTACCTGTGAGTGGAGCGGAGGGAGGGGTTAGAATAGTTAATAGGGATAGGCATCATAGGAAAAAAAACACACACCATTGAATTGCATGATGACTAATGCCAGAAGTCTGACCAAAAAAACTGACGAACTGGAGTTGATAATGTCTGAGGAGGATTATGACATAGTGGGTATAACAGAGACTTGGTTGGATGATAGCTGTGACTGGGCGGTCAACATACAGGGTTATAGTCTATTCAGGAAGGATCGGACAAAACGGAAAGGGGGAGGAGTTGGTCTTTATGTAAAGTTCAGTCTGAAGGCCGCACTGCGGGAGGATATACGGGAGGAAAATGATAATGTGGAGTCATTATGGGTAGAAATATATGGAGATAAGAATAAAAAAAATTCTGATAGGGGTTTGCTATAAGTCACCAAACATAATGGAAGAGCCAGAAGATCAATTACTGAGGAAAATAAACAAGGCAGCAAATCAGAATGAGGTGATAATAATGGGGGACTTTAACTATCCTGATATAAACTGTGAGACTGAGACCTGTGAATCTCGTAAAGGAAACTGGCTTCTGACTATAGCTAAAGACAATTATCTGTCCCAAATGGTGCAGGGCCCAACCAGAGGGGGCGTCCTACTAGACTTAACATTAACCAACAGACCTGACTAACTAATTTGCAAGTAGAAGGACACCTAGGAAATAGTGATCATAATATAATACATTATAACTTGTTCTTCAATAAGGGAATCTCTCAAGGGGGCCACAAAAACAATGAACTTTAGGAAGGCAAAGTTCGATCAACTCAGAGAAGCCCTTAACAATATAAAATGGGATAGTGTCCTCAAAAACAAGAATATTGACACTAAATGGAAGACTTTTAAAAATATCTTAAATTCTCACTGTAAGATGTATATACCTTATGGGAATAAAAGGGTCAGAAATAAAAGAAAACCAATATGGATGAATAAGAACGTTAAGGGGGCAATAAATGACAAAAATAAAGCATTTAAACTACAAAAACAGGATGGCAGTGAAGAAGCATTAAAAAGCTATAGAGAAAAATGTAGAATATGTAAAAAAAAAAAAAAAGATAAAAGCCGCAAAAATAGAGACAGAAAGACTCATTGCCAAAGAGAGTAAAACTAACCCCAAAATGTTCTTTAACTATATAAATAGCAAAAATGTCAAAAATTTAAGTGTAGGCCCTTTAAGAAATGATGAGGAAGAAATTATAAACGGGGATCAGGAAAAAGCAAATATAATAAACAAATTCTTCTACACTGTATTCACCGAGGAAAATGAAATGCCAGGTGAAATACAGCGAGATGAGGTAAACTCCCCAGTACAGGTCACCTGTCTAACCCAGGAGGAAGTACAGTGCCACCTACAAAAAATCTAAATAGACAAATCACCAGGTCCAGATGGCATTCACCCCTGTGTTCTAAAGGAATTAAGTAATGTTATAGACAGACCCCTATTTTTTATATTCAGGGACTCTATAGTGACAGGGACTGTTCCCCAGGACTGGTGCATGGCAAATGTGGTGCCAATATTTAAAAAGGGGTCAAAAGGTGACCCTGGGAATTATAGACCTGTTAGTTTAAGCTCTGTTGTATGTAAATTGTTTGAGGGTTTTCTAAGGGATGCTATTTTGGAGTATCTTGCTAGAAATAAATGCATGACCCCATTTCAACATGGGTTTATGAGGGATCGGTCCTGTCAAACTAACCTGATCAGCTTTTATGAGGAGGTGAGCACCAGACTGGACCAGGGGCAATCACTGGATGTCGTATATCTGGATTTTTCCAAAGCATTTGATACAGTGCCACATAAAAGGTTGGTGCATAAAATGAGAAGGATTGGACTGGGGGAGAATGTGTGTAAGTGGGTAAGTTACTGGCTCAGTGATAGGAAACAGAGGGTGGTTATTAATGGTACTTATTCTGATTTTGTGACTGTTACTAGTGGGGTACCACAGGGGTCCGTCTTGGGTCCTGTCCTATTTAATATATTTATTAATGACCTTGTAGAGGGGTTGAATAGTAAAGTAGCAATCTTTACAGATGATACTAAACTCTGTAAAGCAGTAAACACTGTAGAGGACAGTGAACTGCTACACATGGATCTGGATAGGTTGGAGGTTTGGGCTGAGAAGTGGCAGATGAGGTTCAACACTGATAAATGTAAGGTAATGCACATGGGGAGGAAAAATCCGGGCTGGGATTATGTATTAAACGGGAGAACACTTGGGATGACAGACATGGAAAAGTACTTGGGAGTCTTAGTGAATAGTAAATTTAACTGTAGTGACCAGTGTTGGGCAGCTACTGCCGAGGCAAATAAAATCATGGGGTGCATCAATAGGGGCATAGATGCCCATGACAAGGAAATAATTCTACCGCTGTACAAATCACTAGTCAGACCACACATAGAATACTGTGTACAGTACTGGGCACCAGTGTACAAGAAAGATATAGTGGAGCTGGAGGGGGTTCAAAGACAGGCAACCAGGGTAATACAGGGAATGGGAGGACTACAGTACCCAGAAAGATTATCAGAATTAGGGTTATTTGGTTTAGAAAAAGAAGGCTTAGGGGAGACCTAATAACTATGTATAAATATATCAGGGGGCCGTACAGAGATCTCTCCCATGATCTATTTATACCCAGGACTGTATCTATAACAAGGGGGCATCCTCTACGTCTAGAGGAAAGAAGGTTTCTACACCAGCACAGACAGGGGGTTCTTTACTGTAAGAGCAGTGAGACTGTGGATTTCTCTCCCGGAGGAGGTGGTCATGGTGAACTCTGTAAAAGAATTTAAAAAGGGTCTGGATGCATTTGTGGAGAATACTAACATCGCTGGTTATGTATACTAGATATAGGGACAAAACGTTGATCCAGAGATATATTCTGATGCCATATTTGGAGTGGGGAAGGAATTTTACCTCTAGTATGAGGGTTTTTTGCCTTCCTCTGGATCAACTCAGTAGGGACTCATTAGGGTTATAGGTTGAACTTGATGGACTCTGGTCTTTTTTCAACCTTATGAACTATGTTACTATGTATATGGATTAAAACTTGTATACACGTTTTGATACAGTTTAGTCAGGTTTTGAGGAATCTGTTTTTTATCAAAAACCTGATACGGGAACTGTATTGCAAAAACGTGGTGTGAACCCAGTCTCATGCACAAAGACCAGCCACGTTTCATCTTCAATGCCCTTGCTGATGGAAGGAGGTTTTCACTTAAAATCTCACGATACATGCCCATGTACTGGCTTTAGCAGGGGGACACGTCTGGCACTGCATGATTTGAGTTCCTGGCAGCGTAGTGTGTTACTGATGGTAGCCTTTGTTACTTTAGTTCCAGCTCTCTGCAGGTCATTCACTAGGTCCCCCGTGTGGTTCTGGGATTTTTGCTCATTGTTCTTGTGATCATTTTGACACCACGGAGTGAGATCTTGCATGAAGCCCCAGATCGAGGGAGATTATCAGTGGTCTTGTATGGCTTCCTTTTTCTAATAATTGCTTCCTCAGTTGATTTCTTCACACCAACCTGCTTGCCTATTACAGATTCAGTCTTCCCAGTCTGGTGCAGGTCTACAATTTTGTTTCTGGTGTCCTTCGACAGCTCTTTGGTCTTGGCCATAGTGGAGTTTGGAGTGTTACTGTTTGAGGTTGTGGACATGTGCTTTTATACTGATAACAAGTTTAAACAGGTACCAATAATACAGGTAAGGAGTGGAGGACAGAGGAGGCTCTTAAAGAAGAAGTTACAAGTCTGTGAGAGCCAGAAATCTTTCTTGTTGTAGGCGACCAAATACTTATTTTCCACCATAATTTGCAAATAAATTCTTTAAGCCCTTAAGGACGCAGCCCATTTTGACCTTAAAGGGGATTTGTAAATGACTTCTATTAAGAAATCTTAATCCTTCCTTTACTTATTAGCTGCTGAATACTACAAAGGAAATTCTTTTCCGTTTGAAACACAGAGCTGTCTGCTGACATCATGAGCACAGTGCTCTCTGCTGACATCTCTGTCCATTTTAGGAACTGTCCAGAGCAGCATATGTTTGCTATGGGGATTTTCTTCTACTCTGGACAGTTCCTAAAATGGACAGAGATGTCAGCAGAGAGCACTGTGCTCATGATGTCAGCAGACAGTTCTGTGTTTCAAACGGAAAATAATTTCCACTGTAGTATTCAGCAGCTAATAAGTACAGGAAGGATTAAGATTTTTACAAATCTGTTTAAATTTCTGGCACCAGTTGATTTAAAAAAAAAAAGTTTTTCACTGGAGTACCCCTTTAATGACCAGAGGATTTTTATCAAATCTGACCTCTCTTTACTGTCAGTTTAAGCATTAACCCCTTAAGGACTCAGCCCATTTTGGCCTTAAGGACTCAGACAATTTAATTTTTACGTTTTCATTTTTTCCTCCTCGCCTTCTAAAAATCATAACTCTTTTATATTTTCATCCACAGACTAGTATGAGGGCTTGTTTTTTGCGCGACCAGTTTTCCTTTGTAATGATATCACTCATTATATCATAAAATGTATGTCGCAACCAAAAAACACAATTTTTGTGGGGAAATTAAAACGAAAAACGCAATTTTGCTAATTTTGGAAGGTTTCCTTTTCACGCCGTACAATTTATGGTAAAAATGATGTGTGTTCTTTATTCTGAGGGTCAATACGATTAAAATGATACCCATTATTACATACTTTTATATTATTGTTGCGCTTAAAAAAAATCACAAACTTTTTAACCAAATTAGTACGTTTATAATCCCTTTATTTTGATGACTTCTAACTTTTTTATTTTTCCGTATAAGTGGCGGTATGGGGGCTCATTTTTTGCGTCATGATCTGTACTTTTTTTTGATTCCACATTTGCATATAAAAAACTTTTAATACATTTTTTATAATTTTTTTTTTATAAAATGTATTAAAAAAGTAGGAATTTTGGACTTTTTTTTTTCGTTCACGCCGTTCACCGTACGGGATCATTAACATTTTATTTTAATAGTTCGGACATTTACGCACACGGCGATACCAAATATGTCTATAAAAAAAAATGTTACGCTTTTTGGGGGTAAAATAGGAAAAAATGGACGTTTTACTTTTTTGTTGGGGGAGGGGATTTTTCACTTTTTTTTTACTTTTACTTTTACATTTTTTTACATTTTTTTTTACACTTGAATAGTCCCCATAGGGGACTATTCATAGCAATACCATGATTGCTAATACTGATCTGTTCTATGTATAGGACATAGAACAGATCAGTGTTTTCGGCTATCTTCTGCTCTGGTCTGTTCGATCACAGACTAGAGCAGGAGACGCCGGGAGCCGGACGGAGGAAGGAGAGGGGACCTCCGTGCGGCGTTCTGAATGATCGGATCCCCGCAGCAGCGCTGCGGGCGATCCGATCATTCATTCAAATCGCGCACTGCCGCAGATGCCGGGATCTGTATTGATCCCGGCACCTGAGGGGTTAATGGCAGACGCCCGTGAGATCGCGGGCGTCGGTCATTGCCGGCGGGTCCCTGGCTGCGATCAGCAGCCGGGATCAGCTGCGCATGACACGGGCATCGCTCCGATGCCCGCGGTTATGCACAGGACGTAAATGTACGTCCTGGTGCGTTAAGTACCACCTCACCAGGACGTACATTTACGTCCTGCGTCCTTAAGGGGTTAATAACTCTGGGATGCTTTTACTTATAAATTTGATTACGAGATTGTATTTTTGTGACATATTCTACTTTATGTTAGTGGTAAATGTTTGTCTATACTTGCATTATTTCTTTGTGAAAAATTCCCAAATTTCATAAAAAATTTGAAAATTTAGCATTTTTCTAACTTTGAAACTCTCTGCTTTTAAGGAAAATGGACATTCCAAAAATTATATATTGATTCACATATACAATATGTCTACTTTATGTTGACATCATAAAGGTGACATGTTTTAACTTTAACTAACTTTTCACATTTTCACGAAAACATTTCAAAATCAGATTTTTTCAGGGACCATCTCATTTTAAAGTGGATTTAAGGGGCCTTTCTATAAGAAATCCCCTGCAAGTGACCCCATTATAGAAACTGCACCCCTTTAAGTTTTCATACTGACATTTAGAAAGTTTGTTAACCCTTAAGGTGTTTCACAGGAATAGCAGTATAATGGAGAAAAAAAGCCCCATTTTGTTAATTTTTACAAGGGGTAGAAGGAGAAAAAGCCTCCAAAAATTTGTAACACAATTTCTCTCGAGTTAGGAAATACCTCATGCAGGGATGTAAACTGCTCTGTGGACGCACTAGAGGGCTCAGAAGGGAAGGAGCAACATTGGGCTTTTGGAGAGAGAATTTGTCTGAAATAGTTTTTTGGGATTGTGTCACAATTACAAAGCCCCCATGGTGCCAGAACAGTGGAAACACCCCACAAGTGACCCCATTTTGAGAACTACACCCCTCAAAGAATTCATTTAGGGGGGCAGTGAGTTTTTAGAACTAGGTCATGAGAATTACATTTTACATATTACTGCAAATTTTGCTTTCACAGGAAAAACTGCAAAAATAGCACCACAAGCTTTGTTTGCCAATTTCTTCTGAACATGCCAGTACCCCATATGTAGTCATAAGTCGCTGTTTGGACACACAGCAAAGCACAAAAGGATAGGAGCCTCTTTTGACATTGATATTGTGATATTAGCACCCCAAATTTTGTTAGTCAATTTACTCCGAACACGCCGGAACCCAATATGTGGGCATAAGTTGGTATTTAGGCACACAGCAGGGCACAAGAGGAAAGGAGTGCCTTTAAATACAGAATCTGTTTTCTCAAACTATGTGCATTTGCAGTGCCAACCATAGAACTAGAACAGTGGAAACACCCCACAAGTGATACCCAATGTCTGGCATGGTTATTCGACCTGGGCACATGGCATGGCTGAGAGGGGAAGGATTGTCCAGGGCCCACGGTACCTATTGTACCACGTTTTTGCTGGAATGGTTTTGGGATACAATGAAAATAATTTGCGGCAGACTGCACCACTGTTTTTGCTGGAATGGTTTTGGGGTACAATGAAAATAATTTGTGGCACCCTGTACCACATATTTTGCTGGAATGGTTTTGGGTAAAAGAAAAATAATAGGTGGCACACTGGGCCACAGATTTTAATAAAATGGGGGGTGTAAAATTAACTAAAAAGTGGTACAAAGGGGTTAAGAGGGATCAAATTAATATTGCTAGGATGTGTGATAAATTTAAAAACATGGGATGCACAGTCCAGGCTGAGTGGGGCAGGTCTCGCACTGGTACGTATTGTCCCTGCGGATCCCTCTTTTATAGCAGACCCTGTATCTCTTTTGGGTCTTCCCCTTCTTCCCATTGTTTCACAGGGGAAATGCTACTCTGGTACAATCCGTGAGGACTTGTTGGAAGTGCTGAAGCCTGTAACTTCCTGGTCCCCAAATATCAGGTTCCTTATGACCACCTCCTGGAACTCCAAGAACATCCCCCTCTGGCTAGCATGTCTGTACAGGAAAAAGGCATTTTATAATGCCATCTGTACCATGTGCACAGCCAGTTTCTTATACCACGTCCTTGTCTTTCTCATGGCACTGTGTGGCTTCAGCACCTGGTCAGACAAGTCCACCCCTCCCATTAACTTATTATAAGCCAGGATGCAATCTGCAGGCTTATGGATTACTGTATGGGCCCCACGTACAGAAACCAGGGTGGTGGTGTGGCCATGTATTGTGGTCAGTACAAGAACGTCTCTCTTGTCCTTGTACCTGACACACAATACGCAATCGCTGCACAGTGCTCTGCTCTCATGCTTTCGTATGGTGTGTGCCAGCAGAGGTTTGGGGAGGCATCTCTGGTTTCTACGTGCAGTGCCGCATGCTACTGTAACACATGCAGTGAGGCATTTGAATAGGGGGATGCTCGTATAGAAATTTTACAGGTAGAGGTGGTATCCCTGGTCTAGTATGGGGTGCACCAAATCCCATACTATCTTGCCAGTAATTGCCAGGACAAGGGGGCACTCTGGGGGTTCAGTTGATGAATCTTTCCCCTCGTATACACGGAACCTGTATGTGTATCCTGATGCACTTTCGCAGAGCTTGTACATCTTCACCCCATACCTTGCCCTTTTGCTTTGCAGGTACTGGCAGAATTGTAGCCTGCCCTTGAAGTGCACCAGGGACTCATCAATTGATATTTCCCTGTCTGGGATATATGCCGCCTGATACATGGTATTTAGATGGTCTAAAAGGGGCCTAATTTTATATAGCCGATCATAGCTAGGGTGGTCTCTAGGTGAATATGTGGCATTATTGGTATAATGCAGAAACCTTAGCATCATCAGTACCGTGTCCTGCTCATCGCCATGCGGTACATTGGGGTGTTATACAGCAAGTCACTGCTCCAATATGCATGGATACTGGGTTTCTTCAGCAGCCCCATGCTGAGCATTATACCCCAAAATTTTGCCACATCTGATGGGCTGATTTATATTGAAAAATACTAATCAGCACCCCACAACTATCACAGGGGACATGGGCGACGGTCTCGGGTGACACAGGGGCGAAGATCTCAGGTGACGGGGAAACGATCACATGAGCGACAGACTCTGGGGGAAAGGGGTGACGATCACGGACTCTGGTGATAGCGGATGGCTGATTTATATTGTAAAAAATACTAATCAGCACGCCACAGCTATCACACAGGGACAAGGGGGCAAAGGTCTCAGGGGGTGATGAGGAGAGCTGATCACTGGAGGCTGATCAAAGGATAGGTGGGGAAGGACTATAGGGTGATGACGGGGGGGGGGATGAGGGGGATAATAGGGGGGGTTTTAAGCTCTTTTTTGACTTTTTTGAGGCTGATCTACCGTGAAATGGCAGATCAGTCCGCAGCACTTCTTCACTTTACACTCTCCTCTGACAGACTGACTGTCAACAGCATGATCACAGAGCCAGAACAGTCCGGTCATGTGATCTGCGCTCTGATTGACCAGTCTGTCAGAGGACAGCCAATCAGAGCGATCGCGGGGCGGGACCGCTCTGATTGGTCCCTCTGCTTGTCACTGTGATTCCCTGCTGCTGCCGTGCAGTGAAGCTTTTAATACAGGAGGTATGCATATGTCCAGTTGCGCAAACCTGTCGGCAGCTGGGACATATGCATACATCCTGTAGCGGGAAGGGGTTAAAAATCAGACAATGTGATTTTCTGGATTTTTTTTTCTCATTATGTCTCTCATAGTTGAGGTATACCTATGATGAAAATTACAGGACTCTCTCATCTTTTTAAGTGGGAGAACTTGCACAATTGGTGGCTGACTAAATACTTTTTTGCCAAACTGTATATACACACATCATACATACATTACATACATACACACATCATACATACATACATACACACACAATAATACATACACACATACAATAAAACATATTTGCACACATCATACATACATCTAGCTTACACACATGTATCTCCTTTACATCCATTGCCCGCTCCCGTTATATATGAAGCATGCTCGGGACCTGCATCTAACCGGACATCGCCGATCGGGCTGATGTCTGGTATTAACCATTTTGACACCTTGATCAAAGTTGATTGCGGCGTCTAAAACGGGAGAAAAATCATTCCGGCTAGATCAGCAAACTGTTTGGGACCGCCGGCATCCCAAACAGCAGAGAGGACGGCGGGATGGGCCTTACCTGCCTCCTCACTGTCCGATCTGTCCCTTGATGCTCCAGTCAGCTTCAGCAGGCTGAAGCAGTCAAGCACCGATAACGCTGATCAATGCTCTGCTATGGCACAGCATTGGTCAGTGTATGCAATCTAAGGATTGCATGCAATAGTCCCCTGTGGGGACAAAAAAATTGTGTAAACAAATGGCATGGTGGGATTAAAATGGCACAGGGTTGATGAAAATGGCATAGGGGGAGGGGGAATAAAATGGTACAGGGGGTGAGGGGTGTTACAATGGCACAGGAGAGATTAAAATGGCACAGTGGGATAGGGTGGGGGAATTAAAATGGCACAGGGGGAGGGGGGCATTTTAACGGGAGAGGGTGGAAATAGTAAAAAATGCAGCGGGAGAGGGATTAAAAAAACAGTCCCACGCAGGACCCTACTGAGATCCTCTTGGCTTCTCACCTGTACAGAGGTGCTCCCAGCAAACTTGAGGCAGGGTGTTTTACTGTGCAGAAAAAAACACTGTAAAGGGGTGCTGCAATGTTTATGATAGAGAAGTATTTATATATTTTTTTTGTTTCAATTTCTATACAGTAAAATTATGTAAAATATATATATATATTTTTTGTCCCACTTCTGAGACCATGAAAAAATCCATCTGTTTTGTAGGGCTGTAATCCTCTCCCCTACTATGTCAAAATCCTGACTTCCTGGTTTGAGAAGTGGAACAGTACTTCAATTCCCAGAAGGCATTGTTTTACTTCAGCTCTTCATCACAGTCCTCCCACTCTGCTCACTCCCCTTCCACAACATTCCTACTGATGCAGGCCTGATGAAAGGGTTTACACCCAGAAACGCGTTGTGTGACCATAATAAAGTTGAATATACAATACCGATGACTTCGGAATTGTTACCGATTCCACCATCCATATAGCAGCGCAGAGACCACTTCCCGGCCTCACTCCTTCTCCTCACCTTAACCTAATGTGGGGGAACTATACTGCCAAACTAATGGGAGGGGGAACTACAACCTAATGTGGGGAAACAATACTGCCTACCTACTGTGGGGAACTACAACCTAATGTGGGGGAACTATACGGCCAACCTAATGTGAGGGAACTACAACCTAATGTGGGGAAACTATACTGCCTACCTACTGTGGGGGAATTACAACCTAATGTGGGGGAACCATACTGACAACCTACTGTGGGGGAACTATACTGCCAACCTACTGTGGGGGAACGACAACCTAATGTGGGGGAACTATACTGCCAACCTAATTTGGGGGAACTGTACTGCCAACCTAATGTGGGGGGAACTACAACCTAATGTGGGGAAACTATACTGTCAACCTACTGTGGGGGAACTACAACCTAATGTGGGGAAACTATACTGCCAACCTACTGTGGGGGAACTACAACCTAATGTGGGAAAACTATACTGCCAACCTACTGTGGGGGAACTACAACCTAATGTGGGAAAACTATACTACCAACCTACTGTCGGGTAACTACAACCTAATGTGGAGAAATTATACTGCCTACCGACTGTGGGGGTACTACAACCTAATGTGGGGGAACTATACTGGCAACCTAATGTGGGAGAACTACAACCTAATGTGGGGAAACTATACTGCCAACCTACTGTGGGGGGGAACTACAACCTAATTAGGGGAAACTAGTGCCAACCTACTGTGGGGGAAATACAACCTAATGTGGGGAAACTTTACTGCCTACCGACTATGGGGGTACTACAACCTAATGTGGGGGAACTATACTGCCAAACTAATGTGGGGGAACAATATTGCCAACCTACTGTGGGGGAACTACAACCTAATGTGGGGGAACTATACTGCCTACCTACTGTGGGGGAACTAAAACCAAATGTGGGGGAACTATACTGCCTACCTACTGTGGGGGAAACACAACCTAATGTGGGGGAACTATACTGCCAACCTAATGGGGGGGGGGGGGGGGGGAACTACAACCTAATGTTGGGGAACTATACTGCAAACCTAATGTGGGGGAACTATACTGCCAACCTAATGTGGGGGAACTACAACCTAATGTGGGGGAACTACACTGAGAACTGAATGTGGGGGAACTACAACCTAATGTGGGGGAACTATACTGCCAACCTACTGTGGGGGAAATACAACCTAATGTGGGGGAACTATACTGCCAACCTAATGGGGGGGGACGGGGGACTACAACCTAATGTTGAAGAACTATACTGCCAGCCTAATGTGGGGGAACTATACTGCCAACCTAATGTAGGGGAACTACAACCTAATGTGGGGGAACTATACTGCCAAACTAATGTGGGGGAACAATATTGCCAACCTACTGTGGGGGAACTACAACCTAATGTGGGGGAACTATACTTCCTACCTACTGTGGGGGAACTAAAACCTAATGTGGGGGAACTATACTGCCAACCTAATGGGGGGGGGGGGAACTACAACCTAATGTTGGGGAACTATACTGCAAACCTAATGTGGGGGAACTATACTGCCAACCTAATGTGGGAGAACTATACTGCCAACCTAATGTGGGGGAACTACAACCTAATGTGGGGGAACTACACTGAGAACTGAATGTGGGGGAACTACAACCTAATGTGGGGGAACTATACTGCCAACCTACTGTGGGGGAAATACAACCTAATGTGGGGGAACTATACTGCCAACCTAATGGGGGGGGGACTACAACCTAATGTTGAAGAACTATACTGCCAACCTAATGTGGGGGAACTATACTGCCAACCTAATGTGGGGGAACTACAACCTAATGTGGGGAACTATACTGCCTACCTACTGTGGGGGAACTAAAACCAAATGTGGGGGAACTATACTGCCTACCTACTGTGGGGGAAATAAAACCTAATGTGGGGGAACTATACTGCCAACCTAATGGGGGGGGGAACTACAACCTAATGTTGGGGAACTATACTGCAAACCTAATGTGGGGGAACTATACTGCCAACCTAATGTGGGGGAACTACAACCTTATGTGGGGGAACTACACTGAGAACTGAATGTGGGGGAACTATACTGCCTACCTACTGTGGGGGAACTACAACCTACTGTGGGGGAACTATACTGCCAACCTAATGTGGGAGAACTACAACCTAATGTGGGGGAACTATACTGCCAACCTAATGGGGGGAACTACAACCTAATGTTGGGGAACTATACTGCAAACCTAATGTGGGGGAACTATACTGCCAACCTAATGTGGGGGAACTACAACCTAATGTGGGTTAAATATACTGCCAACCTAATGTGGGGGAACTACAACCTAATGTGGGGGAACTATACTGCCAACCTAATATTAGTAAATGGGAGCCGCCGGGACCAGTCGTTGCCCGTTGCTCTCCGTCACAAGAACGACCGTTAAATTCATCAGAAAAAAAAAGAGACTTTAATGGCCATTCTCGGTGGGTAGCAACGGCAGTGTGTAAGCGGCCTTAGTGTGAGGATAATGGGAATGAGAAAACTGTTAGGATGATGGAAGTCAGGCAGGTGGGAGGATCAAAGGCCGCAGCAGCACACGCGCAATAGCCAGTAATACAGAGCGAAGAGGTGGAGGCTAGAAATGTATTTTGAAGAGCCAGTTTGGAAATGTCCGAAGACCTGAGGAGAGGAACGGACGCAAATTTGTCTGCGGCACAATGAACTCCATCACACCACCCTCACCACCTTAGGATCAGGCGCGATGGTGGTGGTGCCCTCTGCCACAAAGAGCAGTGGCTGCTTGTAGTGATGATGGGTAGCAGGCATGCCGTGTCATACCACGCACTGGTTCAGAACCTCAATATTACAATGCCATTTTGTAAAAGTTGGGGGCATCTGTTTCTACGCAGTGCACCTTTCGGTAAAAATGGTAAACTATCTCTATTTTGTAGGTCCATACGGTTACAACAATACCGATTTATATAATTTTTTTTTTTTACTACTTTAGCTTTTGTCCAAAAATGTTTTGAAGGAGCTTTTCAATTGCTTTTTAGATATTTTTATGGTATTTAAAGTGACCAAAAATGTGCAAATCTGGTTAGTGCACTAATACGACTTTTGGGGCCCCACTTTTGATCTTGCCCAGGGCCACGCTAAGCCAAAAACAGGCTCTGATTGCCCCCATACACCTCACATACATTGCCCCCATATTCCTCACATACATTGCCTGAATATAGAGATCCCACTAGGGAAAGAAAGGTGCTTCTAAAACTTAACTTTTACTTACAATGGTTAAAATACACCAAACAATAATTATGTGGATACCATACATTGCCCCCATATAATAAAAAACATCACTCACCTCTGCATTGTTCCCCTGAAGCTCCAGGCGATCCTCTTCCCTCGGCTCCTATTCTTTCTGTGCACACACTGTCATACACTCGCTGCACGCACAGAAAGCCCAGTCGGCAAATTCCTGTCAGGAGTTACTACACAAAAACATGCTGAAACCAGTACAATATGTGATAACACGATATTAGAAAGTTATCTTGGGCTGATCGTTTTATTTAAATAACATTTTCTAAATACAGAATGCCCCATCTCTTCTCAATCCTACAGCAGTGCAACTTTTTTTTAAATTTCAATTTCTTAACATTACCACTAGATGGCATAGGAAGCTCCCTTATTTATTCACTGCTTATATATTTCTACTCGGCAGATTCTAGTGTAGGATAGTATAAAAAAAACAAAAAACATATTTTAACTGTAATAAATGGTACACCGTATGGATATGGTCATACAGGCAAAAAAAAAACATCTCTTATAGTATGGAAACTGCACTTATCTTCACATTAAATATGCACTTTTGCCTAAAAAAAAAATCTACCATTTCAATGGGAGATGGAATACCACATAGAAAAAGAAGCAGATCACATTTTACTGTGCATTCCACCTTTGACCCTCCCATTGGCATCAATGGGATCCTTATGGCAGGACTTGTCCTCACCACACTGACTGCAGTAAAGACAGAACCACAGTGCAGTGCGCCAGACTGTCGAGAATATTGCCCATCGGCATGTACCATGAGAGCCAGCTTCATTACCTTGCAATCTCTAGCTAAAACGTGCTTGCATAGTAAACGTTTAGTAGCAGATCCCAAAATATAGACTTTACTGTACATAGATTAAAGGCAATCTAGCACCAGTTTTATGCTGCCCAAACTGAGGACATTATAAAACTAGTGCAGGTGGCATAATTCTGGCACACTATGATTTACTATCAACCGTTTCGGTGTTCTGGAGTAAAATTCCATCGAGACCCAAGTAACTAGACACTGAAGTGTGTCCCGGCGGCTGCTCTCCACCATGCCACCGCTGTGTGATGCTTCTCTGCCTATACACTGAGGGCCGGCAGGGTGGAAAGAAGCTTCAGGGATTGCCTCCCGTGACTACTTACACGGGCCCTGGTGGCATTTTTAAACTATGATTTCTCTGAAATGCCCTTCAAATTAAATCATAGTGT
Source organism: Hyla sarda (assembly GCF_029499605.1). Lineage (NCBI taxonomy): Eukaryota > Metazoa > Chordata > Amphibia > Anura > Hylidae > Hyla > Hyla sarda. The sequence continues at coordinate 109,242,034 of NC_079194.1, read as the reverse complement.
GTGAACATAGGGGTAGACTGCGTGTGAGCGGGATTCCCAATGAGTCTTTCCAAGCACTATACACTGCAAGAAAAGTTAGTGAACCTCTTGAAATTACCTGGATTTCTGCATTGATTACTAATACTGATTGTCAAAAACAGAGACTAAGAAAATAGGACTAAACTAATAGCAGTTGTACTATTTTGTAAACATAATGGGGGACATTTATCAAGGGATTTAGAGCTCTTTTTTTGCTTACAAAAGTTGCACAAAAAGTGGCATTAGCACCTAAGCAAATTTTTGTGCGACTTTTGGCTGTAAGTGAAAAGCTACAAAAGAGACAAAATTTTATTTCTCACTTTGCAGTGGTCAGGGATTTATCAAGTTAGAAAGTCGCACAAAAAGTCGCCCTCCAAAACACCAAAAACGTAAGCCAGCACGGAGCATGCTTACAAAACTGCTTTGGAAAGCAAATTTTTATATTTCTCGCTGACAGATGATCATGGATCGAGCAGGAAATATGATATTACAACTGTACAAATTTGCCCTGGCTGGCATCACTCTGTCGCACTCCCGGGCTCCCTCTGATTCTATCCCCGCTACCCTAACATCCCCCCCCCTGTCTCCCACCCACCCGCGCTGCACATCTTCCATCTGTTTGCTACTTGTTGCAAGACTACAACTCCCAGCATGCCCTTACAGTGAGGGCATGCTGGGAGTTGTAGTCTTGTAGCAGGAGGGAGATTTGTGACGCAGGTGGGTGGGAGACAAAGGGGGGGGGGTCTAAAGCAATGTCCCCTCATTAAGTTAGGGTAGCGGGGAAAGAATCAGATGGAGCCCACTGATTTGCATATCCCCCCCGCCCTGCTCCCCCCCCCCCCCCCCGCTTGTCTCATACCTGCCTACGGTGCACATATCCCATCTGTCTGCTAACTGCTGCAAGACTACCACTCCCAGCATGCCCTTACACTGAGGGCATGCTGGGAGTTGTAGTCTTGTAGCAGGCGGGAGATGTGTGGCACGGGCGGGTGAGAGACAAGCGCGGTGGGAATGTAAATCAGTCTCCCATCATTAGAAGTGAGGGTAGCGTGGAGAAAATATGACGGAACCCAGGCGGCTGCAGAGTGATGCCAACTCGGGCTCCTTTTAACATACCTCGGCACCGCAGAGTTTCTATATCCCCTACTGTAATTTCACATTTCCCGTTGGGTCCAGTGATTGGCCGGGAGCGAGCAGCCAATCCCTGGACCCGGTGGGAACTTTGATATTTCAGTAGGGGATACAGAAACTCTGTGGCGCCGAGGTATGTTAAAAGGAGCTCGGGCATCACTCTGCAGCTGCCAGGGACTGCCACAGCCGGGCCGGGAGATGTACAGGAGCCGTCCCTGCCATCCCTAAGCGATGCGGTACACGCTGAAGGATGGCAGGGAGGGCTCCTGCACATCTCCCGGCCCGGGAGTCCCGGGTGGCTGCAGTGTTATGTCAGCCCAGGCTCCCTTTGCTATGGCACGGCAGAGTTTACTGCCGTTTCACAGGACCCGGCGGGAAATATGAGATTACAATGATTTTCTTATCACCCCCGTCTAGGGAGTGGAGCGCAATACCACCCGCTTTCTTGGCTTGCTTGTCACCCGCTGCGCTGCACAACTACAACTCCCAGCATGCCATTACAGTAAGGGCATGCTGGAAGTTGTAGTCCTGCAGCGGGGGGCAGGTGACAAGCCTGTCACTCGCCCGCACCGCACAAGTACAACTCCCAGCATGCTCTTTCTGTAAGGGCATGCTGGGAGTTGTAGTTGGGCAGTGCGGGCAAGTGACAAGCTTGTCACCTGCCCCCCTGCTGCAGGACTACGACTCCCAGCATGCCCTTACTGTAAGAGCATGCTTGGAGTTGTAGTTGTGCGGGCAAGTGACAAGCTTGTCACCTGCCTCCCTCTGCAGGACTTCAACTCCCAGCATGCCCTTACTGTAATGGTATGCTGGGAGTTGTAGTAGTGCGATGTGGGAGATGTGCAAGCGGGTGACAATAAATGTATTAACCTATTTTTCATGGGGATTTTTCTTCTCATTTCAGATCCGTGTAACCTTGTGGACTCCTTCGGATTTGATGGAAAACATCGATGACCAGCATTTTTGCTTTGTTAAATAAAATAGTTAACGGGGCTTGGGGGGGGGGGGGGGGTTGGAATCAATTTTTTTTAAATGTGTTGTGTTTTTTTTTAAATTTACTTAACAGGAACTTAGTAGTGGAAACTGTCTTATAGACTGAGTCCATTACTAAGCCTGGGCTTAGCGTTAGCCCCAAAAACAGCTAGCACTAACGCCCAATTATTACCCCGGTACCTACCGCCACAGGGGTGCTGGGAAGAGCCGGTACCAACAGGCCGGGAGCATAACATTTTTAAAATGCATATCCTATCCATATTATGACATTTGACTATGCATAACAATACTTTATACAAGACTAGACATTTGGCGGATTGGGTTGCCGGAGGCTTTCTGCCCAATGCCTTGACTACTGGAGTTCCTTGGTATTACACACTTCTCCCCAGAACACTAGTTGTATTTAATGCTAGACGTTTTCTTATGCTAGACATTTTTGTAGATAACATTTGACATTCTGTTACCTTTGACTTTTATTATGTGCTTCTGTAAGTATCAGGAATACCTTCTGGCCAGTAAAGCATCCTGAACATGAGGACACAAGAAATATCACATTTGACATATGACTTATGAATGGACTGTGTGGTAACATAGTAACATAATTCATAAGGTTGAAAAAAGACTAGAGTCCATCAAGTTCAACCTATAACCCTAATAAGTCCCTATTGAGTTAGTGAGTGTAGTGAGTGTTACAGTCCTAATGTACATGAAACAGGTGTACTTTATGTGTACAAAACTTGTATGTGTACTTTATGTGTACTGGTTACTGTGTTACTATGTGTAGTACACAACTTTACTATTGACTGTACTTAATCTTTGTATCTGGCTGGTATTGGACCTTGCGTGGACTGTTGGGACCTACGCAGCACCACCTCTTGGGACTCAGGAATGCCTACTTCTTCGGGAGTTCTTGACTCAATTGGAATTGCAACAGGCTCTCCCTCTTCTGTGGCTGAAGTAGGCAATAACTCTGGACTGGCAGGACTTGGACTTGTGAACATGGACATGGGTGAGGCAGGTGGTCTGGAGACTGGAGTATAGACTGGTGCCAATGGTGACAGGACTTGAGCTGGTGAGGTGACTAGGGTTGGTTGAGTTGGCATGATACTGAAGATTGCAGGTTGGCTGGGAGAGGACATGGGCACATCCATGAATGGGTGAATTCCCTCTCCGGGCACATCCCCCCTGGCAGGTCTGACTGTCAGTGGTGAAGTTACGGGGAGCACAGGCAGATCTTCTTTGTGACATAACTTGATTCTGTTACGATTGACGACTAGTGTTGAGCGGCATAGGCCATATTCGAATTCGCGAATATTCGCGAATATATGGACGAATATTCGTCATATATTCGCGAATATTCGCATATTCGATATATTCTCGTTTTATTTTCGCGTATGCGAAAATACGCGCATGCGAAAATTAGTATATGCGGAAATTCGCATATGCGAAAATTAGCATATGTTAATTTTCGCATATGCGAATTTTCGCGCGCCAGTCTCACACAGTAGTATTACAGCCTTCTTTACACCACACAAGTCTTTACACCACACAAGCTGGAAGCAGAGAGGGGTGATCACTGTGATGTGTACTGTGAAAAAAAAAAAAAAAAAAAAAAAAAAAAACGAATATTCGTAATTACGAATATATAGCGCTATATTCGCGAAATTCGCGAATTCGCGAATATGCGATATTCGCGAATAATATTCGAATTGCGAATATTCGCGAGCAACACTATTGACGACTTGCAGCTCATACCCTGGCTTCTGAATTGCATACACATCTGAGTCCGGGTAGGGTACGGCCGTCATCGTGTAAGGCTCCTTCTCCCATATGAAGTCCAGTTTGTGGGTCCTTGGGAACTTCCGCAACCAGACCTTGTCGCCTATCTGGAGAGGTTTGGCAGAGGCATGACGATTGTAGTCCTGCTGTTGTCGCTATTGAGCCTCTCCCATCTTTTTGTTGACAATCTCTTTTGCTTCCTGGATCCTTCTTTGGCAGTCGGAGTCCCACTCCATGGAAGCTTGTGGAGAGTTGTTGAAAGGAGCTTGGAGTCCGAACGTCCAGTCCTTTGGTAGCTGGCCGTGTCGACCCATCATCAGGTAGAATGGAGTGTATCCAGTAGAACAGTGAACTGTGTTATTATAGATTTCTAACAACTCAGGCAACAACCGGGGCCACTCTTCGTGTTTGGACACAGACACTGCTCGCAGCATGGGGATGTAGACTGATGATGATTAATGTGCTCAAAGAGCACGTTCCCTTGAGGGTGATAAGCAGTCATCTGGAGTTTCTTGCAGCCATGGAATTTACACAGCTCCTGGAAGAGTTGGGCCTCAAAGGCTGTTCCTCAGTCAGTTAGGACAGATTCCGGACACCCCAGGAGATTTGCACCCAATGGGAGTAGAACATCTGGGCCATGGTTTTGGCTGTGAGGTCTTTAACTGGGACTACGACAACCCACTTGGAATAGTGATCCACCATGGTAAGAGCATAAGAGTACCCGGATCAAGTAGGAGACAACTTGACATGGTCTAGCGCAACCAACTGATTAGGCCTTTCACTCTGGATGAAATGGAGAGGTGCTCTGGCATCCTTGCACCCTCTCTTGCGGACGTTGCAGATGGCACACTCACTGCACCATTTCTCAATGTCACTTTGTATCCCATTCCAATAGAATCGTCGCCTGACAGTAGCTTCGGTCTTGTGGACTCCAAAGTGTCCCGACTGATCATGGTGGGCGTTGAGGGCCATCACTGAATCTCTTCGGGGTACCAGGATCTGATGAAATCGTTCACCCAAAACCGGATCCAAAGTGTTTTGGTACAACACTCCCTTGTGTACGAACAGTCGCTTCCTCTGTCGCCACAGAGGCTTCAACCTGTAGTCGCTCTGGGCCCGGCGTAGACAGGTTGGTACCTTTTTCAACAGAAGGTAGTCCAACAGATCCCCCATGATTCGACTTTCGTCCTGCAGAGTCTTCCAGATATATAGGTCTTCCGGATATATAGGTCTTCCTGGACCTTCTCGGACCTGAATCCACCCTCTTCAAAAGTGGTCGCAATATTCTGACTTACAAATCTCTGGTAGAATGAGGGCATGTCCACGTCTTTCCACTCGTCTTGGACAGATGGTTCTTCACTGGGGGTCATGCGGGATGGTACATCGGCGTTGACATTCGACTTGCTGCTTCTGTACTTGATGGTGAAGATGAAATTGGCCAACCTTGAGGCCCAACGCTGCTCAATGGCACCCAGTTTGGCAGTGTACAGGTGAGCCAACGGGTTATTGTCCGTGTAGACAATTAAAGGTGTGGTGGCTAGGTAGTCCTTAAACTTTTCAGTCACGGCCCATACGAAGGAAAGGAGTTCCAGCTTGAAGGAACTGTAGTTGGCATCATTCTTCTCTGCTCCTCGCAGATTACAGCTGGCATAGGCTATCATCTGCTCTTGCCCTCCTTGGACTTTGGATAGGACTGCTCCCAGACACTCAAAGCTGGCATCAGTATACAGTCAGAATGGTTGAGTGTAGTCTAAATACGCCAGGATGGGAGGTGCGGTCAACAGGTGCTTCAGGGCTTGGAATGCTGTGTCTTGCTCCTTGGCCCACTCCACGGGTAGTTTTCACTGTAGTTCTCTTTCGCCCTACCCCTTACGAGAGTTGTGAGGGGTTCTGCAATCTGGGCAAAGTGAGGAATGAAGCGGCGGTAGTAGCTGGCAAATCCCAGGAAGCTCCGGACATCTTTCACTGTGCGCGGGGTAGGCCAGTTCTTAACAATCTCCACCTTGTCGGGGGTTAGGCTGGACTCCCTCAGCGCTGACAACATGACCTAGGTAGTGTACCTGAGGTTTAAGCAGATGGCACTTGGACAGTTTAATCTTCGATCCATGTTTGATGAACACTTGGAAGACGTCCGACAGATGACCAAGGTGCTCCTGGTAGGACTTAGAGTATACAATGACATCATAGAGGTACAGCAGGACACTCTGGAAGTTTAGATGGCCCAGGCATCGCTCCATCACCTTCTGGAAAGTAGCAGGGGCATTGCACAGCCTAAACGGCATACTCTTGAACTCAAACAATTCCATGGGGGTCACGAAGGCTGTCTTTTCTCGGTCTTCCACAGCCATAGGCACTTGCCAATATCCACTGGTTAAGTCCAAGGTGGAGAAGTAGGTGGCCGACCCAAGGGCGGTGAGTGATTCCTCGATTCTTGGAAGGGGATTAGCATCCTTATGTGTGACTTCTTTCATTTTCCTGTAGTCAACACAGAAACAAATGGTCCCATCCTTCTTTTTGACTAGGACGAGAGGTGCCGCCCAGGGGCTCTGACTTTCTTGATTGACATCCGCGTCCTTCATGTCGACCAGCATCTTCTTAACAGTTTGGTACATGCCTGGCGCGACCGGGCGGTATCTTTCTTTAATAGGTGGGCTGTCGCCTGTCAGAATCCAGTGCTGGATCATGGATGTCTGTCCAAAGCCTGTTGGATGCTTACTGAAAGCTTCTTGGTAACTCTTGGCGACATTAATGACCCCATTGACTTGATCCTTCGGAGTTGTCTTGTCTCCCACTTGAAGTTGGGCCCACCAGGGCTCAGACAAATTTTTCGCTGCTCTAACGAGAGTATGATCTTCTTATTGTATAGGCCCCAGCGGGGCTTGATAGCCCTTATTTCTCACTCCAGGATGTGTACGGCACCAAAGAACTGTCTCTGTGTTGAGTTATAAGGTCACCGACCTGTTGTCTTGAATTCGCACTTTGCAAACTTCACCTTGCCGATTGGCAAACTTCTGCTCCGCTTGGAGAACTTTTAAGTGGTGCTGTGCAGCCCGCTGGCCTAAAGGGGAAATGTAGTGGAGAGAGGCATGCAAGGAATCTACAATGTCAGTAAAACAATGTTTCATAATATTCATTCCCAATATGAACTCGGCAAACCCCTTATCAGACACATCAGTTACAATCACTCCCTGTCCCCTGAGTACGTGCTTCCCCAACTGGATGGTGGGCTTCCAATATCCATGTATGGGTATTGGTTTCCTGTTACCTGCTACTACCCTGAAATCAAAATTGTCAGGTTCACACAACAAATTAGCATTTCAGTACTTGTAAAAAACATCTTTGGATATGGTAGACATCTGTGACCTTGTATCTATTAATGCCTCCAACTGGATAGCTTCTACAATGACTTTTACATAGGAGCAAGGGGGCGACATAAAGTGAGAGTCTCGACTTAGATTGTTCTGGGTTCGGACCTGATGTCATTTTTCCCGAGGGCCGGTCCACGACCTCAGGGGAAATCCATTTAAATCCCAACATTGTACTTTCCAATGTCCAGATTTGTTGCAGTAGGTACAAAAGGGCGTTTGGGTCCATGAGGGCCTATTAGGCAGGTTGTTGTGGGGGTTAACATTAGTGTTGAGCGGCATAGGCCATATTCGAATTCGCGAATATTCGCGAATATATGGACGAATATTCGTCATATATTCGCGAATATTCGCATATTCGTAATATTCTCGTTTTATTTTCGCATATGCGAACATTCACGTATACGAAAATTAACATATGCGAAAATTAGTATATACAAAATTAGCATATGCGAAAATTATCATATGCTAATTTTCGCATATGCGAATTTTCGTCCGGCAGTCTCACACAGTAGTATTAGAGCCTTCTTTACACCACACAAGCTGGAAGCAGAGAGGGATGATCACTGTGATGTGTGCTGTGAAGAAAAAAAATAAAAATAAACGAATATTCGTAATTACGAATATATAGCGCTATATTCGCGAAATTCGCGAATTCGCGAATATGCGATATTCGCGAATAATATTCGAATTGCGAATATTCGCGAGCAACACTAGTTAACATGACGGGGAGCAGAAACAGATACAGGTTTCCTAGGTAGGGGCGGCTCACGGTTGGCTGGAGCGGCCTGACTGGCAAGTTCTTTCACAGCCTGAGTCAATTGTTCGATGTTCTGTTTAACACTCTGAAACTCTGAGGCTGTGGGGACTGATAAGATATTGGACACTGGAGAGGGAGTCGGTGATGGTGGCATGGGGCCGGCTACACCACCCAGGGGCTCTGGCATAAGGGCACTACTTTCTTCATACTCAGTCCCGGGCTCTACCACCTGAATAGCCAGTCTCTTAAAAGCAGGGAAGGACAAATTGGGGTTTTGGACTGCTAACATCCTCAACTGAGCTTTGTCCCATTAATTGTGAGCCCCATCGATAAACCTGTCCATCAATACTTTGTTACCCTGATGGGGAACAATACCATCTAGCTTTGGAACAGTCTCTAGGGCATTTTGTAAAGCTACTGCATAAGCTCTCAGAGTCTCACCTGGCTTCTGCCGTCTCTCATACAACCGGAGGCGTACCTCTGACGGAGAATGTGACTCAAGTGACTCAAGAAGATCTGCTCTACCGTCGCCTTTTCGGAGGTGGGCCAGGTGTGGACTTCCTCAAGAGCTAGTCCTTTTAGTTGTCCTGTGAACAGCAGCACCTGTTGATTCGGAGGAAGAGAGTAAAAGACAAACAAATTCTGAATCTCCTCCTTGAAATCCCTTAGGGTGAAGGGGTCTCCATTGTAGATAAGAAGGACAGGATTCCCCAAAAATACTGGTGCTGATGCTGGAACACCAACATTGTTGAAATGGACTGCAAGCGGGACCGGCAGCATCCCGACCGCTGGAGTAGCAGGTGTTCCCACTGCTGGTGATGGAGGAGCACTGTCGCCCAGTTGATCAGGAGAGCTGGGTGCTGACATCTCATCGATCTCCTTGAGTGTGCTGTCACTTTAAGATGATTTGCGTGCGCTGTCACTTTAAAGGGGTATTCAAGGCAAAACCTTTTTTTATATATATCAACTGGCTCTGGAATGTTAAACAGATTTGTATATTACTTCTATTAAAAAATCTTAATCCTTCCAATAGTTATTAGCTTCTGAAGTTTTCTGTCTAGGAACATCCCCATAGGAACTGCACAGCTCCCGGGACGTGAGTCATCAGAGAGCAGTTAGACAGAAAACAACAACTCAACTTCAGAAGCTAATTACTATTGGAAGGATTAAGATTTTTTAATAGAAGTAATTTACAAATCTGTTTAACTTTCCGGAGCCAGTTGATATATAAAAAAAAAGTTTTGGCCTGGAATACCCCTTTAAGATGATTTGCGTGCACTGTCACTTTAAAGGGGTACTCCACTGGAACACAGTTTTTTAATCAACTGGTGCCAGAAAGTTAAACAAATTTGTAAATTACTTCTATTTAAAAATCTTAATCTTCCAGTACTTACCAGCTGCTGAATACTACAGAGGAAGTTCTTTTATTTTTTAATTTTCTTTCTGTCTGACCACAGAGCTATCTGCTGACACCTCTGTCCATTTTAGCAACTGTCCAGAGTAGGCGCAAATCCCCATGGGAAACCTATCCTGCTCTGGACAGTTCCTAAAATGGACAGAGGTGTCAGCAGAGAGCACTGTGGTGAGACAGAAAGGAAATTCAAAAAGAAAATAACTGGAAAATAGACATTCCAAATAAATTATATATTGATTCACATATACAATATGTCTACTTAATGTTTTTATCATAAAGTTGACATGTTTTTACTTTTGAAAGACATCAGAGGGCTTCAAAGTTCAGCAGCAATTTTCCAATTTTTCAAAAAATTTTCAGTTTTGAAGTGGATTTGAGAAATACCCCATAAATGACCCCATTATAAAAACTGCACCCCTCAAAGTATTCAAAATGACATTCAGAAAGTTTGATAACCCTTTATAGGTTTTTTCACAGGAATAGCAGCAAATTAAAGGAGAAAATTCAAAATCTTCATTTTTTTACACTTGCATGTTCTTGTAGACCCAGTTTTTGAATTTTTACAAGGGGTAAAAGGAGAAAAAGACCCCAATATATGTAACCCCATTTCTCTGGAGTAAGGAAATACCTCATATGTGAATGTAACTGTCACGATTCGGCTTACAGGTTGTGGATCCATTGTGTCAGCCAGGGATTGGCGTGGACCGTGCTGGTGGACCGGTTCTAAGAGGCTACTGGTGTTCACCAGAGCCCGCCGCAAAGCGGGATGGTCTTGCTGCGGCAGTAGCAACCAGGTCGTATCCACTAGCAACGGCTCAACCTCGCTGACTGCTGAGAAGGCGTGGGACAGAAGGACTAGGCAGAGGCAAGGTCAGACGTAGCAGAAGGTCGGGGCAAGCGGCAAGGTTCGTAGTCAATATGGATAGCAGGAGATCAGGTAACACAGGCTTGGAGAACACTAAACGCTTTCACTGGCACAAGGCAACAAGATCCGGCAAGGGAGTGCAGGGGAAGTGAGTAGATATAGCCAGGGAGCAGGTGGAAGCTAATTAAGCTAATTGGGCCAGGCACCAATCATTGGTGCACTGGCCCCTTAAGTCTCAGAGAGCTGGCGCGCGCCCTAGAGAGCGGAGCCGCGCGCGCCAGCACATGACAGCCGGGGACCGGGACGGGTAAGTGACTTGGGATGCGATTCGCGAGCGGGCGCGTCCCGCTATGCGAATCGCACCCCTGCCGGCAATGTCAGTGCAGCGCTCCCGGTCAGCGGGTCTGACCAGGGCGCTGCAGGGAGAGAAACGCCGTGAGTGCTCCGGGGAGGAGCAGGGACCCGGAGCGCTCGGCGTAACAGTAACATGTTCTGTGGGTGCACTAGAGGGCTCAGAAGGGAAGGAGCGACAATGGGATTTTGGAGAGGGAATTTTACTGGAAGGGTTTTTGGGGGGCATGTCACATTTAGAAAGCCCATATGTGGATGTCATGTGCTCTGCTGGCGCACTACAATGCTCAGAAGAGAAGGAGTCACATTTGGCTTTTGGAGACAGAATGTTGCCATAACAGCAAAAAACACCCCACATGGCACACTATTTTGGAAACTACATCCCTCATGGAACATGATAAGGGGTACAGTGAGCCTTAACACCCCACAGGTGTTTAATGACTTTTCGTTAAATTCGGATGTGTAAATGAAAAAAAAATAAAAAATTCTCACCTAAATGCATTTTCCCCCCCCAAATATAACATTTCTACAAAAGGTAATAGGGGAAAATGCCCCCCAAAATTTGTAACCCCATTTCTTCTGAGTATGGAAATACCCCATTTGTGGACATCAAGTGCTCTGCTGGCGCACTACAATGCTCACAAGAGAAGGAGCACCATTGAACTTTTAGAGAGAGAATTTGTTTGGAATAGAAGTCGAGGGCCATGTGCATTTACAAAGCCCCCCGTGGTGCCAGAACAGTGGACCCTTCTCCCCCCACATGCGTTTGACAGATCTTTGGAACAGTAGGCTGTGCAAATGAAAAATTTAATTTTTCATTTTCACGGACCACTCTTCCAGATATCTGTCAGACACCTGTGGGGCGTAAATGCTCACTGCACCCCTTATTACATTCCACGAGGGGTGTAATTTCCAAGATGGGGTCACATGTGGGGGGGGGGGTGCATTGTTCTGGCACTATGGGAGCTTTGTAAATGCACAAGGCCTTCAATTCCGGACAAATTTCCTCTCCAAAAGCCCAATGGCACTACTTCTCTTCTGAGCATTGTAGTTTGCCCGCAGAGCACTTTACATCCACATATGGGGTATGTTCTTACTCAGGAGAAACGGGGTAACAAATTATGTGGGGGTTTTTTTTTAGGGTAAAACCAGCATTTTAGTTAAAAAAAAAATTCTTAATTTTCCCATCCAAATTTAACGAAAATTCGTCAAACACCTGTGGGGTGTTAAGGCTCACTATACCCCTTGTTACGTTCCGTGAGGGGTGTAGTTTCCAAAATAGGGTCACACGTGGGTATTTTTTTTTTTTGTGTTTATGTCAGAACCACTGTAAAATCAGCCACCCCTGTGCAAATCACCAATTTAGGCCTCAAATGTACATAGTGTGCTCTAACACGTAAGCCTTGTTGAGCGTCCACAGAGCATTTTACGTCCACATATGGGGTATTTCTGTAAGTTTTGGGGAGATTTTTTTTCCCTTTTACCTCTTGTGACAATAAAGTATTGGGCAACACCAGCATGTTAGTGTAAAATTTTTTTTTTTTTTTACACTAACAGGCTGGTGTAGACTTCAACTTTTCCTTTTCATAAGGGGTAAAAGGAGAAAAATCCCTCCAAAATGTGTAATGCAATTGCTCCCGAGTACGAAGATACCCCCTAAACTGTTTCCTTGAAATACGACAGGGCTCAGAAGAAGTGAGAGAGCGCCATGCGCATTTGAGGACTAAATTAGGGATTGCATAGGCGTAGACATAGGGGTATTCTACGCCAGTAATTCCCAAACAGGGTGCCTCCAGCTGTTGCTTAATTCCCAGCATGCCTGGACAGTCAGTGGCTGTTCGGAAATGCTGGGAGTTGTTGTTTTGCAACAGCTGGAGGCTCCGTTTTGGATAGTGGTCTCCAAACTGTAGCCTTCCAGGATCGCCGCACCAGGGAGCCGCACGTCATTGCTGCCCGCCGTCGCCTGCTGCTGCCGATCACAGCCGATAAGTGACCTCCGGCACCGGTCACTGCCGGCTCCCCTGCTCTACCCAGACTACAGTGGGTGGGCAGAGCGGGGAACCGAACTTTAACCCCCCCCAATCTGCTATTGGTCAGTCGCTTCTGACCGACAAATAGCAGGGATAGGAGGGGTGGCACCCCTGCCACCTCACTCTTATACCTTTAGGTGTCCAAGACACCCCTGATCCCCCTTATTTTCCGGGTCACTGGAGACCTGTATGACCAGTAATTGCCTTAGATCACCAGTCTGAATTGACCGGTGATTTGCAGCGATCGCCGACATGGGTTTTGCACAGGGTGCCTGCTGAATGAGCTGCGGGGACCGGAATTCCCAATGGCGTACACCTGTATGCCCTGTGTCCTTAACCCCTGATCCCTTTCTGTAACACGGGGCCTTGGCATGTCCCTGCATCATAGCGCGGGTTGGGCCTGGCCTCTAACAATGGGCTAATAGCGCGCGGCACTGATCGCAGTGCCGTGCACTATTAACCCTTTAGACGTAGCGTTCAAAGTTGATTGATGTGTCTAAAGTGAAACTAAACTACCCCCAGCTAGCTCAGTGGGCTTTTCGGGACTGCCGCGGTGAAATCATAGCATCCCGAACAGCTGTAGGACACAAGGAGGGTCCCCTTACCTGCCTCCTGGTGTCCGATCGCCGAATGAGTGCTCAGTGCATGAGATTCAGGCATGAGTAGTCAAGCGGCAGAATCAACGATCAATGGTTTCCTATGAGAAACCATTGATCAATGTAAAAGATCAGTGTGTGCAGTCTTATAGTCTCCTATGGGAGCTAGAACACTGTAAAAAAAAAAGTGGGAAAAAAAAGTTAATAAAGATCATTTAACCCCTTCCCTAATAAAAGTTTGAATCCCCCCCCTTTTCCCATAAAAAAAAAAAACTGTGTAAATAAAAACAAACATGTGGTATCACCGCGTGTGAAAATGTCCAAATTATAAAAATATATTGCTAATTAAACCGCACGGTTAATGGCGTAGGCGCAAACAAATTCCAAAGTCCAAAATAGCGTATTTTTGGTCGCTTTTTATATAATGAAAAAATTAATAAAAAAAGTGATCAAAAAGACCAATCAATACAAAAATGGTACCTCTAAAAACTTCAGATCAAAACTTAGCCCTCATATCGCCCCGTACGCAGAAAAATAAAAAGTTATAGGGGTCAGAAGATGACAATTTTAAACGTATACATTTTCCTGCATGTAGTTATGATTTTTTCCAGAAGTACGACAAAATCAAACCTATTTAAGTAGGGTATCATTTTAATCGTATGGACCTAAAGAATAAAGATTAGGTGTCATTTTTACAGAAAAATTTACTGCGCAGAAAAGGAAGCCCCCAAATATTATAAAATTATGTTTTTTCTTCAATTTTGTCGCATAATTATTTTTTTTCCATTTCGTCGTAGATTTTTGGGTAAAATTACTGATGCCATTACAAAGAAGAATTGGTGGCGCAATAAATAAGCCATCATATGGATTTTTTTGGTGCAAAATTGAAAGAGTTATGATTTTTTAAAGGTAAGGAGGAAAAAATGAAAAAAGTGGAAAAGCCCCTGTCCTTAAGGGGTTAAGTGGTTAAATTTTGGCACCATATATTAGAAATAGGAGTCAGTCTATTACATTAAATAATTCCCTTAGCACACAGGGGTGAATGTAACTGTATGTATATTACTGCATGACGTGAGTTTTTTTGGGGGATAGGGCTCCACAGTGGGGGGTGATACAGCACCCCGCCAGGGGTGCTTAGGAAACTAGGTACGCCTCTGAGTGAAGATTCGTTAATTTGTTTTCCCTTAGTCCTAACAGTAGCACAGATGGGGTATTCCACCCCCTGCGAACTGGTTAGGACAGATGGAAGTTTTATTGAATAATTAAACAATCAACAGAACACACCCACTATACCCTGTATAAGTAAGAGGGTCACCCTCTGTCCCCTTGTGTAGTAACAAGAAGAAACTAGAAAGAAAATCAATCATAAAGATCAGTTAATAAATAGAACATAATGATAACTAAGACTAGGGAGGGAAAGTTGTGCTACTGTTAGGACTAAGGGAAAACAAATTATCATTAGAAATTCACGATTCCCTTACGTCCTAACCAGTAGCACATATGGGGCAAGCAGAAACCCCATGAGGGAGGGCTCTCATGCCTGACGGCAGATAATACTGTTCGTCCAAATGAGGAAAAATCGGCCAATCTACTGTCAAGTCTGTAGTGGGTGATAAAAGTGGAGAGTGAACTCCAGGATGCAGCTTTGCATATATGTTCCAGAGGAACAAGACTCCTTTCCGCAAAGGAGGTGGATACAGACCTGGTGGAGTGAGCTTTTCAAACTCAGGAGGCTCCATACTTTGGGATACCATGGAAATACGAATGGCTTTGAAGCGTTAAGACCTCTCTTAGATCCTGCAAAGAGAATGAACAGATTTGCATCATTCCTAAACTCCATAGATCTTCTTACATAGATCTGGAAGCATCTCGAGATGTCTAGGCAATGAAGAGCCCTATCTTTATCAGAGGCTGGATGTGTAGAAAACACTGGCAGGGATATAACTTGATTTATATTTTGGAATGATGGAACCTTAGGTATGAAAGATGGCATAAATCTGAGTAACACACGATCAGGCAAGAATATAGCATAAAGCTCATGTGCAGAAAGCGCTTGAAGTTCCCCAATCCTCTTGGCTGAAGTAATTGCCAGTAAAAAGGTTATTTTAATGGTAACACATTTCATGTCCACATCCTCCAAGGGCTCAAAGGGGGGAGATTCTAACCCCTTGAGCACCACCGACAAGTCCCATGCCGGGACAGGTTGTACAATTGTAGGTTTTAATCTTGAGGACCCCCTCAAAAAAGTTTTGACTAGTGGGTCTTGAGAGAACGGTTTATTGAGAAAGGCAGAAATGGCTGACACTTGAACTCTGAGTTTTGAAGGGGATAGATTCTTGTCTAATCCATCCTGAAGAAAATTGAGAATTGTGGAAACAGCTGGATTCTGTCCAGAAAGTTGTTTCTTGAAGCACCAAGACTGAAAGATTGTCCAGATTATTTTATAGGCTTTGTTAGTAGACTCCGCTCTGGAATGCGAGAGAGTATTCAAGTTGGAAAGAAGGTAGAACCTTAGCTCTACAAGGAGGGCATCTAGAATATTCATGATTATCCTCCAGCGGGATATTACACTCATGACAAGCGAGATGTTTGCGCTTGGCAGATTTTTTAATCAAGCCCTCACGGTCACCTGAGCCCTCAGTCGACATATCTATGGAAAATATGAGAAAGAAATTAAATAGGGCAGTGCGACAAAAAGCGCTGCTGGATAAATGAGAATAACAAGTACCCAAGTTTTTTAGAAGCAAGCAAGTACTATCCGCAAGGATTGTACAAATGCTCCAGTCTCAAAAAGACAGCACTCCAGGAAATCCAGAAGTACTGCGCTCCAAGAGACCTTGCAACAGAACTAGGGAGGTTTAAATACCCTCCCAATTGGCGCCAGGCCTTAAGACTCCGCCCACAAGGCGGGCCCAGAACTAAAATTCTTAACTATAGAAACAAACCCTATTTTCTTGAATTAGACACACATGAAGACTTTATAGAATCAGTCTCCGCTCGGTTTCACTGGAATATGAACCATGGAAGAGTGAAAAACGAATGGGGACTAAGAAAATCAGGGGAGGAAGTGACGCCAGATGCCACTGATGCAATTCCGATCCGGCGGCCGCGGAGATGTGTGGCACCCGAAGCTGCAGCTTAAACAGCTCAGCTAGAAAAAAAGAAAAAGGGGGGCCTGCTAAGAACAGCAAGGTAAGAAAAAAAAAAGTGAATTTCAATGATAAAAATTTAACAAAAAGACCCTCCTGAATCGCTGGCTAGGAGGGAAGAAGCTTGAAGTGCTTGAATTTTAAAAAAGAGAGGGGGACAGAGGGTGACCCTCTTACTTATATAGGGTATAGTGGGTGTGTTCTGTTGATTGTTTAATTATTCAATAAAACTTCCATCTGTCCTAACCAGTTCGCGGGGGGGGGGGGGGGGGGGGGTTGTGGAATACCCCCTATCTGTGCTACTGGTTAGGACGTAAGGGAAGAATGTGTTTAATAGGTCCTGCTTCAGAAGCAGCAAAGAAAACAAGGCTCTGCTTCAGCAAAACAATTAGTTGAATCGACTAATCGGTGGAGAAACTGGCTACCGAGGCAATGTCAGCTCAGCGAACTACTGTACAAGAGAAAGCTACAACATTTCAGAGTACAAGAGCGAGAGTGCCAACGGCAACAGGTTGGGGCCTAGGGTGAGAAGCGAGGCTACCGTTTTCAACTGACAGGTGCTTCGTCTGGCCTCCACTTAGAGGAGGCCAGCAAAGTGACTGTGGGTGCAAAACAGTTGCCCCGCTACGATCCCTGTCCCTCTGTAATGTCTCCCCGCTGTGACTATATTTTAACCCCTTCCCACCCTAGGACATATGCACACGTCCAAGTTGTTAGCTAGTTAGCGCAACTGGATGTATGCATATGTCCTAGCAATCTCCTTCACAGCGCGATGCGCTGCAGGAGATCACCAGCGGGACCCGGCTGTCAATCACAGCCGGGCTCCCGCCGCAGCTGCCGAGACTGGGATCGCGCCGGTCTCGGCAGTATTAACCACAAAGATGCTGTGATCAGTCCTGATCACAACATCTATGGGGTGGACAAGGGGAGGGGATTCCACCTGTTCACTAACACCGTGGGATCCTATTGTTTACCATGGCAGCAGGAGGCCAGCTGATGGCCTCCTGTGTGCCTAGTGCGGCAGCCTGTGAGATTCAGACATAGACTGGATCGCACAGGCTGCTAGTCAGTGTAGTACTAACTGGTATACTGTAAAAAGTACTGTATACTGCAGTGACACAAAAGTGAAAAGTAAAAAAATAAAAGGTTAATAGATTAATAAAGTGCAAAAAAAAATTATTATTAAATGCTCCTTTCCCAATAAAATCCTATATTACCCAATGGCAGTGTGAAAGAAGCTTTAACCTGCAGGGGTAAAACTTGCAGCAAAAATGCCCATGTGAAAATACCCTAATGGGTGATGCCAGAGGAGTAGCATATAAAAGTCTCTGAGTTGATGTTGGATGTCTCACGTGAGGCTAAGGTAGTTGCTAGTGGCAACCAAATGTCTTCTCCTGTGGGTGATAAAGAGATGTGATAGCCGATTGATGAACAGTTTGTGAGTGTGCAGTATGCCAAGAGAGTTCCTACAAAGTTAAGGGACATGTGAGAAGTGGTGCTGTGAAGAGGCTGGTGTTATGGAAACATAGTAAAAATGTTGCTGGGTTTCACAGTTTGCAATGTGCTGCAGGGATTGCAAGGAAATGTGCGTTGTGTATTCCCATGCCTAACAGTGTTCTTACAGTAAGCAAGCCAAAAAGTGCTGCTGCCACCGCAATGTAGTTATCCATGACAGCTCTGTCTTCATATTGTTCCAAAGGTCTCAAAAATAAAAGAAAGGTCAAAAGTGACCTTATATTTCCGGTTTTGTTTAATAATCTCTTCTTGAATTTCAAAAAAATAAATAAATAAGGTAATTCTTTTCTCTTCACCTGAGGCGTTTTACAGAAACTCACTTAGAATTCCCTTCCTACAGTAGAAAGTGTTTCCAATTACTCATAAATTGGTATAGCCAATGGACTGCATCAAATATATATAATATTACAGGAGGCTTCAGGTTTCATTAAATAAAAAAATAAAAAAAGGTTTAAAGAGAATATATCACCCAGATTTTACCGAGATCACCTGGGTCCCAGCGGTCAGATAAAGGATACATTTTTTTATGCTGGAAAGTCACAAGTCATAACTCCACCAAAAATCAGTAAGAGATCCTGTTTCACGTTGGCATGTCCAGCACAAATCAGAGTCATCAAGCCCTATTCAATGTTTTTTCGAAAAAATAGTTTTATTTTATCTGACTGTGCGGGCTCCCATCCTTACAGACTCATTTAGTTACCCATGCATCTAGCTATATATTTGCCATCATTTGCCTGTTGTGTGCACACTGTGGAAAATTGTTTTTCCTTTTAAATACAATGCATAGTTCAAATACCATTGTAATAATTAACATATAACACATAACACATTGCCGTGTCTTCATGATGCACAAACGTAAAAGCTTGTTACACAACGCAGCCTTGAAACAGAATCACACAGAATTCTATTCTACCAGCTCCTTAAAAATATTGAATCCGCTGGGAGAATAGAATGTGAATCAAGCACGCGGTATGTAGGTATCTCTACCAGTGTCAAGGTAATGGAAAAAATATTCCTATAGCATTGAACAATATCCTGAAGCCAAGGCCATATATCCCCACTAGTGGGTAAAATCTGCAATAAGAGAATGTCACTGTGTGTAGACTCATAGTCCAAATGTGGGTGCAAGCTCCAAAACAATAACTCAGAATAAAGAAGCATTCCAAAGAAGATTTAAAGTGTGGCAATGCTTCAATCAACACTGGGATCTTTTTCAAGCAGAAAACCTTGTGCGACTAGAAATTCATCTTATTTTATTTCCAGACAATAAAGATGATAGTACAAGCAAATCTATTTTACTGGCAAAAAATTAGATCATAAAAAGTCTGAAATAATTCAGAATACTCACACAGTCATAGAAAAATGTATACAAATTACTAATATGTGTACAGAGCCCATAGGAAGAAATTTAGTTAATGCAAATTAAGGTTATTATACTTCAGCAGTATACAGACAAGTAACCTTTCCTTTTGTAGTGATTTCTGGCATGGCATACTGTGGTGATGTGGTGATGAGGTCAGATCACACTGACTTGAGACAGGATGACTTGGATTGACTTGACTATGGCAGCCTATGACTGACTTCACCCATTCTTTAGCTTACCAGGCTTTGACTTTACCTGTGGGGCAATGGACTTGAGAATCCGTGGCTGCTGGACTGACTTTAGGCCTCCTCTGTACTCCAGACACACACTTAGGACTTGACCTCACTGTTCCTTAGCAAAGACTTAACTGGAAATCAAGAGAGCGAGCTAGCTCCACCCTGGGCTTATATAGGGGAGACTAGGAGGGGTCCCATAGGTCACCCTAAGGTCACATGATCACTGATACCTCACTGGGTTACAATCACATGACACTGGTTAATTACTTATCAACGGTTCTTAAAGACATAACACTTTTATATACAATACACAGCATAAAGATAACTATACAAGAGGAACGGGTGTAGGGGGCCCGAGGACACTGCAGGGAGGCTGCCTGACAGGGCAGCTACGGTAGGCTGCCTGACAGGACAGCTGTACAAACTTGTACAACACCACAACCTTCCCTTCTTAAACAAAGCCGTCCTCGGTGCCCAGTCCTGGAGGACCGAAGTGGCCACTGGGGCCTGGTGATGACAACAGTTCCTGGGGCATTAATTCCGAATGTCCTTCACAGGTCTGAGTAAGGAATAACAAATAACTGGGGACGAGTCCATGTGGCATTTGTTGACAATGTCCTCATATGCTCCTTGGGTTATAGGATCTTGAACATGGGGGATTTGTAAACCTTGTAACTGCTTACATAACACATTTTACACACCTGATTCGGATCGGGCTGCCAGAAGCTATCCACCCGATGCCTTAGCTGCTGGGGCCCATTGGCAGAAGCTACTTCTCACCAGAACACTATACATACTTTAGACAATATAAAACAATATAACCTTTACATGACACCCTGTCACTATACGTGTGTTAATTAAGTTGCAGGGAAACCCTCTGGCCAGTAGAGCACCCTGTACACGAGGACATGAAAAATGGTTAGACATGTGAACATTTGACTGTTTGTGGACTGGAAATATACAGTTTAGCTACAGTCCTAACTAGATATTACATTTGACTAGTTTATGCACAAAATTATATGTACATCACTGAATTAGTTATATATTATCATTAACTATGCTAGACTGACTACCACTATTCTCTGTACCTGGCTGGTAACTGTCATGGCAGTAAGGTAGGGGATAGGCTTCTACCGACCTAGTCAGGATACCTCCTATACAAATTGCCATAGACACAAAGAAACATCTCAGACATTTTTGTACAAACACGTTATATACATTTATTACATTATACGTTAGACAATACAGTACAACTACATTTACCTTCACCTGTACAAAATATAAACAGAATTATACTGTATTAGGGAAATGGTTACAGGAGTTCTTGGTGAGTCGACCAGGCATTTTTTCTTCAACATTGCATCAACCTTAAAACAACAACAGCTTCTCGCAAAACAAAGTTAGTGACAAATAGCAAAGTTATCACTTGTAGACTCTTTAGCCTGGGTATTTGCCATCCTAGCATCGCCTTTCGGACTGCTTCCAAGGCTGGGACATATAACGGGGTCCACGGGACTGTGCCCCTTCCAATGGACTCACTCATGTATTCCAGTTTACCCAGGATAGGGTAGACCCAGTAATGATGGGGCTGATGATGACCACCACTTGCACCGCAGCAGCTTGCACCACTGGGGAAATAGACGTTGGTGCCTGTTGGGCTGGCCAAACCTCCTCTGCAGAAGTAGGCCAAGGCACTTTAGTTGGTGCCCGCTGGTTAGGCCCAGGAGTAGGCCTGGGCACATCTGTAGATGACTCGTGCAGAAACTTTGGTGCCATGACAGGTGCCTCGGGCAAGTAGACCTCTTCCTCTTGAACTGTGCTTCTGACTTTAGCTGGCAGCAAACCAAAGGGATCTGTACAACAGTCGTCCGATGGGAGGTAGGCAAATGGAATCTGTGTTGGATTTTTCAGATAGGTCACATTCTCCTCTCATACTCTGTACAGGTGTATACTCCACGATCTCCCCACTCTCTAGAGAATGCGGTGGTGGGGGAGAGAGCCTCTCTGCACTGCCTGACGATTTAACAAGATGGTCCTCCCATGACGACAGTGGCTGAAGCATGAGGAGACTATATAGTGGCTGAATGGCACAGCATGGAGTTGACTATAGCATCAGGAGACCATTTAGAGGCTGAATGACACAGCTTGGATGTGGTTGAAGCATAAGGAGATCATATAGTGGCTGAATGACACAGCCTGGAGGTGTTGGCAGCATGAGGAGACCATATAGTGGCTGAATGACACAGCTTGGATGTGGCTAAAGCATGAGGAGACCATATAGTGGCTGAATGACACAGCCTGGAGGTGGTTGAAGCATGAGGAGACACTAGGGCATCACAATCCCTAAGATTTAAAGAATTTTGAAATTTAAATTGAAGATTTATGGTAGCTAGTGCTACCATAAATGTTTTAGGCCCAGCCCAGCAGTATCAGTAAACCATATATTGGCTGAATGACACAACCTGGAGGTGGCTAAATCATGAGGAGACCCTTTAGAGGCTGAATGGCGCAGCCTAGAGGTGGCTTAAGCATGAGGAGACTATAAAGTGGCAGCATGGCAGAGCCTGGAGGTGGCTGAAACAGGAGGAGACCATATAGTGGCTGAATGGCACAGCCTGAAGTTGGCTGAAGCATGAGGAGACCATATAGTGGCTGAATGACACAGCATAAAGGTGTTGGCAGCATGAGGAAACCATATAGTGGCTGAATGACACAGCTTGGATGTGGCTGAAGCACAATGAGATCATATAGTGGCTGAATGACACGGCCTGGAGGTGTTGGCAGCATGAGGAGACCATATAGTGGCTGAATGACACAGCTTGGATGTGGCTAAAACACGAGGAGACCATATAGTGGCTGAATGACACAGCCTTGAGGTGGCTGAAGCATGAAGAGACACTAGGGCATCACAATCCCTAAGATTAAAAGAAGAATTTTGAAATTTAAATTGAAGATGTATGGTAGCTAGTGCTATCACAAGATTTTTTAGGCCCAGCCGAGGAGAAGACCATATAGTGGCTGAATGACACAGCGTGAAGGTGTTGGCAGCATGAGTAGACTATATAGTGGCTGATTGACACAGCTTGGATGTGGCTGAAACATGAGGAGACCATATAGTGTCTGAATGACACAGCGTGGAGATGTTGGCAGCATGAGGAGACCATATAGTGGCTAAATGACAGTGTGGAGGTGTTGGCTGCATGAAGAGACCATATAGTGGCTGAATGGTATAGCCTGGAGGTGGCTGAAGCATGAAGAGACCATATGGTGGCTGAATGGCACAGCCTGGAGGTGGCTGAAGCATGAGGTGACCATATAATATCTGAGTGACACAGCGTAGAGGTGTTTGCAGCATGAGGAGACTGTATAGTGGCCGAATGACACAGCTTGGATGTGGCTGAAGCATGAGGAGACCATATAGTGGCTGAATGACATCCTGGAGGTGGCTGAAGCATGAGGAGACACTAGGGCTTCACAATCCCTAAGAATTTTGAAATTTAAATTGAAGATTTATGGTAGCTAGTGCTACCATAACATTTTTTAGGCCCATGCCCAGCAGTATCAGTAAACCATATATTGGCTGAATGACACAGCCTGGAGGTGGCTGAATCATGAGGAGACCCTATAGTGGCTGAATGGCACAGCCTAGAGGTGGCTGACGCGTGAGGAGACTATATAGGGGCAGAATGGCACAGCCTGGAGGTGGCTGAAGCATGAGGAGATATAGTGGCTGAATGGCATAGCCTGGAGTTGGCTGAAGCATGAGGAGACCATATAGTGTCTGAATGACACAGCATGGAGGTGTTGGCAGCATGAGGAGAACATATAGTGGCTAAATGACACAGTGTGGAGGAATTGACAGCATGGGGAGACCATATAGTGACTGATTGACACAGCGTGGACGTGTTGGCAGCATAAGGAGACTATATAGTGGCTAAATGACACGGCCTGGAAGGGATGGCAGCATAAGGAGATGCTATAGTTGCTGAATGACACAGCCTGGAGTTGGCAGCAGCATGAGACACAAGGGCTTCACAATCCCTAAGATTAAAAGATTAATTTTTTAATTTAAATTGAAGATTTATGGTAGCTAGTGCTACCATAAAAAATTTTTTTGGGCCCAGGCCCAGCAGCATCTGTAAACCATATATTGGCTGAATGACACAGCCTAGAGGTGGCTGAAGCATGAGGAGACCATACAGTGGCTGAATGACACAGCATGGAAGTGTTGGCAGAATGAGGAGACCATATAGTGGATGAATGACACAGCTTGGATGTAGCTGAAGCATGAGGAGACAATATAGTGTCGGCAGCATGGAGGTGTTGGCAGCATGAGGAGAACATATAGGGGGAGATTTATCAAAACCTGTGTAGAGGAAAAGTTGCTGAGTTGCCCATAGCAACCAATCAGATCACTTCTTTCATTTTTAAAAAGGCCTCTGAAAAGTTAAAGAAGCAATCTGATTGGTTGCTATGGGCAACTGGTCAACTTTTCCTCTGTACAGGTTATGATAAATCTCCCCCATAGTGGCTAAATGACACAGTGTGGAGGTGTTGGCAGCATGAGGAGACCATATAGTGGCTAAATGACACAGCCTGGAGTTTGTGGTAGCATGAAGAGGCCATATAGGGGCTGAATGGTACAGCCTGGAGGTGGCTGAAGCATGAAGAGACCACACAGTGGCTGAATAGCACAGCTAGGAGTTTGTGGCAGCACGAAGAGACCATATAGTGGCTGAATGACACAGTGTGGAGGTGTTGGCAGCATGAGGAGACCATATAGTGGCTAAATGAAACAGCCTGGAGGTGTTGGCAGCATGGCAAGACCATATAGTTGCTTAATGACACAGCCTGGAGTTGGCAGCAGCATGAGTAGACACTAGGGCTTCACAATCCCTAAGATGAAAAGATGAATTTTGAAATTTTAATTGAAGATTGGCCCAGCAGCATCAGTAAACCAAATATTGGCTGAATGACAAAGCCTGTAGGTGGCTGAATAATGAGGAGACCCTGTAGTGGCTGAATGGCACAGCCTGGAGGTGGCTGAATCATGAGGAGACCATATAGTGTCTGAATGGCACAGCCTGAAGAAACCAAATAGTGGCTGAATGGCACAGCTTGGAGGTGGCTGAAGCATGAATGGCACAGCCTGGAGGTGGCTGAATCGTGAGGAGACCATATAGTGGCTGAATGGCACAGCCTGGAGGTTTTGGCAGCTTGAAGAGACCTTATAGTGGCTGAATGGCACAGCCTGGAGGTGGCTGAAGCATGAGGAGACCATATAGTGTCTGAATGACACTGCTGGTTAAAATTCTGCTCCAGGTTTACCTGCTGCTGATGAGCTACTTTACTATGCGGGTGAAGAAAGCTACTCATCAGCGACTGTAGACTCACTGCATACTGCCACGATGTGTCTGGGTCTCACCTTCCTCATAACCCCCTAGCTCCTCTGGCTGCTCCTGTTCCTCCTCTCCTGTCTGATTACTAGAAATACTGCCCATTTTGCAAAACCTAAACTGTGCTCCACGGTGCCCCTCCCCCTCCTCCTCCAGTTCAGCCCCCACAGGGCTCACATGGCCGTGAGATGCAGGCGCCACGTATCCAGTGCTCTGACCAGCCATTATTTCCAACACGTGTTGTAAGAAATGAATGAAGCAGTGGAATGACATAATTCATCCTGTAATCCTGGTGATTTACTAATAATGTGGCTTCCTCAAAGGGCCTGAGCAAACGGGAGGTCTCACGTATGAGCTGCCACTGGTTCATATTGAAGTTACACAGGGGAGTACCCCTATCTGCTTGGATCATCAAGAAATCGGTGAATGCTTTTCTCTGTTCGTACAGTCGGTCCAACATACGGAGGGTGGAATTCCAACATGTGGCAACGTCACAAATCAGACTATGTTGGGGGATACCGTTCTGATGCTGCAGCTCAAGGAGGGTGTGCTTTGCGGTGTACGAGTGGCTGAAGTACATGCAAAGTTTCCTTCCCATTATTAGGATGTCTTTCTTCCCATTCTTTACTAATGACTTTTAGCAGCTCCTCCCCTGTGTGACTCAGTTTTCCAAGGCAAACCATGTGAAGAACAGTGTGACACCGCCGTGCCCTGCACACATGGTATGCTGATGAGCCACTGAGACTTGTCCGTACAGTGGAGACTGAGGACACGGTGGAGGATGAGGAGGTGTAGTCGCACACTCTCACAGGACCAATGGCCTGAGAGCGTGGAGGAGGAAGCGGCGTGACCTGTCCAAGTTGGTGTTGTGGCTGTGCAGGAACCACATTCACCCAGTGGGCCGTAAAGGACATGTATTGTCCCTGACCATAGTTACAGCTCCAGATGTCGTCGCTGCCGTGCACTTTGGTACACACTGACAGGCTCAAGGACTGGCCCACCTTCTCTTCCACAAAATTGTGCAGGGCTGGTACTGCATTCTTTGCAAAGAAATAACAGCTTGGCACTCTCCACCATGCCTCGGCACAAGCCATCAGCTCTCTGAAAGATGCAGAGTCCACCACTTGAAAAGGGAGGGACTGCTGCACCAGCAACTTGGACAGGAGCACATTCAGCTTCTGCGCCATTGGATGAGTGAGCGCATACTGTTGTCTCCTGGACATGGCTTCACAGATGGATTGTTGGCGGAATGGCTGACTAAAAGTAGGAGGAGCAGGAGCATCTGGAGCGACAGAAGGAGGGTATGACACACAGCTCCCTTCGGCTGAGGTGGTGGAGCCTTGGCTGGCTGAAAGAGGGAGCGGCGTGCCCCTGGGTGATGCAGTAGGCTGGACCACTACATCGGAGCCACGGTTCTCCCAGGCCGCTTTATGGTTGCGCAACATATGTTGATGCAGGGCCATGGTGCCAACATGTCCACACTTCACCTTCTGCCGACATATCTTGCATGTGACTATGTGAACCTCCATCGGATGCTTGACGAAAAACTGCCCCGTCGCTGAGTAGCTGATTTCCCACCAACAGTCCGCACTAATTGACTGCTACTGCTGCCATCTCCAGGAACCCTTGTTCCACTACCTCCCGGGAAGGTAGGCTGCCACAAAGCAGGTGGTCTCCCCCGGGCACGTTTAGCTCCAGAATTTCCAATTCTGCCACCATGCTGACTGCAAACCATGCTACCACCTTGCTGGCCCAGCTGCTGCCTCACGGGAAACCTGCAACTCTCTTCTCCTGAGGATGATGAAGCCCCTTCTGCACCCGGCTCCCAATTGCAATCGGCTTCATCAACAAGTGTCTGCACGTCACTGATGTCCTCCTCAGGTTCCTCAACAGTGTCTGCTTCAGGACCCTGAACCCTGGCAACACCGCCTCTTACTCTCCTCATCACTACTTACTCGCCTAGCGGGGGAAGCAGCAGATGTCTCCTCCACTGCTTGGCTGGGCAGTAGCTGCTGACTGTCCTCTATTAGATAGCCCTCACTGAATAGTGGAGCTGAACCCACAGCATAAGATACTTCTTTAGCGGAGAAAACAGCATAGGACAGAAGCAATGGGAGGACAGGGACTGATCCAGGGCCATGCCAACTGAGGGTTGTGTCTGAGGAACCCACCGACTGTTGACTGGGGGTATCAGATGTCACTCGTGATGAAGTGGATGACCGTATTAACCAATTGATGTTTACAGATGGGTTGCTGGTCGAGACATGACCGTTAGCTGATGTCGGGAGCTCAGGCCTCTCACTGCGACTCCTGCTGCCACTTGCCCCTAGTCTGATGTGACCTCTGCCTGATGAATTTAGGCCTTTGCCACTCCTCTGTGCACATCCTGGCACTTCTCTGCCTGACATACTTAGTGTATACATGAGGGGAGTACAATACGCTTCACTACGCTTAAAACGGTATTTGTCTAGAACAGCACTAGGTGTGTACTTTTGACTGTCCTTTCAAATAATCTAGGCCCTTGACAGATTAACAGGTACAAAATAGTACACTACTTAGATGTACGTATGTGGTATGCAGTTATGAGGGCAGAAAAATGCGCTACAGTACGCTTAGAAAAACGTATTTTAGTAAAACACCAGCCAGTGATTACTTTTGCCTGGACTTTCACAGTATCTAGGCCTTTGACAGATTAACAGGTACAAAATAGTACACTACTTAGATGTACGTATGTGGTATGCACTTATGAGGGTGGAAAAATGCTCTACAGTACGCTAAAAAAAACTATTTGCCCACAACACCAGCAGTACACAACAGTGCTGCAGACACAGTCACTGTGTACTAAACCCAAAATTGCAAAAAGACTCTCTCTCAATCTCTCAAATACTATTAGGAATGGACTGACTGGTATGGATTATGCCATCTACATACTAGTAAAGACACAGATTTGCCCTAAAAAAATAATTCTCCCTCCTCTGAAAACCTTTCTGCAGCTGAAGGAACACACAGCTCTCTCCCCCTCTTTGTAAGGGTTGCGTTCCCACCTGGGGTACATGCAGCGTATTTCACGCTGCCCAAAATTTGCGGCAGCATCAGGAAATACCCTGCGTATACACACAGGGCTTTCCGGCAGCAGCCCTGTGTGCAGTGAGTTTTGGAGACGGAGCCACGCGTCACCGTCACGCCGGCACACGGCTCCGTCTCCAAAACTCACTACACACATAGAGCTGCTGCCGGAAAGCCCTGTGTGTATATTGAGCGAGGAATATGCAGCATATTTCCTGCTGCTGCTGCAAATTTTGTGTAGCATGAAATACGCTGCGCATATGCCAGGTGGGAACGCACCCTAATACAATGCTGCTCACAGTGACTGAGGGGTTAATCACTGCAGTAAGAATTAATTTCTGTGCAAAAACGCTGTGCTCTGTGTTTTACAGAAGGCTGAGGTGACTAAGAGGTGAAACTCTGCTGCAACAAGCTTTTCGGTGTAACACACACATCGATGTCCGTCCTATCTCTCTGCAGTATAATGAATGAAATGACGAGCCGCAAAATGGCTGCTGAATATATAGGGCTGTGACATCACAGGGGTGACTGGCTGATTAAGGATAAACCCGCCTACTTCCCTTCCCCCTTGCCCCATGTGGTACTGCCTTTTCCATTGTGGTTCAGCACCCCTATTTTGAGTTGCTCTGGGAGATCTCTGTAGGAACTGTGTTTGCTTCATCTTGTGCATAGTGAATTATCCCACACGTGTGTGTACTCCAAGAGGCTTGGGGCCAATCGCTGTATCTCCTTTGCTATTGCTTTGCCGTTGCCTTTTTGCATGGATTTGAGCACACGCTAATTATAGACACAGCGCAAATATGCAGAAAGATATGGAATCGGATGATTTATCTAACAGTGTCCAAGAGATTCCGGATTGTGCAATAAGTGCCGGATGAGGGGACGCCAACTCGTTCTTTTCACAGTGCAATACCAAAGATTTGCTACGAGTACTGAGTATTAAGATGTTGGAGCATAAAGTTCTGACACTTGCAGAAAAAGAGACACGCAGTTTTTTGATTGTTAAATCCTTGAAATCTTACAGTGAGTGTGAACGAGCACCTAGAGGGCTCCGTAACTTTAAGGAGCCCTCTCAGTTCACAGATGACTGTTTCTTGATGAATGGCTACAAATACATCAAGCCTATTCCATAAGTATGCTATGACTGCTTTTGAAAAGAAACAAAAAAGAATATAGCCTTATAGCTGAAGAACTGCTTAAGACAAAAACAGAATTACGTACTAGAATGAGGGAAGAAAAATTTGCCATCTTTACAAAGAAATTGGAAAAGAAAATTGCGACTCTGCAGTATATCATTAAAGATCAGAAAAAAGATAAATTCATACGCGATAAGACTGACTATGATCTTTATAGAGTCTTTTCCTTTGGGTCCACTAAGCATCAGCGCTCTAAATGGGTAAAAGGCAAGAAAAAACACTATACTGATTATGGTACAACCGACTCAGAATCTAGTGGGAATGAGGAATCTACTGGAGTAGTTACCATAAGTAAATCCCACACTGATAATGAATCCAGTCTTCCTTCTACTGCTAACAGACCGAGTCACCCTTTAGGAGACGGACGAGAAGGGGCCACGGGAAGAATTGGAAACATAAAAAAAGAGGACTTTTACAAGAACAAAACAACAGATCCTCAAAAACGCAAGAAGGTGTCCTGGAACAAGTGAACGAGGACTTAGAAGGATGTACGGTCATCAATTTAACTGACCACATCTTCGATATGCACACCCTCTCCCTCCTCAGGAAGGGGTTCAATTTTTGTGTCACTGAGGACTTTGACATGGTGGACTTTGAGATTGATCTATTTAAGTCCATAAAAAAGCTTAACCTAAGAAAATGATTCTCTAATAAAGATACAGTCACAAATAGATCAGAAGGAGAATTACCGGTCACCATAGGCCCCCTGGGGTTTAGCACTCTCAATGAAGCCTCAGTGTCTGAATTAGAATGTCTTGATAACCTGATCAACTTATTAGGTGAAGATTTTGATACTTCCCCAGTCGAGACCCTGGAGATACAGGAATTTATGGGCGGAGTTAAGTCTACTTTCTGCCCTCCGGTGTCTCCGGGTAGCAATTTGGACCTTTTTCACATTAAGGTTTTGGAAGATATTAAATCTCTCATGACCCTTAAAGCCCCTGCCAATCTCACAATAGGTGAACGTCGAGCACTTGACACTTTAAAACAGAGAGACAATATTTTGATTAAGAAGTCCGACAAGGGCGGAAACACAGTTATCATGAGTACTGCTTACTATATAGCTGAGGCTAGGCGACAACTGGGTGACGAAAAAACCTATGTGAAATTGGCAGAAAATCCTACCCCCAAAATTAAGTCTCGTTTACAAAGCTTCCTGCGTTACTATGTGGACAAAGGAGTACTGTCTAAGGGTAAGGCAGAAAAGCTTATACCCCCAGGTATTTCCTGACGAAGGTTCACAAGACCCTGGTCTCCCCCTCGGGATGACCTATTGTCTCGGGGTGCGGATCGATCACGGAGCCTCTGTCCAAATATTTGGACTGGCTCCTTAGACCCCTTCTGCAGGAGATACCATCGTTGGTAAAAGACACCAATCAATTTTTAGGATGTCTGGATGAGATATACTGGCCAGAAAAAGGTAGGGTCTAAGAATCCTTTTATACTAGTATTCCGCAGGAGCTAGGAGTGGATAGGATTAGGGACAATTTATCTCAAACGGGGCGTAGTGAGAACTTCATCAACTTTGTTTGTAATGGTCTATTGCTGGTATTACAGAATAATGCATTCCAGTTCGATAATGAGTGGTTCAGGCAAATCGGGGGGTGTGGCCATGGGCACCCCCGTGGCATGTACTTTTGCCAATCTATATGTGGCAGCTTTTGAGAGATGCTTTGTCTTCAGTGACAATCCCTTCCTTAGGTCGATGAGGTACTATCTCAGGTTTGTTGACGACGTGTTCATAGCCTGGGATGGCACCTCATCGTCCTTCTCTGATTTCGTTTCCTACTTAAATTTTACCAATAATATGAACTTAAGGTTCACTTCAAAAACTGATGAGGAAAAATGAGAGTTTCTCGATGTCTTAGTGCAGCTAGATAATGGAAGACTCGTGATGTCAGGCTTTAGGAAGCCTACAGCTTGTAATTCTCTCCTTCACTTCACCAGCTACCACCCCAAACATGTTAAGCGAGCAGTTCCTTAGGGATTATTTTTACGGCTACGCCGCAACAATAATTCGGACGATGTTTTATTTAAACAAGCTGGCGACCTGAAGGAGAGACTTCTAGCTAGAAATTACCCAAAAGTCATTCTGGATGAAGCATTAACACGAGCATTTAATCAAGATAGAGCCATTCTTTTACATAATAACAAGAGAAAACAAAAAACTCAAAAAACTATTAAATATTTTTTCGTTTTCATTCAAATTCAGCCCCCTTGCCGATACAGTAAAAAACGCAATTGCCAAAAACTGGTTTTTGATCAGAAATGATCCTGATTTAAATAAAATAGTTCCCCCTAAACCTAGCCTTTAGAAGGTGTAAAAATCTAAAAAATACCCTTACCTGCAGTTCCTTTAATTCAACACAGAAAAAAGGTACTAACTGGCTAACTGACATAAGAACAAAAGGGAGCTTTAAATGTGGCACATGCAATTGGTGTTCGCATCTGTCATCTGGTAAAGTTTTTTGGATCGGAGTTTGTAAAATCACTCTGCATGATCTTATCACATGTCGTACCCCATGGGTTGTTTATGCAATTACCTGTAAATGTGGGCACTTCTATATAGGTAAAAAAAATTCCAATCCCCTTCGAGTAGGACCATAAGCTAAGGACCCACCTAAAATATAACTTTTATTGATATTTCTCAAATATATAACACACAGAAGGAAAGAAAAAATTAAAATGATCAGGTAGTGTGTTAGGGCACTGTGAATTTCAGCCCACAAGGTGGTGGTGTTATACAAGCTCCAGCCTATGTTGCTGGTTATTTTCAATATTCCAGTTACTCATTGGTATGGTAAGATCCTTTTGTGTTCTAGTTCACACTCCTGGCTTAAATCCGTACACCCTGCCTCGACGTTTCGCTAGACAACCTAGCTTTATCAAGAGTACAGTGAGTATATCATATACCCACTGTACTCTTGATAAAGCTAGCTATTAAAGAAGGTCAAGATAGACACAGAGCCCTTCTTCAAGCCGAAGCGCGCTGGATCTTAAGAACAGGCGCACAAGGAAATTTAGGTTTAAATGACAGACTCGACTACAGTGTATTCCTGTGATTAGTGTTGCTCGCGAATATTCGCAACGCGAATTTTATTCGCGAATATCGCATATTCGCGAATTCGTGAATATTCCCGAATATAGCACTATATATTCGTAATTACGAATATTCGTTTTTTTATTTTTTTATTTTTTTTCACAGTACGCATAACAGTGATCACCCCTCTCTGCTTCCAGCCTGTGTGGTGTAAAGAAGGCTCTAATACTACTGTGTGAGACTGGCATGCGAATTTCCGCATATGCGAAAATTTGCATATGCGAATTTTCGTTTATACTGATTGTGAATATGCTAATTTTCGCATACGCGAATATTCGCATATGCGAAAATAAAACGAGAATATTGCGAATATTCGCGAATATATGACGAATATTCGTCCATATATTCGCGAATATTCGCCAATTCGAATATGGCCTATGCCGCTCAACACTACCTGTGATTGCTTTTAGCTTTACAGATTTGTGTTCTTTTAGTGTCACTATACTTTTGCTTTTATCTGTGAGCTTACCTCTGCCAACGTCACACCTGGAGAGTATTTAGGTACGCGTTGAGCAGAGAGGAGGCAGGGTCTGATGACGCATGTGCAACAGCTGTCACCTATCTCTCTGAACGTAGTTTGGCGTCCGTGTCCGGCCGCACTGGATGTGTTCAGCACTATATAATAAAGAAGATTTTCTGCAACTAACCTGGTGAGTGCTGCCATTCTCTTCTTCTACGGATTCCTTGCCCCATGTACTGACATGGGGATCTGCCATTTTAGATGCCCTGGAGTCTTGACAGCAGTAAATTAAGTATAATCAAGCGATTCACGTGATGGTATCGCGGCCATATTCGCATTCGTTGCAAATCTAAATTTTCATGAAATTCTTAACAAATTCGAGTTCATAAGCTTCGATTTGCTCATCACTACCCCCACACTTTGTCAGATTTTACAACCGTAGCTCTGCGATGTTCCAGGGGTGGCTCTCTCTCTCGGTGATGCTCCAACTTTCTAATGTACAGGGCCTCCAATGCTTTGGTGTCTTGTTGCTGTGTCTGTTGCTGTGTCTGTTGCTGTGTCTGTCGCACCTCATATGGCAGCAGCTTCGGACCATATTCTTTCATTCTTTGTGCCCTCAGTCCTTCTACAATTTTGGCCGCCTGGGCTTCTTTCCTAGCCCTCTCGGACTGGGCCGTCGGAACTGGGGGATGGGACTTCCCTGGCAGGGGAAGTAGGTGCTCCCTCATGTACTAGATTAGTCCGGGCTCATCACCAAATAACCACCGGGGTAACGGAGGTGACCAGGGATGTACAGCAGACTTCTGGACCTGGGCTCTGGGCTAGGGGTAGAAGGAGGGGTAGAGAAAGCGGCCTCAGCCGGGGTACTCACTTCTGACTCCTCTGTATGGGGGGGGATCTCATTACGAGAGGTATGTACTGGATTTTTTTTTCCAGTTTTAGTAAGCAGCCTGTGCTTACTTATGAAAGAACGTTTTTATGTTAAACCTGTTTTGAAAGAATTTTTGGGTGATTTTTTTTTTATTTTCCATTTTATTATTTATAGTGCAAACATTTTTTTTACCCACCAGTCCTCATAATATTCTGTAAAGAAAGTTTTTCAGCTTTGGCCTCCTTATTATCACAGACTGGATCACAATGAAAGGAAGGGCCAGACTGGCCTACCAGGATAGCGGGAAAATTCTCAGAAGGCCGCTCACTAACACTAGGACACAAGGTCCTGACTTTATCAGCCGCAGATTGGTGAAGCTAAGAGCTATAAGCTCCCAGCCCTTCCACTCACCCCAGTACCTGCACACCCAGAGGCCGTACAGAACGTTTGTCATGGCAGCGCTATGACGTCATATTGTTGCACTGCCGACACTAAGACATAGACGTTCTGTGCGGCCTGAATGCGGCATGTTGTTTTGTTTTTAAATAGAACCTGCTTAGCTAATAGAGATTAGAGTAGAGGGGAAGGGGGGGGGGGGGTGGAAGACTGCCAGTTTACTTACCTAAGGGGGAAAGGAGAAGGGTGGGGGCTGCTACTACAACTACCTAAAGGGGACTGCTGCTGTCACTTCATAAAGGGAGCTTCTGCTCTAACTAAGGGTGACTGCTTAAGTTACTACATAAAGGAGGCGTTTCCTAATACTACTACCTAAAATGGACTGCTGCTGTTACTACCTAAAGGTGGTTTCTGTTATTACTACTACCTAAAAGGGACTGCTGCTGTTATTGCCTAAAGGGGGCTTCTGCGATTACTATTACCCAAAGGGGACTGCTTTTGTTACTACATAAAGGAGGCTTCTGCTATTACTACTACCTAAAGGGGGCTGCTGTTATTACTACCTGAAGGGGACTGCTACTGTTACTTACTAAAGGGGGCTGCTGTTATTACTTTCTAAAGGGGGCTGCAGATATTACTATGTAAAGGGGAGCTGCTACTACTATATGTGGGGGGCTGCTGCTATTACTGACAAAAGAGGGCTGCTACAACTGCTGACTAAAGGGGGCTGCTACAACTGCTGACTAAAGGGGGTTGCTTATACTACTACCTAAAGAAGGCTGCTGCTTCTTCTGCCTAATTGAGGGCTGCTGTTACTACCACTACCTAAAGGGGGGCTGCTGCTACTACTACCTTAAGGAAGCTGCTGATACTACTGCCTAAAGGGGGACTGCTGCTACTACTGCCTAAAGGAGGATGCTACTTCCAATACCACTACTACTACTATTACCTAAAGTGGTCTGCTGCTGCTACTACTACTACGACTACCTAAAGGGGAGCTGCTACTACTATGTATGGAGGGGCTGCAACTATATGCAGGGAGGCTACTATCTACAATGGCACTTACCTACAGGGAGTAACCCATACTTATAGGGGACTGCTACTGCCTACAGGGTGTAACAATCTACAGTGGAAAGCTACATGGGGACCTACCTATTTGGGGCACCTCCATAATAGAGGGAAACCATGTGAAGTAACCTGTCAACTTACTGGAGCAAACTATCTACTTGATGTGGGGGGGGGGGGGGGTCTACCTACTCAATCCTAACCCACATATTTACCTGCACTACCATGTAGGACCCTAGAAGGGTTATTATTAAAGTATAGAGCGCTATAGGTGCTGGAAAATTGCGGAGTCTAAAATGTTTGTCTGGCATGTTCTGTTAAGACAAATTGTTGAAGGAAGAGAACGTCATGACGGTCTGGGCCAGATGAAGAAGAAAAAGAAAAGTGACTTTCAGTCACATGATGTAACTGTATGTAATCACTTTTATGGTCTGCAGAGCCTGTGTATAGCTTATATCTACCACTATATGATCACTGTATGGGGGTAATATTTCCTTCTTGTATACTAGTATTATTGGTAATATTAGTCAGTATACAGGATGTCGTGGTAATATGTATGGTGATAATATTTTCTCCTTGTATACTGATAATATTGGTCTCAGTATACAGGATTTGGCTAGTAACACTATGGTGGTAATATGGATTGTGATATTTTCTCCTTGTATACTGATAAAATTGGTAATATTGGTCTCAGTATACAGGATTTGGTCAGTAACAGTATGATGGTAATGTGTATGGTGATACTATTCCTCCTTGTATAGTGAGAGGATTTAGTCAGTTACAGTGTGTGGTAATTTTACCCTTTCTCCTTATATTGTTGTTACTTGGTAAATGTATGACTTATTTAGACATATACAGTACTATAATGCACGGTAAATTGAAAATATATATATATATATATATATATATATATATATATATATATATATATATATTATCCAAATAACAGGACGGCACTCCAGCGATCCAAGATAAAGGGATTTTTATTCACCCAAGATGTATAGCAATGTTTCAACCTACTCAATGAGGTCTTTTTCAAGCATGCTTGAAATATACCTCATTGAGTAGGTTGAAACGTTGCTATACATCTTGGGTGAATAAAAATCACTTTATCTTGGATTGCTGGAGTGCCGTCCTGTTATTTGGATACTGCATGAATTGGGACTACTTGGTCGAGTTCAACATAGGATTGAGCACCCGCCTGGATCCTGGGATCTGGAATCCCACACAGTGCCACCCCTACCTTCCTTTTTTCTATATAGATATATATATATATATATATATATATATATATATATATATATATATAAAAGCAAAGGAGCAACAGCACTCTAAAATCCGAAAGATATAAAAGAGAAGGTGCAGGCAACCTGTAAAAGGATCAAGTCCAACGATCCATCCAAATATAAAAAAGGAAGATCAGGGTAGCACTCCAATAACGTGAAAAAAGGGTAAAATTTATTCCATCAAAACAATGTGCAAAACAGCAGCGACGTTTCGAACCTCTCCAGGATCTTTTTCAAGCTTGAAAAAGATTCTGGAGAGGATCGAAACGTCGCTGCTGCTTTGCACATTGTTTTGATGGAATAAATTTACACTGTAGTTCTTTCCAGTCTGACCACAGTGCTCTCTGTTGACACCTCAGTCCATGTCAGGAACTGTCCAGAGCAGGAGCAAATCCCCATAGCAAACGTCTCCTGCTCCGGACAGTTCCTGACATGGACAGAGGTGTCAGCAGAGGGCACTGTGGTCAGACTGGAAAAAACGTAAAAACTTCCTCTGGAGCATACAGCAGCCAACAACTACTGTAAGGGTTAAGCTTTTTAAATAGAAGTAATTTACAAACATTTGTTTTCCACTGAAGTACCCCTTTAATGTTATCCTTGTCTCCTAAGCTGATAACTTTGGCTGCTCCTTCCAGCTCCTTCTGCCGATCTCGTAATCCAATTAGCCACACATCTAATAGTAGCAGCCAAACATCTAAAACCCCTAATGTGGCTACGGTCAAAGTCGAGATCCATCCCATATTCCCAATCTTCCCTAAGGCTAGGTTTCCACACAGTAGGAAGGCAAAGCAGAATTCCTTCCTTTATATTTTCCATTCCTTTTGAATATACTTCTGGCTTTGGCTCAAAAATCTCAGGGGGGAAAGGCACTCAGGGGAATAGGCATGTCCCTGGAAAAAAGGGTGTGGTCCAGACAAAAGGGGTGTGTCCCTGACATATTCACTAAGGTTTCCACATAAAATGTGGTGGATTTGAACTCTGGAAAAAACGACACTTTAGAACTGTTGTGAAAAAAGCTAAATGTAGTTTTTTTTTTAATGTAGGGAAACATTAGTAAATACTATGGAAAAAATACCTGTCGGGGAAACAAAAACCCACACAGAAAACCACACTCCATTATTAGTAAATCAACCCGATTTTGTTGAAAATGAATAAATACTGAATTGAAAAAAAATAAAAATAAATAATTAAAGGAAATAAATATCAAATAAAAGGAAGGGGAAATGTGACCTAAATGGGATTTAATATTTGATATGAATAGTTAATAGTCCCTTACAGTTTGTTTCGGCAACTCTGCTATTGTCACACTTTTAGACTAAAGTACATACTGTTAACAGAAAGCATCTGGTGAGCTAAATGGATGTCCTTGTGAACTTCATAAGTGAAGGATACCTTCCCATTCGTTCAGCCCTGACATGACACACAGATGCTGAATGCTATATCGTAATGAAAGGAAGACGCTGGAAGGGTATTTTAACTGCGTAACAGAAACGACTAGTCAAGGACTGAAACATTTCTATGGGATAAGAAAAAGATATATGACAAAGGGAACATGCGGCAAACTTCTCATCATTCGTGTGATTAACATACAACCGCAAATAAGGGAAACTGATCAATAAACTGACCGAATAGGACAGTGCAGATGAATTCAGTGTCTTAAGGACAAGGCCAATTTTCGTTTTTTGCATGACCAAATGTACTTTGTAATGTCTTCAGTTATTTTTCAATAACATAAGCTCCAAAATGGGGAAAAAAAATTGTGAGGTGAAAGGTGAAAAAAAACAACAGCTATTTTTCAAATTTCGGGTGGTTTCATTTTTACGCTATTCACTGTGCTGTCAAACTAACATGTAATTGTTATTCTTTAGGTCATCACGATTAAAACAATACCCAATTTGTAAAGTTTGCATCATGCTTTACTAATTTGAAAAAATTCAAAACTTTTTAGAATTTTTCGTTTTTAAATTTCCATTTTCTGACCCCTATAGCTTTTTAATTTTTCCCAGAAAAGGAAAAAAGGATCCAGCTCAGCAGATGCATAAAATCTTAGGGTTTATTCCCAGCTGAAGACAAACATACGGAAATATGTAAACGGAAGTGACGCGTTTCAAGCGCAGGTGTGCTCTTATCACGACTATGAGAGCACATGCACTTGAAATGCATCACTTCCGTTCACCTGTATCCGTATGTGTGTCTTCAGCTGGGAATAAACCCGAAGATTTTACACATCAGCTGAAAAGGATCCTTTTTTTTTCCTTTTCTTGTCTACGTGCTAATGCCATCCTGCATTGATCCGGGCTCTAGTCGTCCCATTGTGAATGAGCTGGACTATACTTCTCTGTTTTTATTTTTCTGTAGCATTTTGGTACTGATTAGACTATTTAATTGCTTTTTACTTCATTTTTTCTGGGGTATGATGTGATACAAAAACACAATTCTGGGGTTTGGTATTTTTTTTACATTTACGCGGTTCACCGTAGGGTATAAATAATGTTTTTTTTTTAAGTTCGGATAATTGCATACGTAATGATACCAAACGTTTAATTTTATAATATTTTTTCATATTTTGCATATAGAAAATGGGAAAAGGGGGTGATTTAAACTTTTAATGTGGAAGGGGTTAATCAGTGTTTTTGTTTTTTTAACTGCTCCAGGCAGGCTTAATCAAATGCAGATCCATTGATGGGCAGGAAGTAGATGTAAGCCCTATGGCTGGCTCTACATTGGATCTGCCGTCAATGTTGGCACCCTGACCATAGAATATGAAGTATTTCTCACAGAAAAGGATTGCAGTAACACATGTTTTGCTATACACATGTTTATTCCCTTTGTATATATTGGAACCAAACCAAAAAAGGGAGGAAAACAAGCAAATTGGACATAATGTCACACCAAACTCCAAAAATGGGCAGGACAAAATTATTTGCACCCTTTCAAAATTGTGGAAAAATAAGATTGTTTCAAGCATGTGATGCTCCTTTAACGCCTTAAAAGGAGAACTCCGGTATGGGTGGGAAAAAACAACTTATCCCCTATCCTAAGCATAGGGGATAAGTGTTAGATCGTGGGGGGTCCGACAACTGGGTATTCCCACGATCTCATGTACGGGGACCCAGCTCGCTCCTGCTCAATGCAGGAGCCGAGCATTTTTGACCACAGGCGAAGCTGCGGCCGACACGCCCCCTCTATTCACTTCTATGGCAGGGCCAGAGATTGCTGAAGGCAGCATTGCAGGAGCATTGAGCAGGAGCGAGCCGGGTCCCCGTACAGGAGATCTCGGGGGGCCCCAGCTGTCGGACCCCCCACAATCTAACACTTATCCCCTATGCTTAGGATAGGGGATAAGTTGTTTTTTCCCACCCATACCGGAGTTCTCCTTTAAGGACCCAACCAATTTTCAGTGTAGGACCTGGCCATTTTTTGCTCATCAGACCACTGTCACTTTAAGCATTAATAACTCTGGGATGCTTTAACCTTTCATTCTGATTCAGAGATTGTTTTTTTGTAACATTCTACTTTATGATAGTGGTAAATTTTCGACGATACTTGAATCATTTCTTGGTGTAAAATTCAAAAATTTTGTGAAAAAATTGAAAATTTTTCACAAATTTTTCAAAATCGGAATTTTTCAGGGAACAGTTCAGTTTTGAAGTGGATTTGAAGGGCCTTCATATTAGAAATACCCCACAAATGACCCCATTATAAATCTAAACCCCTCAAAGTATTAAAAATGACATTCAGTAAGTTTGTTTACCCTTCAGGTGTTTCACAGGAATAGCAGCAAAGTGAAGGAGAAAATTCAAAATCTTACATTTTTACACTGGCATGTTCTTGTAGACCCAGTTTTTGAATTTTTACAAGGGATAAAAGGAAAAAAAGTCCCCCAAAATTTGTAACCCAATTTCTCTCGAGTAAGAAAATACCTCATATGTGGATGTCAAGTGTTAGGCGGGCGCAGTAGAGGGCTCAGAAGGGAAGGAGCAACAATGGGATTTTGGAGAGTGAATTTTGCTGAAATTGTTTTTGGGGGCATGTCGCATTTAGGAAGCCCCTATGGTGCCAGAACAGCAGAAAACCCCACATGGCATACCATTTTGGAAACTACACCCCTCAAGGCATGTAACAAGGAGACCAGTGAGTCTTAACACCCCACAGGTGTTTGATGACTTTTCGTTAAAGTTGGATGTGTAAATGAAAAAAAGAAAATTATTTCACTAAAGTGCAGTTTTTTTTTTCCAAATTTACCATTTTTACAAAAGGTAATGGGAGAAAATGCCCCCCCCCCCCCAAATTTGTAACCCCATCTTTTCTGAGTATGGAAATTCCCCATGTTAGGACGTAAAATTCTCTGCAGACAAACTACAGTGCTCAGAAGAGAAGAAGTCCCATTTGGCTTTTGGAAAGCAAATTTTGCTGAAATGGTTTTTGGTGGGCATGTCGCATTTAGGAAGCCCCTATGGTGCCAGAACAGCTAAAAAAAAAAAAACATGAGATACTATTTTGGAAACTACATCCCTCAAGGAATGTAACAAGGGGTACAGTGAGCCTTAACACCTCAAAGGTGTTTCACGACTTTTTGTTAAAGTTGGATGTGTAAATGAAAAAATATATACATTTTTCACTAAACTGCTGTTTTTTCCCCCAAATGTAAAATTTTTACAAGGGGTAATAGGAGAAAATTACCCCCAAAATTTGTAACCCAATTTCTTCTGAGTATGGAAATACCCCATGTGTGGACGTCAAGTCCTCTGCTGGCGAACTACAATGCTCAGAAGAGAAGGAACGCCACTGAGCTTTTGGAAAGTGAATTTGTTTGGAATGGAAGTCAGGGGCCATGTGCATTTACAAAGCCCCCCGTGGTGCCAGAACAGTGGACCCCCCCACATGTGACCCCATTTTGGAAATCTGTCAGACACCTGTGCGGCGTAAATGCTCACTGCACCCCTTGTTACATTACGTTAGGGGTAAAGTTTCCAAAATGGGGTCACATGTGTGTGGGGGGTCCATTGTTCTGCCACTATGGGGGCTTTGTAAACACACGTGGCCTTCATTTCCGGCCAAATTTTCTCTTCAAAAGCCCAATGGCGCTCCTTCTCTTCTGAACATTGTAGTACGCCCGCAGAGCACTTTACATCCACATATGGGGTATATTCTTACTCTTAAGAAATGGGGTTACAAATTTTGAGGGGCTTTTTCCTATTTTCCCTTGTGAAAATGAAAAATTTAGGGTGACACCAGCATTTTAGTGAGAATTTTTTTTTTCATTTTCCCATCCAACTTTAACGAAAATTCGTCAAACACCTGTGGGGGTCTTTTTTTCCGTTTACCGCTTGTGAAAATAAAAAGTATGGGGCAACACCAGCATGTCAGTGTAAAATGTTAAAATTTTTTACACTAACAAGCTGGTGTAGCCCCCAACTTTTCCTTTTCATAAGGGGTAAAAGGAGAAAAAGCCCCCCAAAATTTGTAGTGCAATTTCTCCTGAGTACGGAAATACCCCATATGTGGCCCTAAACTATTTCCTTGAAATACGACAGGGCTCCGAAGTGAGAGAGCGCCATGCGCATTTGAAGACTAAATTAGGGATTGCATAGGGGTGGACATAGGGGTATTCTATGCCAGTGATTCCCAAACAGGGTGCCTCCAGCTGTTGCTAAACTCCCAGCATGCCTGGACAGTCAGTGGCTGTCCGGAAATGCTGGGAGTTGTTGTTTTGTAACAGCTGGAGGTTCGGTTTTGGAAACACTGCCGTACGATACATTTTTCATTTTTATTGGGGGGGACAGTGTAAGGGGGTGTATATGTTGTGTTTTACCCTTTATTATGTGTTAATGTAGTACATTTGCACTGGCAGGTTACGGAGAGTTTCCCGCTAGGAGTTTGCGCTGCGGCGAAAAATTTGCCGCAGCTCAAACTTGAAGCAGGAAACTCCCTGTAAACTCGCCCGTGTGAATATACCCTGTACATACACATGGGTTGGCAAACCTCCAGCTATTTCAAAACTACAACTCCAAGCATGTACTGACAGACCCTGGATGCTGGGAGTTGTACTTTTGCGACAGCTGGAGGCACACTGGTTGGAAAACCTTCAGTTAGGTTCTCAGTATTTTCTAACCAGTGTGCCTCCAGCTGTTGCAAAACTACAACTCCCAGCATGTTCTGATTGCCGAAGGGCATGCTGGGAGATGTAGTTATGCAACAGCTGGAGGTACGCAACTACAACTCCCAGAATGCCGAGACAGCTGTTTGGGCATGCTGGGATTTGCAGTTTTGCAACATCTGGAGGGCTACAGTTTAGAGACAACTGCACAGTGATCTCCGAACTCTGGCCCTCCAGATGTTGCAAAACTACAAATCCCAGCATGCCCAGACAGCAAACTGCTGTGTGGGCATGTTAGGAGTTGTAGTTTTGAAAGATCTAGAGGGCCACAGTTTAGAGACCACTGCACGGTGATCTCCAAACTGTGACCCTCCAGCTGTTGCAAAACTACAAATCCCAGCATGCCCAAAAAGCAAACAGCTGCCGCCGATGGGTAAGTGGACTTCAGCGCCAGTCCTCCTTGGTTTCCCCATTCTTCCCCGCCTATTGTGGGTGGGCAGAACGGGGAAACCGAAAGTTAACTCCCCTGCCCCCGATCTGCTATTGGTCGTCGCTTCTAGACGACCAATAGCAGGGATAGGAGGGGTGGCACCCCTGCCACCTCACTCCTATGCCTTCAGGGGGATCGTAGGTGTCTTGGACAACCCCGATCCCCCTTATTTTCCGGGTGACTGGGTCACCATAGACCCGTATGACCCGGAATTGCGCAAATCACCGGTGTGAATTCACCGGCGATTTGTGGCGATCGCCGATATGTGAGGGGGGGTCTGATGACCCCCCTGGGCATTTGTGCGGGGTGCCTGCTTATCGATATCAGCAGTCATTCCCATGGACGTTCATGTATGTAATGGGTCCTTAACCTGTTGGGGACGAAGAGCGTATGCATACGCCCTTGCATCCTGGTACTTAAGGACGAAGGGCGTATACCCGAGGGAATTTCAGCAGGCACCCCGTGCAAATTCCCAGGGGGGTCATTAGACCCCCCCCATGTTGGCGATCGGCGCAAATTGCAAGTGAATTCACACT
The DNA here is from genome assembly GCF_029499605.1 of Hyla sarda. Classification (NCBI taxonomy): domain Eukaryota; kingdom Metazoa; phylum Chordata; class Amphibia; order Anura; family Hylidae; genus Hyla; species Hyla sarda. The sequence continues at coordinate 109,198,507 of NC_079194.1, read as the reverse complement.
TGCGATTTGCGCCGATTCCGGGTCATTCGGGTCTATGGTGACCAGGAATACAAGGGGGATCACGGTTGTCTAAGACACCCACGATCCCCCTGAAGCGATAGGAGTGAGGTGGCAGGGGTCTAGACGCAACCACCAATAGCAGATCGGGGGCGGGGGGGGGCTTTACTTTCGTTTTCCCCGTCCTGCCCACCCAAAATAGGTGGGCCAGAACGGGGAAAAAGAAGAGGACTGGGCGCCGACGTCCACTTACCCGTCCGGAGGCAGCGGAGCGACGGTGAACTGCGGGCGGCGACGGAGAGGACGGCTCCCTGGATGCGACAGAAGCCGGTAAGTTGACTAGCAACATCTAGAGGGCTACAGTCTGAGACCACTATAGTGGTTTCTAGACTGTAGCCCTCCAGATGTTGCAAAACTACAACTCCCACCATACCCAGACAGCTGTTTGCTGTGTGGGCATGCTGGGATTTGTAGTTTTGCAACAGCTGGAGGTCTACAGTTTACAGACCACTGCACAGTGATCTCTATTCTGCCCTCTAGATCTTGCAAAACTACAACTCCTAGCATGCCCACACAGCTATTTGCTGTCTGGGCATGCTGGGATTTGTAGTTTTGCAACATCTGGGAGGTCCACAGTTTGGAAATCACTGTTCAGTGGTCTCTAAATTGTAGTACTCCAGATGTTGCAAAACTGCAAATCCCAGCATGCCCAAACAGCAAACAGCTGTCTCGGCATGCTGGGAGTTGTAGTTGCGTACCTCCAGCTGTTGCATAACTACATGTCCCAGCATGCCCTTCTGGGATCAGTACATGCTGGGAATTGTAGTTTTGCAACAGCTGGAGGCACACTGGTTGGAAAATACTGAGTTAGGTACCAAAACCTAACTGAAGGTTTTCCAACCAGTGTGCCTCCAGCTGTTGCAAAACTACAACTCCCAGCATGCATGGTCTGTCAGTACATGCTGGGAGTTGTAGTTTTGCAACAGCTGGAGGCACACTGGTTGGAAAATACTGAGTTAGGTAACAGAACCTAACAAGGTTTTCCAACCAGTGTGCCTCCAGCTGTTGCAAAACTACAACTCCCAGCATGCACGGTCTGTCAGTACATGCTGGGAGTTGTAGTTTTGAAACAGCTGGAGGTTTGCCCCCCAAGTGAACATACAGGGTACATTCACACAGGCAGGTTTACAGTAAGTTTCCTGCTTCAAGTATGAGCAGCGGCTAATTTTTCGCCGCAGCGCAAATTCCTAGCGGGAAACTCACTGTAACCCGCCAGTGTGAATGTACCTTAAAAACACTACACAACACTAACAGCTAATAAAGAGTAAAACACAACATATACACCCCCTTACACTGTCCCCCCCAATAAAAATGAAAAACGTATTGTACGGCAATGTTTCCAAAACGGAGCCTCCAGCTGTTGCAAAACAACAACTCCACGCATTTCTGGACAGCCACTGACTGTCCAGGCATGCTGGGAATTTAGCAACAGCTGGAGGCACCCTGTTTGGGAATCACTGGCATAGAACACCCCTATGTCCACCCCTATGCAATCCCTAATTTAGTCCTCAAATGCACATGGCGCTCTCTCACTTCGGAGCCCTGTCGTATTTCAAGGAAACAGTTTAGGGCCAGATATGGGGTATTTCCATACTCAGGAGAAATTGCACTACAAATTTTTTTTTTCTCCTTTTACCCCTTATCAAAAGGAAAAGTTGGGGTCTACACCAGCCTGTTAGTGTAAAAAAAAAAAAAAATGTTTACACTAAAATGCTTGTGTTGCCCTTTACTTTTTATTTTCACAAGAGGTAAAAGGAAAAAAAGACCCCCAAAATTTGTAACGCAATTTCTCCTGAGTACGGAAATACCCCATATGTGGGCGTAAAATGCTCTGCAGGCGTACAACAAGGCTCAGGAGTGAGAGCGCACTATGTACATTTGAGGCCTAAATTGGTGATTTGCACAGGGGTGGCTGATTTTACAGCGGTTCTGACATAAACGCAAAAAAAATATATACCCACATGTGACACCATTTTGGAAACTACACCCCTCACGGAATGTTATAAGGCATACAGTGAGCATTTACGCCCCACAGGTGTCTGACAGATTTTTTGGAACAGTGGTCAGTGAAAATGAAAAATGTAATTTTTTTGTTTGCACAGCCCACTGTTCCAAAGATCTGTCAAACGCCAGTAGGGTGTAAATGCTCACTTTACCTCTTATTACATTCCGTGAGGTGTGTAGCTTCCAAAATGGGGTCACATGTGGGGGGGTCCACTGTTCTGGCACCACGGGGGGCTTTGTAAATGCATATGGCCCCCGACTTCCATTCCAAACAAATTATCTCTCTAAAAGCTCAATGGCGCTACTTCTCTGCTGAGCATTGTAGTTCGCTCGCAGTGCACTTTATGTCCAAACATGGGGTACTTCCATACTCAGAAGAAATGGGGTTACACATCTTGGGGGGCATTTTCTCCTATTACCCCTTGTAAAAAAATAAAATTTGGGGAAAAACCTGCATTTTAGTGAAATTTTTTTTATTTTATTTACACATCCAACTTTAACAAAAAGTTGTCTAACACCTGTGGGGTGTTAAGGCTCACTGTATACCTTGTTATGTTCCTTGAGGGGTGTAGTTTCCATAATAGTGTGCGATGTGGGGGGGGGTTGCTGTCCTGGCACCATAGGGGCTTCCTAAATGTGACATGCCCCCCAAAAAACATTTCAGAGAAACTCACTCTCCAAAATCCCACTGTCGCTCCTTCCCTTCTGAGCCCTCTACTGCGCCCGCCAACACTTTACATACACATATGAGGTATTTTCTTACTCGAGAGAAATTGGGTTACAAATTTTGAGAGGATTTTTCTCCTTTTACCCCTTGTAAAAATTCAAAAACTGGGTCTACAAGAACATGCGAGTGTAAAAAATGAAGATTTAGAATTTTCTCCTTCACTTTGCTGCTATTCCTGTGAAACACCTGTGGTGTCCCGACACCGGATTGCATCCGTTGCCTTGTGGTGAGGTCCCCAAAGTCAGAGTCCCTAGGTGTAGGTGGGGTCCTCATCCTTAGCTGGCCCCTTGTCATCCCTTTTGTAATTAAAATTATTTAAATTTAATGTGTATATATTTGTATAGTAAGTGTACTCACCTAGTTAGTGTCGCAGGACCTGCTGGTCACGTGATGCGTTCCAAAGACTCTATGGTTTTTGTGTATAGGACCTTTGGAGGAAGTCAGGTGTTCACCCAACAGGCTATGTAACGGTGAGTGACAGCTGACCATGGACCAATCCAAAAAGGCCCCACCCCTGCCCATATAAGGGCGCGGTGGCCATGTCTCGCTCTCTTGTTCCTGGGCTGTTGACAGGGAAGGATCTGCGCTGCTGTCATCAGTGAGTTTAGACCCGAGCCTTGTGGCGATGGCTGATCGTTACTAAACTGTGACTGTATCAATCCCTAAGCACTCTGCAAGATCACCGGACCATATCTAACCCCTAAATCCGGACGGATCTTCGCAAATTACCCTAAATTCTGAGACTTATATAAAAAGTCAAGGTCCGCAACAACTGTCAGTCACTGAGGTGTATGGAGACTGTATTAATGAGACTGTTACTGTTCATTGGATGTGCCACAAGTCTTTAAGTAAAGTTTATGCAAGTTCAAGTTCAACTACCTTGTGGACCTTCAGTCATTATATGCATGCACCTATCGTTACTGGGAAGGGTGGCGATAGGCCGGAGAATTACCTCAGCATACTAGCCCTCAGCCTGGCGTCACGAGTGATAGGGTTAACCTTAACCCCTGATATACTGAAGCAACACCCTGACTACACTACTCCTACCCCAGAGGCCTACCACACACCTAAAGGGTTAACACACTTACTGAATGTCATTTTGAATACTTTGGGGGGTGCAGTTTTTATAATGGGGTCATTTGTGGGGTATTTCTAATATGAAGACCCTTCAAATCCACTTCAAACCTTAACTGGTCCCTGAAAAATTGGAAAATTGCTGCTGAACTTTGAAGCCCTCTGATGTCTTCCAAAAGTAAAAACATGTTAACTTTATGATGCAAATATAAAGTAGACATATTGAATATTTGAATCAATATATAATTTATTTAGTATGTGTATTTTCCTTACAAGCAGAGAGCTTCAAATTTAGAAAAATGCAACATTTTCACATTTTTCACCAAATTTTTTAATTTTTCACCAAGAAATTATGCAAGTATCGACGAACATTTACCACTAACAAAGTAGAATATGTCATGAAAAAACAATCTTGGAATCAAATTTATAAGTAAAAGCATCCCAGAGTTATTAATGCTTAAAGTGACAGTGGTCAGATTTGCAAAAAATGCTCCGGTCCTTAGGGTCATAATGGGCTCCGTCCCCAAGGGGTTAACTACCAGGGTCCCATGATGTGACAGTACGACATGGGTCCTTAACAGGTTAAAATCACCTGGGGCAAGTAACAGGTGTGGGCAATCTAAAAATCACACCTGAAAGCAGATAAAAGGAGAGAAGTTCATGCATTGTGTGTCTGTCTGTGTGCCACACTAAGCATGGACAACAGAAAGAGGAGAAGAGAACTGTCTGAGGACTTCAGAACCAAAATGGTCAAAAAATATCAGCAATCTCAAGGTTACAAGTCCATCTCCAGAGATCTACATTTGCCTTTGTCCACAGTGTGCAACATTTTCAAGAAGTTTGCAACCCATGGCACTGTAGCTAATCTTCTTAGGCGTGGATGGAAGAGAAAAATTGATGAAGGGTGTCAACGCAGGATAGTGCGGATGGTGGATAAGCAGTCCCAAACAAGTTCCAAAGATATTCAAGCAGTCCTATAAGCTCATGGAGCATCAGTGTCAGCGCGAACTATCTGTCGACATTTAAATGAAATGAAACGCTATGGCAGGAGACCCAGGAGAACCCACTGCTGACACAGACATAAAAAAGCAAGACTACATTTTGCCAAAATGAACATGAGTAAGCCAAAATCCTTCTGGGAAAACGTCTTGTGGACAGATGAGACAAGCTAGAGCTTTTTGTTAAATCACATCATTCTACTGTTTACCGAAAACAGAATGAGGCCTACAAAAGTAAAGGACACAGTACCTACAGTGAAATATGGTGGAGGTTCAATGATATTTTGGGGTTGTTTTGCTGCCTCTGGCACTGGGTGCCTTGAATGTGTGCAAGGCATCATGAAATATGAGGATTATCAACGGATTTTGGGTCGCACTGTACAGCCCAGTGTCAAAAAGCTGGGTTTGCGTCCGAGATCTTTGGTCTTCCAGCAGGATAATGACCCCAAAGATACATCAAAAAGCACCCAGAAATGGATGGCAACAAAGTGCTGGAGAGTTCTGAAGTGGCCAGCAATGAGTCCAGATCTAAATCCCATTGAACACCTGTGGAGAGATCTTAAAATTGCTGTTGGGAAAAGGCGCCCTTCCAATAAGAGAGACCTGGAGCAGTTTGCAAAGGAAGAGTGGTCCAACATTCCGGCTGAAAGGGGTAAGAAGCTTATTGATGGTTATAGGAAGCGACTGATTTCTGTTATTTTTTCCAAAGGGTGTGCAACCCAAAATTAAGTTAAGGGTGCCAATAATTTTGTCCAGCCCATTTTTGGAGTTTGGTGTGAAATTATGTCCAATTTGCTTTTTTCTCTCCGTTTTTTGGTTTAGTTCCAATACACACAAAGGGAATAAACATGTGTATAGCAAAACATGTGTTACTGCAATCCTTTTCTGTGAGAAATACTTCATTTTCTATAAAATTTCAGGGGTGCCAACATTTTCGGCCATGACTGTATATGTTTTTTTCCCCCTTTTTTAGTCCCCAATAGACAATCATTGGATTGCTTATGCATTGCTATTGCAGTGCATTCAAGTGATTTATCCAGGCTTTAGAAGCAGATCTGTCACAACAGCCACTGAGACCCTCAGAAGATCTCAGGCTGCCTTCATCGAGTTGATCATCAAGGGTAGCCACCTTTACACCAGGAGGGCAGCATACTACTGCTTACATGCTGCAATAGAGATTGCCCCATGCTGGCTATTAGCAATAGGGTGACATCAAGTATGGGGCCCACTCCAGACCTGAGTCTGTTCCATACACTATTAATGGCCCCATGACAAAATAAAGGTTATGGGTCATTGAGGGATTTAAATATTTTTTTTTTTTTTAGACTTTACAAGGCATAGCACCATATATTTTGTAGTGGCAATGAGTTCTATTGCAGCTCAGTCCCATTTGCTTGAAAAGATAACAATGACATAGAAATAACGGCTGATGTATCACAGAAACAATGGTGTTAAAATTATTTTAATAGCTGAATGAGAAGATGCCTTATAAGTTCCAATTTGCATGTACTAAAAAAAAACTGAAAATGTATCTGGTCAGGAAGGGGGGGGGGGGTTACAAGCCCAGTTATCTGTGTTTATCAGGTTGGTATAATTACAATGATTTGTATAGTTTTCATTGTGTTTTACTGTAAAAGATTACAAAAAATAATTACGCACTGCCGTTGTGCTCCGGCCCGTTGCACCCAGAAGGGTTTGGAGCACAACTGACACTGTCCTGTCCAGACAGATCCCATTGACTTAAATGAGTTTGTTGGGAATCCGGTATTTTATAGGAGTTAAGTGGAGAAAAAAATTGGACATGCAGGAGACCTGATCAGGACAACGGACCAGAAACTAGAGTCAACACAGATAAAAGTGACAGGAACATGATCCTAATCATGTGTGAGCAACATCCTTGTTTGTTTTGTTTCTTGGTGACAGGTATGCTTTAATATAGCCTGTATTTCCCATGATGCATGTGGCTTAGCAGAGACAGATGGGTGGAGTCTCATAATTTCCTTTGTTCAGAGTCCTATCTAAGGGCAACGAGTAATAGATCATCGACACAGAACTTCTAGCTCCTAACTCACTCTACATAGTATCACTGTATTCCAATATGATGCAGATTTAATCTGTCTCCATGTGATACAATTCATTATCTTAGCTATTAGAAGCATGAGACAGGAAAGGGCAGCATCAAGCTGTATCTCATAAGACACGCTAGAAAATCTCTACACAGGGGAGTTGTATAACTCAGCAGCTAATCATTGTAGGGACTCATTTACTATACCACTGCACTTCTGCTTCTTTAGACCAACAATAATATTTTCGGCAGCACTTTATGCATGGGGCATATACAGGAGTTCAAGGAAGGTACATTTTAGTGTATAAGAGTCTTGTACTAGCCAGGAGGGACATGAGTAATACTGTATCTAATGTCTAAAGATCTAATGTCTACATGGTACTGCTTGTAATTTACTGAGGGTCCAAGTGATCACATGACCCATGTGCAATAATAAAAGTGCTCAATATGTATCACTGCAGCTGAGCTGGGATGAACAAATTACACCACAGGAACATTGCTGTTTAGTTTATAAGTCAAAAAAGTACATCTTTATGTTCTCTACCTAAAATATAAAACCCCTTTGTGATGGTCTTTCTTACCTTTATAGGGAAATTTTGATTTTACAGGTCAGCTAAAGAGGGACAGGGAG